>NW_020538040.1:47176959-47263083 GCF_003426905.1 Ctenocephalides felis | reverse complement strand
ATTATATGTAAAATTTGTTCTAGAAAGGAATGACTACCACTGATCACAATATATCATAATAATATTATGCGATACTAATTATAATGCGTTCATTCAATTTAGATTTAAATGCTGAAGAGACTTTATATGATGCACGAAATGTTATGACGATATATAAAACAAGGAAATTACCAGATATTTTATTGCACCAAATAAATCGTTCGTTAAAATTTTAGCATTATTACCAATCAGAGTTTATTATAAAGAAATTTCTTTTCTCATTTATTTAAAAAAAGACTAAATATAATATATAATATACAACCACTTATTAAAGAGGTTATTTAAATATTAAAATAAATATTAAATTTTGAACTGCTTCCATAGGAGAAATGTATCGTGGCTAGAGGGGTAAAATATCGTGGCGCAATATTCGAATCTTGTCTTTAGATGGACCGGGCAATATTGTTTTCAAAATTATGGAAAATTTGGAAAATTCATCGGAAAAGTGTTTTATATGGTTTATTACAAATAATAAACATGTTTACCATCTGATTTACGCCTCTAATTTTATATTTACACGAATTATACATGATTTTTAAATGTGGGTTTCATGCATTTTTTTTGGGCGACCAAGATTCGTTTTTTCAGTATTATCGAACTTGGGAAATACATGGTATTTATAAGGATCACGAAAAAAATTAACTTTAAATAATTAATTAGCCCCAAAATCATGATTAAGGCTTTTAAAAAGTCATATGTTCGATCGCAATTAATAGTTTGATACATTTTTCTTATAAATTCAATATAAATTTTAAATGTGGGTTTTATGCATTTTTTTTCTGGGCGTCCAAGATTTGTTTCTCCAGTATTATCGAACTTGGGAAATACATGGTATTTATAAGGGTCACGAAAAAAATTAACTTTAAATAATTAATTAGCACCAAAATCATGATTAAAGCTTTTAAAAAAGACATATGCTCGATCGCAATTAATAGTTTGATACATATTTCCTTTAAACTCAATATAAATTTTAAATGTGGGGTTATGCATTTTTTTTCTGGGCAACCACGATTCGTTTCTTAGTTTATCGAACTTGGGAAAATATACATGGTATTTATAAGGGTCACGAAAAAAATTAACTTTAAATAATTAATTAGCCCCAAAATCATGATTAAGGCTTTTAAAAAGACATATGTTCGATCGCAATTAATAGTTTGATACATTTTTTTATAAATTCAATATAAATTTTAAATGTGGGTTTTATGCATTTTTTTTTCTGGGCGTCCAAGATTTGTTTCTCCAGTATTATCGAACTTGGGAAATACATGGTATTTATAAGGGTCACGAAAAAAATTAACTTTAAATAATTAATTAGTCCCAAAATCATGATTAAGGCTTTTAAAAAGACATATGCTCGATCGCAATTAATAGTTTGATACATATGTAGCGGGTTGCCAACACGCATAGCGGCTTGTCAACACGCATCACATGTCTCTGGACAGATTGGCCCATATAGTGACAGCACTGAGAAAAACAAAAGGAAATTCAAGTGTCAGATCGGACACGGCTTTTGTTTCTCCCTAGTCGAACTTGCCAAAATGTATAATTTTCAAAACCTTTCTTTTTATTATAAATACTGAAATAACATCTACGTTTTTGTAAATGATCAATATAATCACACATAGTGTTATTACTATTGTCATAATCCATATTTTGGTGACCCCGAGAGTGAACTAGCAACACACATACAAGAAGGTAAGAAGATCAAGACATATTTTGAAGATAAAAAAAATAAATTGAAGTCTAAAGAATTATTAAGAAAAGAATTTTTAAAAATATAAATAATTATTATAAATGGCTCACAACTTCCATAATTCGAAGAGCATTCTAAGCATACAACTGAGACTCCGACCACGCACTTCAAGATCAACAATAACACGTGCTCAATAAATCACTTATTATCATGGTAAATAAGTCGATAATAAGCACCATGGCAACAGACAGGGAGCAAACAATTTGGCAACCCCCACATACACTCAACCGCTAACTCACCAGCGAAGGGCCACATACACTCAACCGCTAACTCACCAGCGAAGGGCCACATACAATCAACCGCTAACTCACCAGCGAAGGGCCACATACAATCAACCGCTAACTCACCAGCGAAGGGCCACATACAATCAACCGCTAACTCACCAGCGAAGTGTCAAATATACTCAGCCGCTAACTCACCAGCGAAGGGCCACATGTACTCAACCGCTAACTCACCAGCGAAGGGCCACGTAAGCAATCAACAAACTCAACAAGCCAACACGGCAATTTATCACACAATCTCAACCAAAAGAAATTTACAAGGAAGTTCAAGAATGGCAGTCAGAGATGCGAAACAATCTTTTTCATTAGGGCGGAGTGATGTAGCGGGTTGCCAACACGCATAGCGGCTTGTCAACACGCATCACATGTCTCTGGACAGATTGGCCCATATAGTGACAGCACTGAGAAAAACAAAAGGAAATTCAAGTGTCAGATCGGACACGGCTTTTGTTTCTCCCTAGTCGAACTTGCCAAAATGTATAATTTTCAAAACCTTTCTTTTTCTATTATAAATAAGAAAATACCAATCACATTTTATTAACGATAAATATGACAACACATAGTGTCATGGATATTAATCATACATAAAATAAACCAAATATAAATAATATTTTATGGAATTTATTATGACTACAATTGGTATTAATATGGACTAAGCCTCCATACATATTTCTTTTAAACTCAATATAAATTATAAATGTGGGGGTTATGCATTTTTTTCTGGGCAACCACGATTTGTTTCTTTAGTATTATCGAACTTGGGAAATACATGGTATTTATAAGGGTCACGAAAAAAATTAACTTTAAATAATTAATTAGCACCAAAATCATGATTAAAGCTTTTAAAAAGTCATATGCTCGATCGCAATTAATAGTTTGATACATATTTCTTTTAAATTCAATATAAATTTTAAATGTGGGGGTTATGCATTTTTTTCTGGGCAACCACGATTCGTTTCTTCAGTATTATCGAACTTGGGAAATATGTGGTCTTTATAAGGGTTACGAAAAAAATTAATTTTAAATAATTGATTAGCACTGAAAACACGATTAAAGCTTTTAAAAGGTCATATGCTCGATCGTAATTAATAGTTTGATACATTTTTTTACATTAATGCCTTTGTGTAAGTGTCAATATTAAAACCAATTTGGGCTCCATATAATATATTGATAAACAATATTAAAATCCCATTCAAAACTAATATAAGCTCAATATTGAAAATCAATATATGATTAATATAAATAAACAATATTTACTTCAAATTCAAAATTATTATTTAACCCACATTTAAAAATATTATTTAATTCATATAAAAAACAGAATTTAACTCATTGATAATATCTTAGCTAATACATAGCTAATCATTGATCCGCTCGATCGTAATTAACAGTTTGATATAAATTTTATATGAATTCAATATAAATTGTAAATATTATATTCACATTAATTTTTTCTTTATTATCGAACTTGGGAAATAAGTAACATTTACATTGGTCAAGAAAATAATCAATTTTAAATCATCAATTAGCACCAAAAACATCATCATCACTCTTAAAAAACATATTTTTGATCAGAATTAATTAATTAAAGCTAAAATAATTAAATCCATTATTAAACGTGAAGATATGCAAAAATCTTCATTTTCGATTTTCGTCTCATTACTATAAATACCCTAGGGGAAGTTAAAAAAGCAATAAATAATTTAACTATATTGTATTTATTTATTAACTATATTATTTAACGACATTGTAAGTATGTCATCATTCAGTAAACAAAACAAAAATAAAATTATACAAGATTATAGTAGTACAAAAGTACCAGAATAATTAACAAACTTAAATAATGTCAGTACGTACCGCACTGAGAAAGAAAAATTAAACAAAATGTTTGATAAAAAAAAAATCAAAACTTCGAATAAAATAAATGTTAAATAATGAAATTTTGTAGTTAGTCACATGACTTGCTTAAATTTGTTTTTTTCTAGTTTGGTATGTATTAATATTATTCAAATCTGTTATCATCTGTTAAATCTGTTAATATATCGATTTATATTTATAAATAGAGACGTTTTAAAAATATTCTGAAATTGCACTATGTACATGTATATGGTTTATGTATGAACATCTGGTTTTTGAGAATGTCTCTTCTTTCTTTCATATAACCGATATTTGTATAAGGCTATCTCGCTTCGTGTACGGTCCTTCGTACGAATCGTTGTCCTTCGTCCTCGGTGTTTCTAGAAGACGACTACCTAACTATATGTCAGTTATGGCCGAACTTATTTTATACGTATTTTATGAACTAATATTATATCATTGCACTTTTGTTTTAATTATATAGCATTTTTAATAGCAATTATTATTTATATTACTATACTAGTTTATTATTTACATTAATGTTATTTAAGAGTAAAAGTTTAATTAAAAAATTTATTTAAAGGCAAAAGAAGTCTTCTTTAAATTTATTACTGTGTACATAGTAAATAATGTGATTATAAAAAATGCTTGTTGGTTAGTTCTTGAAGAAGGAAAGGATCCATAAGCCCATAACGTAGGATAAAATAAGTGAAATATTATTATGTTTTGTGAAGATAAAATTTATTTAATATAATTCAGCAAAAAAAAATTAATAATAAATATAAACATTAAAAATTTTCTAAATGTAAACATATTTGATATAATGATAATTAATAGCAATTTTATTAATTTTGTTTTGAATATTTTCTAAGTAACGTTTCACTGATTATGCAATTTACTAACTCTCTTATATTGAAATGAATGAAAAGGGAGTTATGGATATACTTTACTGACTACTACACTGAATAAACTAATAACCACAAATTAATGAGCGTATACTTTGTAACATAAAATGATACAAAAACATAAAAATACATAAAAATATTGTTAAGGAGTCCCAATGGTGGTGGTCTGAATTATTTTTTGTAAGTGTGTCGTGTCGTATCGTATTCCGATACAATGGACAGTCGCCAGGGTTTGCAGGCGGTCGTCTGCATTTCTTTTCACACATCAAGTGCAAAATGCATTAGGGATATAAGATATTTTAATTTTTGAGCTTAATTTATATGTCTGGACTGTCTATATTGGCGTCCGATACCTTTATTTATTAGTCTGCAAAATTCCTGGAGATAATTTCAAGGAATCATCTATTAAGTCTAAGGAATCATCCCCCTTAGATGTATAAATTAATGCAACCCGCCTCTTACGGGCGGGGCTAATATTGTTAAGTTAAATTTTTAATAATTTTTAGTCAGTATAAGTTTAGAGCGCAGTATAGAAACACCAACTATCTGTTGCGATTATATTCACCATATTTTTTATAATAAATCTATTAATATCAAACGTCGCATTTTATTTTATTTAATCACCGATCACACCAGCAGTTCCATTATAGAACAATTTTAAAGTGTAGTGGTTAGAATAAGTAAATCGACAACACCCTGTTAGACGTCGAAGTAAAATTTAAGCTTCGCGCCTTAACATTTGGTCCAAACGAGCCGAATATTTATCATTTGGACTTTTACAACTTTCCAAAGGACACAAATAAACAATATTAATAATTTTTAAGTGATCTTTTGGATGTTCAAGTAAATTAATCAACCAGCAACATACAGTCCGCTAAAATATTAAAGTAAATTATTAAATTAAAATCAAATCTATAGTGCAAGTGATTAAGTTTAATAATATTAATAATTCAAGTGATTAGTTTATAAAATCACTAACAAAACTAATAAATTCAAGTGAGTTATTATTAAATTAAGATCAAATTAATAGAATGAGAATGATTAAATTTAATAATACCACAAATAAATGATTAAATTTCAGTGATTAAAATTAATAAAATCACAAATAAATTACTATATTCGAAAGAATAATAGCATTTCCATTATAAAATTTGATTAATAATAAATCAAATTATTAAATAAAATAAATAAGTTTAACAAAAAAGCTAACAACAAGTGTTAGCACCGTGAGGACAAAGCAAGCCGAACGGAACAGCTGAGATTCTACACAGGCAACAACGAAGGCACAGCGGGGCAGCAAAAAAGGTCAGTCAAGTACATTCCTCAAGTATTCCTTTATTGCTTAAATACATCCCTTTTTTTTATATAAGTTGTTTTGATCTGTGAAAAAGATGGAATCGGTAAAATCATTAAAATATAAGAAACGCGGATTAAAAGCGCATTTCACAAGAATCGATAATATTTGTAACGCGTTATTAAAAAAACCGTTGTCTGAATTAAATGTTGAAATCATAAAGCAACACTTAAGAGAGCTGGTCGTTTTAGAAGAAAAATATGAAATTGTTATTAATAATATGGCAGAAGCTTTAGATGATGAAGAAGAATCAGATAAATTATATGACGTTGATTTTCCGGCAGTCTTAGATTTCAGCGACAAATTAAAAAATACTTTAAATGAATTGTTAATTAAAATACCAAAACCCGAGTTAAGTAATAGTATTGAGAGCGAACAAACTCAAAATTTCAATAACAATATAAAGCTTCCGACTATCGCTTTACCAACATTTGACGGCTCCTATAGTAATTGGTTGCAGTTTTATGATTCGTTCACGGCACTAATTCATAATGATACCAATCTAAGCAATGCCCAGAAATTTTACTATTTGAAATCTTGCTTAAAAAATGAAGCTGCAAACGTTATACATTCATTGCCATCGTCAGCAGTAAATTACGAGATTGCTTGGGAATTACTTAAAGATAGGTTCGAAAATAAAAAGTTAATAATTAGTAACCATATAAAAAATTTATTTAATCATTCTGAAATAAAGACAGAAGATTTTAAAATGTTAAGAAATTTAGTGGATAGCTTCAATAAAAATTTACGTTGTCTAGAAGCGTTAGGTGAGCCTGTCAATAATTGGGACTCATTAATTATGTATTTAATGTTAACGAAGGTGGATTCAGCTACTCGTCGCGAATGGGAGCTATCCAATAATAAAGGTTCAAGCATTTCAAAATTTTCTGATCTAGTAAAGTTCCTGGATTATAGGTGCCAGGTATTTGAATCCCTTTATTATGAAAAGCTACCAACTATCGAATCGCATAAACAAGTTTCATTAAAAAGAGATCAAGTTACAAGATCCTTTGCGACCTCAAACGCATTGCAATGTGTATTGTGTAGAAAGGATCATCCATTATTTAAATGTGAAGAATTTAGAAAATTAAAAGTAAATGAAAGAATGTCGCAAGTACAGCAGTTAAAAATCTGTACAAATTGCTTGAATACAAACCATCAAATAGATAATTGTTCAGTTTTAATTCGTTGTATGGTTTGCCATGAAAAACATAATACACTATTGCATTGTGAAGAGCCAGCAAAAAATCAGTTGATTGAATCTATACCTAGCACATCATTTGTTAGTAATGTAAATTTATCACAGGTTTTACTTTCAACAGCGGTCATTTCGGTATTAAATAAAAACCGCGCATGGGTTCCTGCTAGAATCTTGTTGGACAACGGTTCACAGTCAAATTTTATAACACAGGAATTTGCAAAGAAACTTGCTTTAAAAACGGAGCCGTTAAATATGTCCGTTTCAGGTATAAGTCAGTCTTTATCAAAAATTAATAGCAAAATCGAAGTTAAGATAAAATCAAATATAAGCTCATATTCATGCGATATATCGTTTTTAACTTTAGATTCAATCGCAAGTAATATACCCGCGATTTCGTTTCCATCAAACCATTTTAAAATTCCTCCCGGTATAAAACTAGCTGATCCAAATTATAATATCAGCGGTAGGATAGATATGTTATTGGGAGCGGGTTTATTTTGGAGTTTATTGCGAAAGGGTTTTATAAAATTGAGCAAAACTAACACGATTCTGCAAAACACTGCATTGGGTTGGATAATTTCGAGCACAATCCAATCGCATCACTTGTCTGATGAAACTATTTGCAATTTTGCAATGAATTCAGTTTCTGATAGTAGTTTTGAAAGGTCTAACAACCTAAAGCATAGACCAATAAAACCTAAATCAGAATTAAAAACGCTCAACCCATTTATATCCGAAAATGGCATTTTGCGCATTGGCGATACAAATTTATGTAAAGGGGTGACACGAAACTGTTTCACATGCTTCGTTATCAATCCTTTCTTCTTTCCGTTAATGAAAAACCGCATGACTTTGCAGTTGCCGTTCGCGAGTCGCGGGGTGGGTTTCCGAAGTCCGATTATTTTGAGTAAAAGTCGTACTAAAGACTTTAGAAAAATTAGAGCATACATATCCCTATCTGTTTATTTTAGTACGCGAGCTATTCAGTTAAAAATTGTATCAAAGTTTATGTTAGAAGGTTTTGGCTATGCTCAGATAACTTATTATGCGTCAGAGAAACCTACTAGCATTAATTCAGACAACGGCAGAAATTTTATTGGAGCGTCGTCAGAAGTTAAAATACTATGCAATATTTTATGCAAAAGCAATTTCAATAAGTTTATGAAATTTTACTTAATTATACATTGTGGAATTAATTGGCATTTCGTTCTGATCAGATCACATGATTTTGGTGCTATTTTGGATATAAAATACATGCCGCATTTGAAGAATTCCATTCGATTTTTAGAAAACACATTTTATATATTTAAGGAATTTTTTACATATTTGTCACAGACTGAAATTATGTCAAACTCCTCATTTTGGTCCGATCCTATTGATTTTAATCATTTGTCCTCTGGTCACTTCCTATTTGACAAACCCATCATAACCAATCCCGACCTAAACGTACTTGACGTTCCGGAGAATAGGCGCTACCAGCATCTACAGCGAATTGGAGCTGCAGGATCGGAGAAAATGCACGGGCTGTGCAGATTAATCAGTAAAGGTGGGATCTATGCTTCTACTTTGCGAGGATAATTTTCCTTCGCTAAATTAGCTTGTATGCAGCATCGTCCAAGTACATCCAGGTGAGGATGGGAAAATTCGTGTTGTGACTGTGTATGACATTCGTGCAGTGATAATAAATTGAATACATTCAATTCTAACAATGTATATCATAAATAACAACGTGAAATAGTGTAATTATTTAATAATGATATTTTTCTTTACTAGTTCCTTTCGCTAGTCGAACACAGTTTTTAAATTTGAAGCAACGACTTTGATTTAGTGTGGAACTTAGTGACATGAGATATAAAACAAAAACTAAAACGTTTTGAGTTTAGTTACATTGAAATAATCCTCAATTTCGATTGTTTATATGAATTATTAATTATCTTGTTAACTTAGTTATATGATGTATTAGACTAACTCGATTAAGATTTTGATGTAAATTTCAATATTTCGAAATAATATTAAGATTATTTCAAGGTCGCCGCCATGTTAAGGAGTCCCAATGGTGGTGGTCTGAATTATTTTTTGTAAGTGTGTCGTGTCGTATCGTATTCCGATACAATGGACAGTCGCCAGGGTTTGCAGGCGGTCGTCTGCATTTCTTTTCACACATCAAGTGCAAAATGCATTAGGGATATAAGATATTTTAATTTTTGAGCTTAATTTATATGTCTGGACTGTCTATATTGGCGTCCGATACCTTTATTTATTAGTCTGCAAAATTCCTGGAGATAATTTCAAGGAATCATCTATTAAGTCTAAGAAATCATCCCCCTTAGATGTATAAATTAATGCAACCCGCCTCTTACGGGCGGGGCTAATATTGTTAAGTTAAATTTTTAATAATTTTTAGTCAGTATAAGTTTAGAGCGCAGTATAGAAACACCAACTATCTGTTGCGATTATATTCACCATATTTTTTATAATAAATCTATTAATATCAAACGTCGCATTTTATTTTATTTAATCACCGATCACACCAGCAGTTCCATTATAGAACAATTTTAAAGTGTAGTGGTTAGAATAAGTAAATCGACAACACCCTGTTAGACGTCGAAGTAAAATTTAAGCTTCGCGCCTTAACAAATATGTTAGAACCGCCCTTTGATTAACAATGCTTTAAGTCTGCATCACCATCGAACGCACGGAGCACGGAGCCTCGCATTTTTCAATAGTATGAAATTCGTTACGCAGTGCATTTAGCAATTCTTGTTGAATTTAGAATTTATTATAATATTAAAATATATTCATAATATATAGTAAGTCTGAAAAAATGTGAATATTTAGTGAAAAATAAAATGATCTATAATATCAAATGATAATTGGCTAAAAATATATTTTGTGAACAGTTTATAAATAAAATCAAGCGGTTAATTAACATAATTTTGAGTTTTATGTTTAAGGTACGTAAGTATATTCATTACTTATATTATATAAACAACATACATATTTAGTAAACAATGATGTGTTTTATATATTCTAGATTGACTAAATTGAAATGGATGTAAAATCAGCTGTAATATAAAAACTATCACATAGCAAAAATGGATTTGATAAAAGGTAATAAAAATATTAACAAACTTATTAAATGCAGACTTTTCAATAATTTATTATCGCTTTTGAATATTTGATATTCGTATTTCCATCAACAGTTTTTTGTTTTAATTTAAAATTATAATTGTACTGTTTTAAATTAATGTTAAAATTTTATATTAACTGTATTTTTAAATATTTCAGATTTAACTGTGATCGAGTTCTAGAAAATAGTAGTTTTCAATAAACTACAATGCCAGAAATGTTTTTTTATTAAAAGCTAAGTAATTGAATTTATGATGAGTTTATAAAATCAATATATTCCAGAAATATTGCTATAAAATATTAATAAATTTTATCTTATTTCAGGTGTAATCGTGATCGAATGCAAGAAAATGGTAAAATATGTGTGAAAATATCCAAATAATATAAGAATTTCCACCACTAATTAAAATACTTATAAATAGACAATTAAGGCGATAGGATTAACAAAGATGAGATTATGATTTACCATTAAGATCCTCCAAATTATTATAATGACTGAAAATATTTTGATTGTTCTATATCTTATTATCATAATGTGTAAATTGTTAATAAAATTATTAAGATTCAATACATAAACTATTTAAAAATGTATGTATTCATTTAGAATAAATAAACTTTTATTATCAATGAGTTAAATACTGTTTTTCTATATAAACTAAATAATATTTTTAAATGTGGGTTAAATAATAATTTTGAATTTGGGGTAAATATTGTTTATTTATATTGAGATTATATTGGTTTTTTATGTAGGGTAAATATTGTTTATTTATATTAATCTTATATTGGTTTTCAATATTGGGCTTATATTACTTTTGAATGAGATTTTAATATTGTTTATCAATATTGGTTTTATATGGGGCCTATATTGGTTTTAATATTGGATTTATATGGGAAAATGTTAACAGAATAATATTATAGCAATATTGGTAAACAATATAGAGCCCATAAAAAGTACAATATTGCGCCACGATTCGTTTCTACTAGGGTTCCTATATATATGCATATGCATATATAAAATATAAGTTGCGAACAGTAGTTGCAATGTTACAAACCATAGAAAGTATGAAAAAATATCGAAAACATCTGAATAACCAAAATATTTAATAAAAAAGATTTGACAAATGTGACAAATTTCTATATATTAAAAATTGGTAAACTTGGAACCACGTCCTTTTTTAGTGTATTAAAAATAAAAGAAAGATTTCATGCTGTAAGTAGTGATCCGAAGTATTATTTTAAAATCCCATAGTAAAATCCAATAAATTAAAAATCTTATAATATAAAAAATAATTCGGAGAATAATATATTAGTACACAGTATTGCACTATGTACTTATAATTACAATATAAATGAATCGCTTGCAGCATCTAGCTAGATTAATAGAAAATAATCTTTTAGTAAACTATTGAAATAAGCTAAAATTAAATGGAATAAGGTATAAAAATGTAATATCATAGGTTTTCTTCTATCGAAATAGCATTTTAGGTAATTACTAAACATAAAACATAAAAACATAAAAATAAATGTTTGTAGTAAAACATGGTATCTTAATAAAAATTACCTTCACTTTACACGATATAAATGAATATAAAATAAATATTTTATTTGACAGTTAAAAATAAAAATCAATTATTTTGAAAAATAAGTTTATAGGAAATATCATAAATTTTAGTTTTTTTAAAACCATTTTCATTTTTTGTCAATATTGACTTTTTTGATATGGATTATTTTAAATTACTTTATCTTTTTTTGACTATTGAGATTTTGTTTGAAAAAACAAAAATAATTAAATCAGATCTCGAACTGACAAAACAAAGTTTTATTATTTAAATACTAGTCAAATCACACTTTATTTTATAATATATTTATTTTTACATTTAGAAGGAGATTCAAGAGGAATGTAAAATGAAATGCATTTATTAGCGATATTCATTGTTGTAGCCCTTACCTTACACATAAATTATAATGAAAATGACAGAACTTGTAAAAACAACTTTCTCGCATTTGTTGAATATTATGCTCCATGGTGTGTACATTGCAACGCACTAGCTTTAGAATACACAAAAGTGGCCACACTGTTAGAACATGAAAAATTGGAAACCAAAGTTGGCAAAGTTGATGCCGCTGAAGAAGGTGATTTGGCTGGGAAATATGGTGTTAGCAAACACTCAGCTTTAAAAAATTTCTCTAGTGGAAGTGACATTGATTATACAGGGCGACGCCAAGCTGATGACATGATTACTTGGTTGAAAAAGAAGACTGGATCATCAGCTAAAGAACTAGAATCTGTTGAAGAGGCAAAAGCATTTGTTGAAGAAAGTCAAGTTGTTGTCATTGATTTGTTCAAGGATCGTAAGTCAGCTGAAGCCAAAGCTTTCTCGTCAACCGCTAACTCTGTTGAAAATTATCCATTTGGTGTCACAAGCAATGAGGAAGTTTATAAGAATTATGAAACCAAATGCGATTCAGACAATCTTTTTAAGAAATTTGACAAAAAAGAAGTTGTTTTTGAAGGTGAAGCAACTTCAGAAGAGGCTCTTAAGAAATTCGTTCAATCACAATCATTGCCACTTTTGATAGAATTCAACCACGAGACTGCACAAAAGATCTTAGGTGAAGACAATAAAAACCATTTATTATTGTTCCTGTCAAAGAAAGGTACATATTTTAACAGCTTTATTGAGAGAGCACGTAAGGTTGCAAAAGAATTCCGTGATCAAGTACTATTTGTAACAATCAACGTCGATATAGAAGATCACCAAAGAATTTTGAAATATTTTGGCATGAAGAAAGAGGACGTACCTGCTATGCGAATACTTGAGCTAGATATGGCAGAGTACAAACCAGCTGCACCATATCATTCAACAGAAAATATTAAAGAATTCGTAGAAAGCTTTATTGAAGGTAAATTGAAACAACATTTAACATCACAAGATCTTCCAGAAGACTGTTATAAGAGTCCAGTTAAAGTTTTAGACAGCTCAAATTTTGATGAATTAGCATTCAATTCGGGAAAAGATATTCTTGTACCATTCTATGCTCCATGGTGTCGTCATTGTAAACAACTTGCTCCTATTTATAATGAATTGAGTAAAAAATATAAGGATTCTAAAAGTGTTGTAACTGCTAAAATGGATGCCACTGTAAATAAAATGAAACATACTAAAACAACTTCATTCCCAACTCCCAAATTGTGCAGCAAAGGAAAAAATAAGGTAATTGATTTTAATGGGAAGCGAACATTAAATGGATTTGTTCAGTTTCTTGAATCTAGCGGCTTATATGGCAAAGGACCATCTGATGAGGCACCAAAAATAGATAAATCTGATTATGTGTCACTTAAAAATGAATTATAACTTTAAGATAAGTTTTGCAATGAAATACTACCTTTTAAATTAATCGTAAAGTTCTTAAATGCAAACATTTTAGTGTCTGTATCTATTTTCATTTCATTTTTTTTCTATTGTACAAAATTACCTTACACCAAAACATTCAAATAACATATCTGTATTTCTTCATTTGTATATGAATAAAGTGACCTATTTTGAGATTGCTGTGAATTTATATTTATTTTAAAGTTTATAGATAGAGTAGTTAGTAGTTCATTGCGTTGGATTCAACATTCCGGAAATATCCTTATAAGAGTTTACATTTCTAATTCTAAGGTATCTATGAACAAATGTGTTTGTTTGCAAGGATGTTAAGAGTGGAATATAAGACAAAGCGGGAATAATAGTCCGCGGGTAAAAAAGTCCACCACCGATATCTTAAAAACAAATAAAATAAGAAATTTTTCTCAACTATATTTGTAAGTGGAGGAAAAAAGATGTATAATCAGCCAGCAACTTATTTTTTACGACGTTGCTATTATATTTAACAGAAGTATTTTCTTTTGTTGTTAGTTTTTTGTTGTGAGCACTGTTCTTTAGTTTACAAGACCTTATATTTTTGAATTGTTTTATTAGATGTATTGCTATTTTTAAGTTAGTTTCAACAGATTTTATTATATAATCTTTATAAAAGCTTACACATGACCGAGGTAAAAAAAAACATAAAAAATAAACAAGTTGTGGATGACATCGAAAATTTTCCGTACCGTATTTTTAGTAAATATTCGCGCAATTTTAAATATTGTCAAATAGATTATTATAAATACTATAACTTTCATTACTCGTATTTTACGGACAAAAGCTCTTGTAGCCTATGAATCCGAGGACGACTATTATATATGCTTACATGAAAAGTAAATAAACTTATTCAATTGGAATTAAAATGAAAAACCTTGTCTCATATTTATAATAATATATAACCTGAATTTCAAAGTTAAAACGATTTCTTATACTTAATATAAGTGAATTTTAGGTAGAATTCAAATTAAAATCCATACCATTTTGGATATTAAAAAAAATATATATTTTCGAAATTAAAGACTGCAATTGAAAATTAAAAATGAAATTTCAAAATCAAATTTTTTTTGCATTCCTCAAAAACTAGTCCTTTCTTCACACTGTCAACACAAGCACTTTTAGCCTAATATCTTTGGAGCTGTTCTCCACTTATCTTAGCCAAAAACTAATCATCACGTCTCCCCATCATTACAAATTGCATGTGTTTGGTTCATTCAAATCGGATTCTCTGCTTTCTCAAAAACTTAATTTCTATTTTCTACAGCCTTTGCTCCGTATCTCCGAAACAGATTAACCTGTTCTTTGCCAAAAATAATCAGCATATTTTCCTTGCGATAGGAATAGAATGGTATTTGAATAATTCAAATCGGTTAATCGGTGCTCGACAAAAAATTGTATCCAAACACACACACACATACATCCATTTTTTTCTAAGGTATGCCAAAATATTAAAAAGCCTTTGAATAGTAAAGATTTATTAAAATTTTAATTTAGTTTTTTTGTGATTACTACAATTTATCCTACTATAAAATTAGTTAAATAAATAGGTATTCCAACTCTGATGATATTATTCCTGACGTAATACTAGATCAAGGTTATATATAATGTAGCTATTATTTTATAAAATTCCTTCAAAATTAATACTAAGACATTGAATCTGTTTGCCCCCTGGTTGCCTCATTTTATTTCGCAAATGAAGCAAAAAAGGTCAGGCGACAAATTTTTGAAAAACAACTAGAAAATCATATCTATACAATGATGAATTAGCTGGGAGGTATACTGAATCTAGTTATATAGTTATTTGTGTGATATTTGTTATTTATCGTTTCGTTTTCACGATATAAGTTAAATTTGACCTTTGTGCCTTGATCTAACCTGCTTTATAAAATATATTTCTAAAAATACATTTATAAAAAATTCCACTAGTACAGAATGTCTAACTAATAATTTTATATCAAGATCAAAATGATTGATCTATCATATAATAATTAACATTATACTAACCAATTCCAGAAAAATTTGGAATAAGATAGATACCTACAATAATATAAGTTAAGGGAAGAATGTATAATAATTTATATGCGTGTATCTCGTTTTCTAATGCTGTTGGTTGTAATAAACCACATCGGATACGATTTGGCATGGCAAGCAGGGGAAGCTCGACACATATTGACGACGAGCAACTTTGGACGATTTCTCATTCTTATTGTCATAAATGTAGCGACGTATTTACTGAACCGTAAAACAATACATACATAACGGCGCTCATAAAGAAACATGCGAAACAAAAAACAAATACAGTTATGACAGCGGGCCCGCTACTTATTAGACACAGAGCCGGTAGACACTTTACATTCAGATAAAAGAAGCTGAACGACATTCTTTTCTATTTTTGAACATGCTTTCTATATTTTTCATGAAATTCACTAAGTTATTTTGATCGCCATAAGACTATCTCATTGAATAGTAAGGAACCGGTATCAGTAATTAGTAACAAAACAATCTTACATTCAATAGATTTACATGATTAAGAGAATGAAGATCTAAAACATGACACCAAAATAAACTTGCTTTCCGAGACATTACTACAATAATAAGAATGGAGTAAACAATACTAATTAAGTAGATTAGAAATATAATAGGAAAGACATCTTCTAAATTGCCTTCTAATCGGCATCATTAACTTACCAAAATAATTTCTGAATATATATACATATACTACATATTGTAATCCAAATTTAAACTAGTAAGGTGTATGGCATCGTGCCTCGAGGCAAATTGCTGGAACTTCCCGTACCGTAACAAAATGTTCGAGGAATTCTAAATATTTTCAAATAGATTATTATAAATATTGTAACATGTCTAATGTTTATAAGAATTATGTAAACTGAATTCCAAAGTTGAAATTATTTGTTTAAAGTATATTAGAATTTTAGTCAGAATTAAAAATAAAATCTGATTTATTTTCGATATACAAAAAAATTTTTTTTTGAAAAAAGAAAAAAAAATGAATAAGAAAATATTTTGAAACAATTTTTTTTTCCAAAATAAATTATTTTGTTGAAACAAGCTGAAAGTTCTTTGAATCATTTAAATTGGACGCTTAGTTCTCTCAAAAACTGCCATTTTTTGCACATTTAACTCTGAATCTTCAAAATGGCTGGGCCTGCCATTGCCAAAAACTAATAACCACTTCTCCCAATCATTACTAATTGAATGTTTTTTAGATCTTTCATATCGGATACTCCGTTCTCTCAAAAATTCTATTTCTATTTTCTGCACTCTTTGCTCTTTATCTCCGTAACTGCTGGACCTGCTTTTGCCAAAAACTAATCAGCACATCTCCCTATCAATAGGAATCGAAAGTTTTTTGAACCATTCAAATCGGTTGATCCCTGCGCCCGAAAACGTGAACGAAAAAATGCGGACACACAAAACACACACACACATCCATTTTTTCTGAGGTATGCCAAAATGTTCAGAAACCTTCTGCGGAAAACATTCGCGTAGCGGTAAAGTCATAGCGAAAGTCAAATCAAATATCAATTATTTTATTTGTAACTTAACTTTTAATTTTAACTTTAAACTTTCCATAGAGTCGAAAATGATTGTTTTATACATTTTCTTTGTAGGTCTTCCTGATAATTTTTGTATTCAAGAATAGATAATCTTTTATCTCTCGATCGTGTTTGTTATATTTATTTATATTCAGATTAATATAAAAAAAAGTTTGATTTGAAAGAAATTGAAACATCTCTAATGCACATATGAAATGTAAAAATATATTTAATTTTAATTATTTGATAATATAGGTTTGTGCACAATCAAATCAAAAATTATATTGTGAAAACCAAACCAATTATATCACAACAAATAACACATATCCAACATAACTATATGAGTAAGTTCATTAAACCACCCAGCTAATTCATTATTATAGAAATGTGATTTTTTGCTTGTTTAAAAAATTTGTTTCATTTATTTTTGTAGATTATAGAAAGACAACTTTAAACATATTCCCATATAAAAATGTTGTGACTGTCACAATGCAACCAAAATGATTACTAAAATGTTAAAGATAGTCCTGAATTGTGAACGCATTTTCAAAATAAACTTCTCAGTTCATAGTATATTTTAAAATATCCTACCTATTCAACCTAATTTCCACAAGCGCTTTCTTTACAAGTTCAGAGAGGCGCGCCATTTAGTCTGAGCGGCAAAAAGTAGATTTCGGTAGTTTCGAGTTGGGAGAAAGTGACTGAGTATTTTCGATAAACGCGTTCCATATCATACATTTCTTCTGGTTTTTGAGGGATTGTTTGTGGAACACGCAGCAAGGATAGAAAGGATGTAGATAAGTGATGTAAGGCACAAGCCTTACAGTATTCTACCGCAAGCACTGCCAAGTTCGAAGCGTTCAGTCGAGTGTTTTTGGGTGATCGACGTGGCTTTTGTTCTGCCATCGACAAACACACTTGACATGATATGATATTTTGTGATGTTTATGTATATTTACACGAAGAACATGAATTCGAACAAAATTTACTTAACGAAAATGTTATCAATACAAGAAACGCTTACAATTAGTATTTGAGAGACATTGTGATAAAACTCAGTAAAGATAGAGAAGTCAGCATGTTTATAAATAACATAGAAAGAAATATTTAAATCAGATATCAGACATGTGTTGCTTGCTCCGGAAATTTGCGCACGCAAAATTAAACTAACAAATTAATGGTTATCATACAACGAACATGATTAAATTTAGGTATTTCGTCTGGAATATTTATCGGGAAAGTTGGAATATCTATTAAATAATTTACTATCGTGTGAAATTGCTCTTTTGAACTTTATGTACTTCATTGTTTACTACTTTCTTTTTGTTTACACCTTTGCCAATGTAAATGTTCAGTTGGTCCTTTTTACCCCAGCCACATGTAAGCTTTTATAAAGGTTATACATATATAACAACTAATATTGAATATAACTCATAATATATCCTTATAAATATTCAGGTATCCAGAATAAAATAAAAAAAAGCTCAAAACCAAAAATACTTTTTCTATGAATATTGATACATGGCCGTTTATCTGATATCTAATGATAGTGACATCGTCGGACTTACACATTTTCTTTCAACTTTAAAAAAGCATCGTATGCAATATAGTTAAAAAATTCTTCATTTAACTTGTTTTGGAGATAGGATGTTAAACCTTTTCTCCCGCAGACCTTTAAGACCCCGCTCTTCTCTATATATATCAATATATCTAAATAAATAAATATGAATTATTGACAATCATTATGTATTCATACATTCAGAAATATTAGTTTAAAAACAATTATATTATGTTCGTATAAAGCATAAATATTTCAAGCTTAATTGTGTAAAGAATAGATTCAGAATAAGTCGTACACGGAATTCAGCATTTCCGCAATTAGCAAAGAAAATCAAATACGAAAAAAATGTATAAGAAAATCAGTAAACGATGAGATCGTTATCAACGAGCAAAATGTTATCCGTAGAAAATGGACTAATTCAAGTAAACATCAATTAGGGATAATTGACATGTGACGTTGTGATGTAGCTGCGAGATGAGGCAACATCAATCGAAAATCATATTATATACAGTTATTAAACAAAAATAATTAATTTCTATTTTTCAATTTTTCGGAAATTTTTTTTTAAATATTTCGAGATGAAGGCAGCGTTTGACGTTTCGAATATATTTTTGATGAGACAACCTTGTTCGTCAATGAATCTCTATTTTCAATATCTAGATGTACATATATCATTTCATATCATATAATATAAAACAATACAATAAATAAATCGCCTGTAACATTAATTAATAATTTGATAAAACAAAAACTTCAATGTAAAAACTATTTATATTATTGCATACCTACTAAACTTCTCATTTTGATGTATGTAGATCATTAAAAAAAAAAGTCACTTGTCATATCCCCGCCAAGGTAAAAGTAGTATATACTTCAGAGGCAGTTCTATATAAAAATTCAAAGTTCTATTCTTAATAAATTAAACTTAAGTAAAAACTTTCAAAATAAGTAGCACCGACAGAATATTTGAAAAGTTTGATACCGAAACGGAGATATACTTCCAACGATGAAGACCTCTGGATCTGATTATATGAATGATTGAGTCTTATTTAAATGAAGCAAAAACAATGTGAATAAATCCTCTTTTGGTACAAAAACGATCTCAAAATGCAAAGTTAAATATTACAGACGTTTTCGCATTTCTTTTACTTTGTCGATTAGTAAATATTTTTAGATAAGTAAAAAAATCGAATATCTAAATATGTTTGAAAAGCAAATATTGCTTGTTGGTTTTGTTATAAATTCCAAAGATTAATATAATAATCAATTTTAATACAATCTAATAAATTTAAGACACAGTAAAATGTTAAAATAAATCGTAAATAAGGTTATTAATTCAATACAATTATTAATTATTTAATTATATTATAGATTTTATACTTATTGTTAGTAAAATTTAAGAATAAAAAAAAAATTGAAAATTGCAAAATTCGGGCATTACGATGTGACAGGGCAATAGAATATTTCTCACAATATTTTTCCCTCAATAGAGTTGAAGTTTAACTCAGATCACGGTATATATAATGGGTAGTACTGCTTAGGGCAAGTCCTTGAGCTGAGTTAAACTCTAACTCGGTTCAGAGAAGAATAGTGTGAGATATTTCCCATTGTCGTTTCACACCGCAGTGCCCGAAATGGACTTATTTTCAATTAAAAACATATTTTTGATCTATCTATATATTATGTGTGTGCATGTTATGTTTAATTAATTTTGTAATTGAAATGTATGGATACTTGGATGGCATAACATCAACTAAATGAAGGGGATTGTAAAATATCTTTAAATATTTATACGTTTTGACGTATAAGTCAGTGAATGAAAGATATTTTATAATTAAATGTTTTTACGAAAATGTAACAGTTGTAAGATCTGCATATAAAACACTTCCAATACAGAGTTAGGATTTTTCTTGTAATAATAAGTGACTCATTATCCTCCAAAAATTATTTCAAAAACCGTTAGTGGCAGTTGTAGAGTTATAGAAAACACCAAAATTTCTTGAAAATGTTGAAAAAATTCTTATTTAACATTTTGCCTTATGTAAATATGATTAGAAAAAGCTGAAAACGTTCAATCATAATGATGCCGAAGAATTAAATCAGAAAAATGTACCACTTTAGTCGAAACTCGCCAAGAATAATTTCCCTAAGTAAAATACCATGTTTGCGCACATAACGATCGAGACAAACAATTATTTTATTATATTCTTCACAAAGCTTATCAAAATTTCGAAACGGGTCCCGCGCAGCTCAGGTGACGTTGTTGCGAGATACGAGGCAGATCCCTCTAAGCACACAAAACCGAAAACGCTATGCGAAAGGGCGTCTGTATATTTTCTCAAAGGGACCGCTGGATATTAGCGGTAAGCCGCGCATTGTGCCGATATTCGGTTTAAATCGAAATAATGGGATTCAGGTATGGTATTCGTAAGGATAAAATGAATCCGCATTTGATTGCATCATAAGACACGTCGATGAATCATTTTTTTCCTTCATCCCACGTAATTCTAGAAAATGACAATGTATAAGACAAATATTTTTTTCATAAACTTGCATTCAAATCAATACAGGATATAAATGGTAAACGGATAAGCACAATAGCATTGAGGAATATCCCGTTTTGTAATACGCGTATTATTCTCGTGCTCTTCAGTAATGCAATAATGCACATAACAGCTATACAAATAATGAATAATAGAATGAAACACTTGGAGTAACATTGTAACGAATAATTTTATTACACATAGCTATGTAAAACCATGTACTAGTTTTACTATTATTGGCGCTCTGCTTGAAGTTAGACCCTTGTTCTGAGAGCACCCCCTCTAATTTCTGCCTCCTTTCCTGTTTTGTTTATACATATTTTTTTTACTTCTAAAACCTTTGCCCCAACTTTCAATTCTCTGCATTTGCTCCACTCGCATCGCCTGCATTTTTTGTTGTCATCCTTTCAGTCATTATAGTTTGAAATTCGATCATTTCATGCAAAAAGTTTTCTTTTTGCAATAAATGTCCAAAATTTAATTTGCTTTTCGCTATCATATACAATTACAAGTTGTTTCCTCTTCAAATGCAGTGCTTCTTCATCTGTTATCATGTCGGTCAATTCTATCTTCTCCATTCTTCAATATCAATCATTTGTCATTTCAGTCAATTTTATCTTCACCATATAGCAAAACTTTCGAGATCGTTTATGCCAGTTTTTCATAGTGTCCATATTTTTGATCCAAACAGAGCCATACCCTAAATGTACACTTGTAGCACTTTATCAGTTTCATCCGCAAAAAAGGCAATTGCAGGAGTATATCTCTACAGTGCAGAACATTGTCTCGCATGTCAATTAAATTTGTAATTTTTTGAACAATTTTATACAAAAAATAATAATTCATTAAACCTACAGGTTGATTATTTTCAAAATGAATGTCAACAATAAGATTTATAGACAAAATACTAATTTGACACTATGAAACTTTATCAATAAAATACATATTTCTATATGCAATTTAGAAATTCAAAGTAAAATTAAATACTATAGATGTGCATCTGAAATATAAAACAATGTAGATAATGTAAGCCTAATTTAGTAAATAAAAGTGAGCGATCACGAAATAATGAAATGATAAAGAAACGACTGAAATTATACTGTTGAATTCTAATATATTCAAAAAAATATTGACGACTTTTTAACTAAGACACGACTATCTTAAAACAAATTAGTCGCAATGTACCAAATAGCTTTTAAATATTTAACACGATAATTGCCATGTCAACCATATGTGTGTCTGACGCTGAGAAGTTCTATATGAGCTAAGCCAGCCAGATATACGTAATATAAAAAGTGTTTTTTCAGGAATTTGGTTTTGCTTTGATACATTAAGTTTCCTTGATACATTTTTAACTGAATTATCTATTAAAGTAACCATGACCTATGTGAAAATAAAGGTCGTTATACATCATTTTCGTGTTTATAGCTATTGTTTTTCAATCAATTTTTATGCCTGTCACAACCGTCCTGGGTGTTTGAAACGAGTGTATCATTCTTATATGATTTAATTTTATGACTAATCCATCGTATTTAGGGACAGTATTTCAGTATTTATACGTAAACAAATGTTTAGGTTACCATTTAATTCACTTTTCTTTCAGCCTTTGAAATGTCGTCCAAAGGTGTAAGCGGTTCTCATACATAGTAACGTTCATACTTTTTAGCATTTTTTGTTAAATTATTTAGTAGATGCTTAATTGGCAAAAAACATAATATGAAAAATTGCACCCACCTACGAAACTTACGAAAGAACATGTATGAATACAATAATCAAGTGTTGTCTAGATAATTATACTAATAACGCATAATTAAGCATATATATATATATATATATATATATATATATATATATATATATATATATATATATGATATTTCAAATTTAAATGCCTGACATCTGGTTTACTCATTTTACATATCTTTTGATACGAAAAATCTCCGTTCGTCTTCAGTGAAGTATGAGGGGCATTTTTCATCCGGACAAGTTTTGTAACTTTTCATACAAATGCACTTTCTAGCAATTTTCAATAGAATAAAATATAAATCTTATTAATTTTTTGGAAAGCGCAAGAAGCAAACTTCTCCAGTGCCGAAGAGGCACAAATACACACACATCTAAACTGAAATGATAAAGGATACTAAAGAATAGCAAATCAATAAACAATAATTATTGAAAAAAATTTTTTTTTTTTTTATTTTTTTTTATTTTTATTCTGCAATCTATAAAAATAATTATATTTAGCAGAGAATGCTGACAAGTTGTTTAATTGAAAAACATGTCTGAATAATTTGAGAAAAAATGTCGCCCAGCTCTTCCATTAAAACCAGGGCAACATCAGCGGCGACTAGGCCTATTGAAGCGCGTAAGTGCTGATGGGTGGATAGCGGGCGCTTGTATAGATACGCAACTTCAACGCATAGTTTTGTCCCTTCTCAATATACATAAGCAGAGGCAAAAGGGAGTATGCGTGCTAGTAGGTCACTGTTCGAGAAGTGATAAAGGAAGGAACCGTTCAGACAAAACGAGGCTGGAAATCGGGTCTAAGTTAATAGTGCTTCGCTACTTGATGTATACGACGTGACGTGTCAAACGCTGAAGGATATGTAATTATAGGAGTAAAGTATGGAGGTGAAGTTATGGGTACACATCGCGGTGGATTATGTGGTAATTGATCTATGTGCTCATATATATAATTTACTTCATAACTAGCATCCACGAAATAGCAATCTTCAATAAAACATTCTTGATTTATTTTTGTTTACTTGTTAGTTTTGCACCATAAATAATTGTAATAAATCTGCTTACGTAATGCTTGAACGATCCCAAAGACTAAGTACGGTTGTGCCACTTTTTCTTGATTAGCAATAATTTTGTTGGTTTACCACTTCAATTTACCCAAAGCTGAAAGAAAAGTAAATTAAATGGTAACCTAAACATTTGTCTACGCATAAATACTGAAATACTGTCGTTAAATCCGATGGATAAGCATAAAACCAAACCATATAAGAATAATACAATCGTCCACACACCCAGGACGGTTGTGACAGGCATAAAAATAGATTAAAAAACAATAGTTTTTTTATTTATTTTACATGGCTGTGGATCTTGCGATCATTACGCCAGTTATAATAAAACAATAGTTATAAACACCAAAATGGTTTATAACGACCTTTATAATACAACACAGCATAATCATATAAACAAAGCTTATGAATATAATATAACAATCGATAACAGAACATCATTTTTTAAACAAGAAACTTTTGTGAAATCTGATTTTCTTGCATTGACTTTTTCTATTTTCTCTTTCGTATTTTGCAATATAATTAGTTAAGTTATATTTTTCTTTTCATTTAAATTTCATTTGGAAAAGACAAGAAAAACATGACAACGCATATAATTATCACACAAAACAAAACAAATTGCTGGGAATTACTAATAATGATCAACTTACTTTCTTAAGAACTTTCTTATTATATAAGAAATCGAACAAAAAAAAACTTTTTACTTTTCAAAAGCAATGCGTTCTACAGATAATGTCAATGTAGGGCGCTGACTCAATGCAATATGTAAACTTGTTCGAACAAACATACTTCTTTCTTCTTCCTTTGAACCATATCTCAAAATCGGCACTGTTTAGCTATTTTAACAACTGTCACTACCGTACCCTTTATCTATCTTATTTACTTTTGGTTTTAGACATTACATTACCTACAAAAGAATTGTTTTATACAGGGTGTCCCAGAACTGAATGTGAAGTCGGAACGGGGTTATAGTATTGATCATAACTATCATGAAAAAATAGTAAAGAAAACATTCCCTGTGGTTCGAAAATTATGAGCTTATAATTGCAACCTAAAGCTTTTGTGAAACTGACCTTTTCTCAGTTATAGTGCTTAATTCTTATTGAATTTGTTCATTTTTTTGGAGTTTTCAATTGTAAACATACTATTTTGTTCGCCTCTCATCAATATGCTAGTTCTAACAATTAGTTTCTCAAAATGAGTGTCATAAAATTTATTTTATATTCCCGATTTAGCATTGTTATAAAACTATGCACTTATGTATATGTATAGACAACAACAAAAATACATATTGTTAAAAAAATCATAAAAAATGGTATTTACAACCGGTAAAAATAGTTCTTTATGTTGTCATAATTATTATTGGTTAAAAATACATAAATAAAATAGCGTAAAAATAAATAGGTAATATGTATTTATATAAATTTTCCATGTATGATTTTGCACAATGAACTAAACTAAATTATATATGCAGTATGATATATTCATAGAATATCGTATGGTGAAATGATAAAACTTTTTATTACTTTATGGAAAACTTCTACATTATACACATACGCGATGTCTACATACATAACTTATTGTGATAAATATCTCCATATTTATATGGATATCGGATTCGCCGATTGTGATTTTCACCGGATTCGCGAGTTGTAGTTTCCAGTAAACTTACACAATACTATTGTGAACCATTTTCTTTTTTACTTGGTGAAAATATTTTACAATATTTCTGCCATTCTACCAAATTCTGAGTGGTATAATTACCCCAAAAATATTAATAAAACAAATTAAAAACACTTATTATGTCTCCTGTAATAATATTGATATAATGAAATTTTGCTAATTAATAAAAATTAACGCAATGCTATCTTTTCTGTATTTCTAAAAGTAACGATAAAAAATAAACGCGAGAACTGAGTCAAATAGTAATGACCTCTATAAAAATATTTTTATTTAATATAATTAGTAGTTGAATAATTTATTCCAATTTTGTAGAGCCGCTAAAATTATATATATATATATATATATATATATATATATATATATATCATGCGGTGTACTGTAGGTGATGTAAGCGAATTTAAATATTCCATCAATAACTATTTGATGAAAAATATAGCTGAGATGTGCTCTGCATATATATTGCTTGTTCTGTCTATGATATCGAATAAAAAGCGATAAAATTGCTCTTAACATATGTTATAATATTAAAGCATAAATAAATATACAAGAATCAATAAAAAGAACATATTATATTATTAAACATATTGATATAAAATAATAAAATACTATGATTCAAATATAATAAATTTTTAAATACTAACAAGGAAAACCTCAGGTTTACACTTCTGAGACATTGATGAAACTTTGCATGGTGATAGAGTTTATAGTTAAGATATAGTTTATACCTTAAAATATTATAGATTTGTGAAAAGTGGTTCAATTATAAAAGATAATTAAATTGCGAAAAATAGACAAAGCGCAATATGTACGCGCGTGTATTTATAGTGTTCCTTATAAATATGTCTCAAGTAAAAAGTAACCAAATTGGTTATGGTTTTGATTATGTTAATGAGGTTCTGTATAATCCTTTAAATTGAGCATAATAATATCAACGATACATTTAGGCAATATGAATGCATACGCTTGAAATAATTACTATCTCGCGCAATTCAAGATCTGTAAGAAAACAAGCAAGTCTTCCACACATAACGTCACGTAGACGGACATACACTTCAGATTACAGCTTAAATATACTTTGTGCTATATTGCTACGTTTTGTCACAGGATAATCTTATATAAGTATTTTTCCGCTCATGAGAAATGAGCTCAGTAATGAATCGGTGATATATCAAAGAAGGAGTTTACTGAGCACGCATTACGCCCACTTAGATAAACATACAAAAGCCAATTAATACATACTCGTACACAGTAATAAATGCATATAATGAGAGTATCTACAGAAAATTGCATATGTTCAATTACAATTTAATTGAAATACTTAAAACCAGCACAAAGTATACAACATAATATATCATATCTAACAAGTAGTGTACATAGTATAACTTGATTTAAACCGAGAAACTGAATAGGAACGAAAGCTAATTTAAAAAAAAAACATTTTTTGATAATAATAATAAAAGTTAAAATAATTAAATAAAATCCAGTTTCTAATATCTTACTTCTGAACTTGCTTGGTGAAGTTAGTTTTTGATAAAATTACCGAAACAGAATTTTATGTTATAGGTACTGATAAATAATTACTAAGTATATTCTGTATATTTGCTTGTGGTTTGTTAACACCAAACCTATCGACAATTCATGTGTACCTACCGCACGCGGTCAACTTGATCTACAAATAAAATTTAATCTATTTTATTAATTAATTTAGATAATGATTGTATTATTGTTTATTGTACATAAATAAAAAAAATCCGCAAAGATTTATTTAAATTTATTTTTATAAAATTTCTAAAAGAAATAAGAAAAAAATTAATAAAATTAAATATTTATAATATACTTTATTCGGCTTTCTCACATAGTTTACAAATTTTTTTAGTCTGAAATGAACATTTGACGCAAATATATTTGCTGTTTCGTAACTTTCGTAAAATTTTATTTGACAAACTTTTCGTCCACACAAAGCCGAACTGAAACTGCATCGCCGAGTTAAAAAATGAACTGAAACAAAAATTCTTATTTAAAAATGGTTTTACTCATCGTTACTCTATATCAGTTACAATTAACCCATATATTCAGATAGGTTCAAAACGTTGAGATATACCTAAAGTTGCCACCTTTAAATTTTCAACTTTATGATACATTTCATAGCATTCTGGCTTGTAACATTTTCACAAAACAATTTTCAAAAACTAATAATTTTCAAAACACTTTTGTTGCTTTCTCCTAGTTCTAATGGTTAATATTTGAAGCTTTAGACAATAATTTTTTACACACCGTCAGAGTAAAGGAATTTGATTTATACAAATTGCTCCAAAATCTGTGAATGAAAATGTCAGTTTTAGAACAAGTAACTATCCAAATGAAAAACTGAAAAATCTCTCCTTTTGTCATTTCCGAAAGAGGAAAACCCATTATATAATTACTATTGATTTACATACCATTCAAAACTTCATTTTAAATTTGTCTGGTTTATTTGGTATATTTTGTATAAATCTACATTTGGACAGAAACATCTCCTTAAATAACATTATTTTTAAAATTGACCGACCGCGGTAGTTAGGTCACATAATATTTTTTTTCGGAAAATAGAAAAAATAAGTAAAATAAAAAAGTGAAGAAAATATCATTAGTATATTATAGGATTTGGCATATAGTAGATAATAGCAAGAGCTAAAACTAATAATATATTTTCAATTACGCGTCTATATCTTATGCACATTTCTTTCAGTAGTATTTGAATTGATAATAATCTATTAAAAGCATTAAAGAAAGAAGAGAAATATACTATCGCCTATTTAGTTTATTTGTCAATAGTTAGCAATGAAAATATCATAGTAATTAATAGCCTTATATTGGTTACAACACGAATGTTTAAAATAAAATTATATAGTAATAAATTTAAGTTACATTCTTATATATATTTCACACACTGGTACCAAGATACTTGGTCTGAAAGCATCTTTTACACAAACGTATCACTTATTACCTCTAACTTGTTGCCATATTTCAGAATAAGACAGCGGAAATATCAAGCATCAACTTCAAAAGAACAATTTTAAATCGCGTTTATATATCAAACAGAAACTGCATAGGTATATCGTTGCAATAAATCACGACACTTAAACGCGCAATGCGAGAGTAATCCCATTCCAAGGCTTATATGCAAAATGCTATTTCCAGTTGACGCGACTATTCCGCGTTCGCCATAAATGTTAAATCAAAACCCACATGTCAAATCTCATCATAATGCTAATGCCACGTAAGCCAGTCGTTATTAATTAGAAATATAATTAGAAAGCTAATTGGGATGGTGTGTAGTAGATCGAATATGCATTTTTATGTGTTACATATTATTATGATAAAAAATTTACAAAATATACAAATTGACAAAAATATTATTATTCATTAATCGATTAATCTTATTCAATATGAATATATTAATAGATCATTAATCTGTTTAAATAATTAGGTAATTTGAGAATTTTTAGTCGATAATTAAGTATTGACCAACTAAATTGCCATGACTCAAAGTATCCTAAAAGATATTTATGGCTAGTAATTTATTTTATCAAAACCAACCAAAAATTTTTGAAAAGAAAAACAAACAAAAATGGTGTAATGCGCGAGCAAAAAGTTGAAAATGTTATTTAAATTTATGGTCAATTTTCCGCATTGTGTATGATTTTTGCAAAGCTCAATTGCAACAAATTTTTTACCGTAAACGTTATTAAAATTTTTTTCAAGTTTAGTCTCGGTAATTTTTTCACTGTATAAATATTTAGAGTATAATCAAACAATAATCATCTAAAATCATACGCAGCTGATTGAAAAGCAGAGTAAGTGTTTAGATCCCGAGTAATCTATAATTAGATGGAAACATTACCAATTCTATTGCTACTCGATCATCGATTATGAAAAATGAAACCCAGTAATAAAAAATATAAAAAGATAGCACAAAGTGGTCTTAACCATCACTAATTAAAAAGACGACTGATAAATATCTGTTCAGATTTTTATAAAAAAATAATTGAAGCAAATAGATCTCATATATCAACATAAAAGATTTGAACATGGAGTTAGCAGATATCGTGTAAATTTAAGGTTTTTTTTACTCGTTTTTTTGATTATGGAAAAATCAAGTATTTTACTATGTTCCAATCCTGATTCAATGCGCAATTTTTTTTACGAAACTTGCCAATACACGTTGGTTCATTTTTTTTTTAAGTAATGCCTTTCAAAATCGACCAATTTTGAAAATTTTAAATTCATATGGATTTATGTGCGTTACGTAGTTAGAAAATTTATTAAAACTCAGGTTGTTGGGTTATAATTTAACTTTTGTAGCTGTGGACTGTATTAAACACTGATTTGTTTGTATATTTTGTATTTGTTGCAGTTCTAATTACAATCACTGATTTGTTACTAAGTTACAATAAAAGAAGATATATTTATTGGTTATTTATTATACCTATTGTTAAGCGGACTTTACTTTTAGAAGGGAACAATTAGTTCCATTAAACTCTCCGCTACCCTCTCTACTAGGGGTAGCACCCACCCATGTAAAACTCAATGCCATGAAGATTGTCACCTTCATGTCCAATATAATAAAACGAAAATACGTCCGAACATCATAGTTAACAAATAGTGCTAATTATAGAAAATTTAGGGCAATTATAATATGATATGGTTCTAGAAATGCTATTTACGATTATGGTTTTAAAGTTTAAATAAACAAAAATAATAAAAATTAACCACAATAACCGCAAAATGATCAAAGTTTCACAAAAGCTCTAGGTTGCGCTTAAAGCTCATAATTTTCAGACTACTTCAAATATATATTTTTTTATAATTTTTCACGATAGTTATGATAGATCAATATTATCATCCCGTTTTGACTTGACGTTGAGTTCTGGTATACCCTGTATATAAGAAGTAATATTTAACTTACAAATTAAAAGAGCTAGAGCAGCAAATTAAATTATATATGAGTCATATGTAAAAATAGTTATAACCTCAGTAAGTTGATTTTTTTAAATTTGATATACCACCATGTAATAGTTCCATAATAATATATATATAATCTTTATCAAATGCTTTTTAAAGAGTTATATAAAATACTGCAATAAAACGAGGTATTTATGATAAAAACTCCAAAAACAAATGAGTCAAGGAAAAAACAAGTAATTTTAGTATTTCCATAAAAATAGGGTGCAAATATTTTATTTTTAGTCTTAAGTAAAACTTATTTTTTTCACAAATAATTAACAATCTCAAGACGTTGACGCGCCGAATCCATACCATTTCATCACAAATGAGTAAGATAATTTATGTAACCATAGTAATCGTGCAATCAAATCATCCGATAAAATGCTTTTCTATCAATTTTATTAACTGATATTTTCGTTTATTAACATACGAGCTATAAGCCATAAAGCGCTCCTCTAGCCCTTTCTTGTCCGTCGACTTTCTGCTTAGGAAGCATGTAAACACGAAAACAGAACCGTGCTGACAATGGTCGTCCGACATTGAATTACCTGCGATATAAATCTAATATAATATTACGAGGAGGCCGTGTAATAAGAATAGAGATCTTTATAAGACATAGTAAGGAGAAAAAATGAAATTTCACGGGATTCCGCGGAGGAAAGTTCCGCACAAAGAAGTGATTGATGCGAAATAACGGCATTAAAGGGCACCGAGAGAGACAAATTTTCTTTTCTTCCGCGCATATGATTTATGATGGGCATCGTTATGTGACCTCCAAATTCGGTAAACAAGTTTGATTTTGGAAATGCCATATTTTTATATCACGTCACCTATTTTACCACTGATTAAATTAGGTACACAACATAATACTTTACTAAGCAATATTATGACATTAATATCTAATCAAATTTTAATCAATTTTTCATTAGTTTGCACTTCAAAATACTTAGTTCGAATCGTTTGTATCATTATCAATAAACATATGTTAAAAAATTAAAAAATACGCTTCTAATAAACTAGAAATTACAATAAAAGACTAGAAATCTCAATAGTTTAAATCATAGTAATAAATTTTAAATACTAATACAACATGTCGTCTATGGATGACATCCGTACACACAACATGTCATGTGCATGTCTGCCACGAACGACATTGGTAGCCAATGGGGTTAATATTATTTTTTATCAATACAAAATTATTTTATTTCTTTCCAAACTATAATATGTAAGAAAGCAAGTGAAAGGCGTTAGTACTGCTTGAATTAAAATGTTGAGGAATACATGTAATATTTTTTTTTAATTGAAGGAATATAAAATTGGTACTGTCTTAGAAAAATAATATACCACAATTAAATAGATTAAGGATAACCTGATTTGAATTTTGAAAAAAAAATTGATAGGTACTTGTTAACTTATAACTATATCTAATTTCTTAAACCAAATCTTAATCCTATAACATAATCCAAGTTGATTCTTCTTAAAATGTTAATTTTTTATGTAATTTTCCGATTCATTGGATGACATATTATATTAAACAGATATAATTATTTTTAAATATAGAAATTTTGGAAATTGTTATGAATCCATCAATATTAACTAAGAAATGGTTTTCCGCAGGATTGACATTGCTGTATGAGCCAGCAAGCGGCCTAAGTATTGGTTAACAAAATATTTTTGGATTTTATAATCACTATCGATAACAATGTGCTTAAATGTGTGAATTGAATATTACATTTGTAAACCAAAATTTACAATATTTACAATACTTTACAAAATTTACAAAAATTTATATAATTCAAACCAGAAGGTCAAAACTTAAAAGTCAAAATGCTGAATGTCATTTATGGGCGATACTTGTGTCGATGCTCGTGGCGAAAGTGTTAATAATATTATATTTTAATATTTAATTTGTTTTTAAATATGCAACTTATGTTCAATATAACAAGTATATTGAAAATTAATATATAAAAATTATGTCATTGTATTGGCAACAACATTTAACATGTTTAACACGTACACAAATAAAAAATATTTGAATTTGAGTATATATCTTCTGAACAAAATATAAAAAATAAGTCAATATTCTAAGCATTTTTTTTAGAATTCTGAAGTTGCTGGTATGGCAAATCGTCTCTCACAAGATCGCATTTAAATAAGTACATATAAGTACAGCGCAAGTTATTTCTCTCTGATATGTGTTGAATTATGATTTGTTATAAGGCATATAACATTCGTGCCGTGACTTCTAAAATGTCACAAATAATATATATTGTACCGCAGTGCATAAAGCTGATTACAAACTTTGCACAAATACGCAAGCGGGAACAAACTAATAGTATTTCTGGTTAAATACTACTAGAAATACCATATATTGCAATTATTGGCTAAATACAATGGACTTGTATTACAGCGTTGAATGCCCGTCATAATTCATACCGGACTATAGAATTGTTTCGAATTAATGAATTAATGGCCGTCTTGTTTAATATAGTGTAACACAATATGTTTTTAAGAAATTACGTTCATCACATCATTACATACATTTGATTGTGGAGAAAATGAAACGGTTTAAGAAAACTTCGCGGAGAAGAAGTTTAAATTCACATGAATAAAATCGACTTGTTAAATTTATGTTTTCTCTACTATTTATGTCACTCCTGTTAAATTGAGACAAAATTTGAGAAGTATGTGTATGTGATGTTTATATTTTGTCCACTAAAAAATGCACCCACCAATTTCAAATATTAAAAACTGGATGTAACTCGATAAGAACTTGCCTCTTTGTGACCATCGGCCAGGGCATTTCTTTGTTATTAGCAGAAAATTGCATTTTTTTTCGTTCACATTTTAGCCAAAAAACTTATATCGATTTTAAGAGTTCAAAAACTGTTCGAAAAAAATTGGTTGGGAATCAAGATGATTTGATTTTGGAAAAAAAAAAACAGGCGAGTTGTTTCTTTGTAATTAACTATTAAACAATATTTTTTTGCTATTTGCATGACGGTAGAGTTCCTGGTCTTATTAATCATACTAAAATATTAGAGACCTGCCATAAGTGGTTTAATTATAAAAAATAATTAAAGATTAGATTATTCTATATACATACCTAATATATATATTAGAAGATTATTCGTTTTTCAATTAATTGTGTTTAAACTATTTGTCGAAAATAAGTGAAATGTTTGAAAAATTTGGTCAAACTGATAAGTAAACAAATTGATAGGTAAATCAACAATAATTATGGAAACAAGCAAATAAGTGCTATTTTATAAATTAAATGTGAAGAAAATTAAATAGAATTTTATATAAAGCTCAAAAGCAAAAAAAAATAAAAATAAAAAATATGAGATATAATAGAATATCATTAATAAAATGTATTACATATAATCTAACAATTGAGTTTTTACTATAAGTTCGCAATTGTATCTTTAAACAGCATTTAATATTTTAAAGTTCCTTACCCTCCCCGTCCCGGATTAGCATTACAAAAAATTGCTGTCATGGTTTTGACTTGAAAAAATATGGTCATATTATAATTTCTCACGTTATAAATGCTTTCTCTAGAGCAACTCGGTATACTTATAAATCGCTCATAAATTAATTTATTTATTTGTTCATAATTAAATAGATTATTCACACATGTCTGGAAATTTATACTTAACTTGCCTTAAAGTAAGGTGACTTTTAACCAAAACTTGCCTTTAAGGTTAAATACCACTTACACCTAGTTATCTTACAAATTGCACATACACACACGCATATATATATATATATATATATATATATATATATTATATATTAAAACTATTTTAAACAAAGATAATCGACATTAAGACTTGTTCAAAACGGGCAATCGACATTTTACACAATTTTACGCACCAAATTTTACACAATTTGTAATTATAGATTTACTTTGGAATTATAGAAATTATAGAAAAATTCTGTTAAATTCGCCATACCTCATAAATTGCACATTGCTATTGATAATTATACATGAATAGTTAGGAATTACCACTGGGCTTACTTTAGAAATTACGCAACTTAATTTCCTCTATATGACCACAATTAGCTTTTATGTACATGACACATTACTTAATATGTTTTTGAAATTCATTCTGTAGAATGATCCCGAATATAGAAAATTCCCACCGCAGCCGAATCCACATTAAATATTAAATTACCGGTTGCTCACACCGGTCGAGTATAGAGAGTATAGAGAGTAGAGAGAGTAGAGAGCGAGTACGTTGCGTTGCATTCCCAAGCGTATGTTCATGATAATCTGACCGCGTTTTTAATAAGCGAACTGAAGGCTGAAAGCGGCTTCTTTGTGCGCGCCCGGTTTAAAAGTATCGCTTTTAAAATCCTGGAAATCTTGTCTAATGAACTAATTAAAATGTACGCCGTGCATAAAGGATGCACGTTCTTCTTGTTTTATGATATGTAATATTCTTGCAATATCTAGAAAAATGGGAAATGGAAATGGTTAAATTAGATATTTATACATACATATATATACTTACATACATGCAAGAGTATACTTTTATGTACTAATATACATGTAAGAGTATATGTGTATGATTGTGTTCACGTATATAATAAGCGTGGTTCTATATACAAAATACGATGAAAATTTTTAATAAAGCTAGTTTTTCCTTGCGTACTTTGCACGTGTGCAAACAAATAAAATTTAAATAAATTCTTTAGATGATTTCATATATGCGGTTCATCTTTAAACAAGGCAAATACTTGTTTTAATAAAGCCACATATTTTTAATTACTCAAAAAAAAAATCCATCAAAAACTGACAAAAATTTTGAGACAAATCACCGATGCTGCTTGGTTAATCTCCAATAACACCTTATACGACGATCTTAATACTAAAACTACCAACGTCGGTCAAATTGACCGTTTCAAACTTTGTGTATAAATTAGACAGTTTCAAACGTTAAAATACCATTATAAAACTAAATGACAATTCTTAAAATTAGAATATACTACTGTAAAAAGTAATTTTGTAATCAATTACAGTAGAATCTCGATTAACCGGACTAATTGTTGTCGATGGGCATTTGGTTAATCAAAAACTTGGATAATCGAATGTATGAAGGATAATGTGTATTTATTAAAAATAACAATTACATACATAAATATCAACAAAAATCAATGTTAATTAAGAAATTATTAATTCCTTATGCATGTACGTACATCTTCGATTACATTACATACATGTACTAAATTGCAGCATCAATCGTCCAAAAATTTGAATTGTAGGTGTGTACATACATATAAATTGGTCGCGGTTGGTAGTCCGGATAATCGCAAATCCGTATAACCGAGGTCCGGATAATCGAGGTTCTACAGTTAATCTAAGAAATGAGGTTTACAATCGCTGGTAGCCCTTATAGATTTTTCGTATGAATAATAACAGCTAATAACCACTAAAAAAAAGTTATGGTTTTTATTGAACTACAGCAGAGTAAGTAATACTACTTCAAGTCAGTTAATTTTTTTTGAGTTGACTAATTGCCTCAAGCGTAAGAGTTTACACTATGTTTTCTATATTTTACTTCTGTTCATTGCATTCAAATCTCCATACACAATTCTAGTGTAAAATGTGCGTAAATAGTTATAAGTTCTGATTGCTGTTAAATTAAAAAAAATTAGTTATCACACTTTGTAAAAATGTCACAATCAGTATTTTTATTTCCAATTTCTAAACGATGAAATGACAAACTGCACATTCGATCAAAAAATCGAAGAACGCTGAGAACAGATGTGCATCAAAATATGAACGACAAAATTCAAATTGACGTATCCGAGATGCACGCATGTTTATTTAGAATTATCATTATATATATATATATATATATATATATATATATATATATGTTGTTTCAAACATGTTCGAATTCATATGCATCTTAAACATTGCTGTCAGAGAAAACTTCCTAGTTGTAGGAAGTTCACTATGCATTCGCGCGCTAAGGACGAGACTAAAATAGGAGTTTATGCACTGCAGGTACGCTTGCAAACAAAATTTCGTATTCAGCAGCTGTCATGTGCAGTAGAGTACAAAATGAACTTGTCAAACGCATTGTTTCTTCTTATTGACGACATATATTAAATATATATATATATATATATATAATTTCATTGAACAAAAGCAAGTTTTAAAGTATTTTTCTTTGTACAAAATTTTTGAATACTCTGTATCAGTACTCAAGCAGTTTCAATCATATCAAAATAAATGTATACTTTGCAACATTCACATATAATATTAGAATTATATTTAACAGGTTTATAATGTATATTAACGTATCCCATTGCGTAAAACTGATGAGCAGAAATCAACGATTACAGAGGTCTATAATAAAGTTGTCTAGATTTGGTCTCAAAAATAAAGTCAAAATTAAGGACGAGTTAGCAAAAAATTTAAAAGGACGACTAAAAATTTATGAGATATCCTAATATAGAACAAGTCTCTGTTATTGTAGGTATTTGTAGAGCATTTTAACTCAATTTCCAATATATAATAATAAACTTAGCAATAAAAATGAATTTATTTAAATTAAATATATATAATACTACATATATAATTACATATATACAATAACCATATAAAACTAATAATATATTTATACCAATACATGTATATTATATTAAAATATAACATACATTTTAAAAGTTATAGCTGAAATAATTCTTATAAAAAGTATGCCTTCGTGCATAAACTTATACAGCTTATCATATAATTTTACGGTCGTAATATTTCTGAAATAAAGCAAGAAACGACATCAATGAATATGTTATTTTATAGTCGACCATTTAGCAGTAACACCACAAATAAAACTGTACATCCGCATTTTTTTGATCAGTCATTGACGGCCATAGAATATGGACTTGTACTGTTATTACAAAGCAACGACGCTAATTCATCTGACACTATGATGACACGTTTTTCAAAAAAAAAATGTATTTGTACCTTTTTCAATTTCTTGAAAATAAAAAAAATACCGTTAATAAAAAATTATAAATGATTTTATTATCATATTATTTTATAATTATATAGTTTTCTAACAATATCGTTTGAAATGAAGGTTTCACTCAAAATCTTCGATTAAATTGCATATTACGTTTGCAAATTGCAAATCTGTATTACAATTAGTAATATAAAAAAAATCCATAGCATATGAAACTTATATTTCTTATAAGCAATACTTATCAATACGGTGGAGCGATCTTGTACATTTGCACCTTGATAAAATCTAATTGTTGGAATTGTTTTCGTAGAGAAAAAGTCAAAATAATTTAAATTAAATTAAATATTTATTAACCAGTGGGGCGCATGGCATCGTGCCTTTAGGCAAATTGCTGGAACTTCCCGTACCGTAATTAAATATTCGAGGAATAAAAATAATCAATAATTGTTTTGAAGATTATTATTATATACATATTGTAAATTTATAAGTGCTTTTTAAATTGGACGTTGAGTGTGTACGTTTACAAGAGTTCATTTTTTTAAATTAAATTTTTGATTTTTCAATGTACATTTTCCTGCTGTTGAAAACTTCTCAATAATTGTTCGAGTGTAACTATACATTTGAATTTTATTATCTATTACTTTCTTACTTCTGAATTCTTAATCCATATGATGATTAAAAAATTATCAAGTTAAATGAAAGTAGATATTAGAGACAAATCTATCAAACTGATATTGATATGTCTGGTTAATATAAAGCTTGATGCTTATTAACCTAGACAATATTAGAATACCCCTTGTTCATATGCTTATTAAGTTTCACAATATGAAACATTTAGACAGATGATGCCAAATATATTTTTTGTAAAATGTTCTGAAAACAAATGACAAACTCACATTCTGACGTTTATTAAACAAAAACAGTAAAGTAGAAATCAAATCTCATTCTAAAATTGGTGAATGTTTTCCGCTGAAACAATGATTCGGTAAGCTCTTAACAAGTATACGATTGACTTTTAAACTCACCTTGTTTGACTATTTTCTTATATATAAAATATTTGTCAACGTTTCAGAGGTGATCAAAGTAAGGACAACATGGGTAAGAAGCCTGAGAGGAAGAAGGCTACTGAAGACAAAAACCATAAGCCTAAATGCCTTCCAGCAGGAAAATACTGTCTTATCAGTTGTGATATGGATACAACTGGACGGAGGTTAATAGATGAATTATGCCATATAGCAGCATACACTCCAACTAGCAAATTTTCCCAGTACATCATGCCTCATGCTAATTTAAACCCAAGTGCCAGGCGAAGACATAATATTCGTGTTACAACTGATGACCGTTTTAGAGTTTTGAGAAGCAATATAAACAATAAGGTTATAAGAACAAAGTCAGAAATATTTGGTTTAATAGATTTTTTGAATTGGCTTGAAGAAGTCAAGTCAAAGTCAGATGGAGCAGGTGTAATTCTCATTTTCCATGAACCTAAGAAAATGGTATCTTACATGCTCTTAGAAGCTCTTCAACGTCACCATTTATTTGGAAAGTTTCATGAAATTGTTAAGGGTTTCGCAAATGGACATGCATTAGCTAAAGAGAAATGTTCAACTACCATGAAGTCTTTTAACCTTAAAGTTTTATCCAGAGTCTTACTAGATCGAGAAGAACAATTCGGCAATGCATCAAATAGAGCAAAAATTATTTGGGAAATAGCTCAACATCTTGGTCAAGGTGAAAAGAACTTAGCAGCTGGTACTGGAGATCTAAATCATGTAATATTAGACAACATGGTAGAAGTAGTTCGCCAGTATTCTCATCCTACTTCTGTAGAATTAGGTGAACTAAAAGAACAGCGCAAAGTAGCTGAAAGAAGCAGTTCATTCCAGCCAATATTTAGTGCAGCTAGAAAAATGAATTATCGGGATATTCAGCGCACAAATTTTTTAAGATCAATATTGGCTGAAGGCAAATCTGATTATAATACTATGAAAAGTACATATGAAACAGATGAAAAACAAGGCCTAATAAACGAATTGGCCAAATTGCAAATTACAAGGAAAGATCAACAACATGATTTGTTAGAGATATTGGACTCACATTTTGATCCGAAACGTACTGCCACTTTTCCCAATACAAAAACGCCAAAAGAAACTAAAAATAGGAAATTAAAGAAGACTGTTAGCAGTGATGATAGTGGAGCTGTGTCTCTTGATACAACTAGAACAACTTCTCCTTTAAAGAATGCTGCAGATAAAACTGTGAAGACTAATTAATTTGAATGCCAGATAAACTTGATTTTTAATATACATATGTTGGAATGTAGTTATGAGTTTGATATACTTTAATAAAACCCATTCATATAATCATAATTCATATTTTTTAAATTTGATTTAAAAAATCTTAATGTATATCATTATTTTGTTTTTATTTAGAGCTGTAAAGTTTTATGATACATTTTTAGCTCAAAACTTTTGATAAATTCAGTTTTTGTTAATATCCAGAAGTCATACAGATTATGTTCATATGGATTGTGAATTATCGGTTTGGATTTACTAAATGGGTATTATTGAACAGTTATTTTAAATTGTGCCCTGTATTCATTAAACTTTTTCTTAATATAATCTTAAGATGTTTTATTTATCTTGCATAATGTATGAATTTATGAAAAACTATATATTTGAAATTACTTGAGGAAATACGAATTGTTTAATTTTTTCAACTGAAAATTGATAATTTTGCAATAAGGGAATACTGCAATTTATTGTGCAATGTGATAAAAAGTAAATACTAGTCGGGCGCATGGCATCGTGCCTTAAGGCAAATTGCTGGAACTTCCCGTACCAAAATTTTTTTTTTTTTTTAAAACGATTAACATTTTTAATTATTTTTTTAGATTATTTTTTTTAAATTTTTTTTTTATTTTGACATATTTTGGAAATTCTGAGCTTTTTTTCAAAGCAATCGTACTGCTTAACTGCATAGAGACGAAATCTCAAAGCGCGTAAGCGCCGCATCGCCGTCTAACGGATAAACATTGGTACGGAACCAATAGGAATGTAAACAAAATTTATACTTATTGCTAAAATCGCTATAAAATATCTGATAATTTGATGTGCATATGTCTAATGATCATTTTTGACCGCCAAATGGCATTTTTTTTACCTTTTTCATTAGATCTCCGAAACCGCTAGAATACAAGTAAAATGTTTTTTGAATTATTGAGTTACCATTTTGGTACTTTTTGCCCCGTATCTTCGAAACGGCTAGACCTGCGTTTGCCAAAAACTAATCAGCACGTCTTCTTATCAATACGAATCGAATGCTTTTTGAATTATTAAAATCAGTTGATCGGCGTTCCCGAAATCGTCGACGAAAATTTGTATCAGCACACACACACACACATACGCACGCACACACACACACACATACATTCATTTTTTCTAAGGTATGCCAAAATATTCAGAAACCTCTGAAACGTAATGATATATAAAAATTTTCGTTTTCGATTTATTTGCGATTACTATAACTTGCCCTACGGGAAGTTAAAAACTATGCTTTCATATTCTCATAAAAATATGTTTAATTCAATTAAATTGAAAAATTATGCAATATCTGATAAATTTGTTAGAAATTGTAGTAAGCATTTCAATGAGAGTTGAGAAACAACATATATTATTCTTAAAAAGCTTTAGCAAGGCCTTTTATGGCACAAGTTCAAGGTCTGGATAAAAAAAGTTTCCATTTTTTTGTGTCTTCAGAATTAATTACCTAAAACGACAGCGCGTTATCTGGATCGCGCGCTCATTGCGCCTTGTTTTCTATCTGTTGAAATGCGCTAGAACAATGATGTTCTGTCTTTATTCAGCTCCTATATACCCCTCAGAGAAATGACACAAAATGAAAGTGGATGGTTTTGGGGCGATACGATGATAATGGGGGACAAAAAAGCGATTATTCTACACACACGTTTCTTGAAGGATGGTGTCAAATGAAAGAAAATCTCGGAGAAAAAAATGCATTTAAGATTCGATATAAAAGAATGGTTTCAACACATCTTTAACTTCCCTAAGAACAAGTTTGTAATCGCCAAAAAATATGCGATTATCTAAATTTATGTTTTTTTGACGATGAAAATCATTCTGAATATGTGAGCAATATATGTGCTAAAATTTGACTTGTCGATATTTTTTCAAAAACGGCAGTCTAGCCGCTTCTTTATAATTAATAAATAAATGCAATTTTTATCATCTATAGTGCCACAAAATATTCAGGAACAATTTTAAAAATTTTGAAGATATTAGTTGAGAATCATACTGATCACCGCCTGGTAAACTTCAATCTGAATGTTTTTATGCAATTAATTGTTAAAACAATGTTTTTTTTGATAAAACTTCGTATGCGAATGAAATGGCCTTAACCAACATCCTATAATATTTTAGACCTAAAAATAGTGGTATTTAATAAATCATAATTTCAAACCTAGTTAAGTTAATTTTTAAAAAACAAATACTTCATTAAGTTTTATTATAATTATATAAAAATTTAGTCAAATCTAAATTGATTATTTTAAATTCAATGATCAGATTTCGTACATAGTGGAATAATGATGTGAAATTCCATTGAAATGTAGTCTGGATACACAATGATCTGAGACATTCAAATTAGAGTAGGTAATATGAACTATACTTAGTTGTTTCATGAACATAATAATAATTATAATAAATGGTAGTCTACCCAAAGGCAGCTCCATAGTATGGGAACCACGACAAATAAATGATTCCCTTACCCTTCATCTATCACGAACATAATTTATATTATTGGATATAAAATAATTCGAAGATTAACATATTGACATTATAGTTTAGTAGTTTAGTAACCGAATGTGTTTATTTAAAATTTTCAGCATAATCGAATTTCAAAGATCCAAATTATTATAAATATTATTTGAGAAAAAAGGACCTAGGTTAATAGTACACAGATATTTCAAATAATTAGGTTAATTATATTAATATTAATATGTAACGTTAAAAGCATAAACTTGACTAAGACTTGCATATTAATATTGCAAATACTAAATACTAAACAAATGCTTTGTGTTTAAAGTAATGTGCAACTTAAAAAAAATCATAAAACTGCCGGAAAATTACTATTTTAATTGAAATTGAACTGATTATTTGATCAGCATAATATTAGCCATAAAATGACAACAATAAAATTAAATTGTTTATAAATCATTTACAAGTCAAGGAAAGCAATTCACTTAAAATAAATTTAATATAACTAAAAATGAAAATATGCTAATCTATTGACAGGCACATTATCAAATTCAGTAACATGTCATAATGACCTGACATAAATGAGTTCACTTCTATATTTTCCACCCTGCGTCAAGATTGTATTCAAAAATAATTTTATAAATGTGTACAACGTTTACTTTGTTTTTGGCGGAGTCGTCTTAAATAAGCTTATTTCATGCGCGCAGATGTAATGTCATATGTCATGAGAGGTAAGGCACGTATTATGAAAAGATTGTGCTTTTAGTACGCACATAGAAGGATTTGCGAAAGCAAATATTTGACCTGATATTTGCAGAAACACGCCATCATAATGCAGATATTTAATATTTAAATTCCTTTCATTCAACGCTCGCAGACTTAAATATTGACTTTTTCTCTTTATAACTAATTGTATAAATAATTAAATAATACTATTTGTATAAATAATTAAATATTAAAAATCATAAAATAAAAAAATGTGAATATTAAATAAGTATGAAATATTTGAAAATTCTAACTACAATGTTCTACAAAAACAAAATAGGCAAATAATATGTATACAATATAAAATCCTTTGCATAATATATTTTCAAGCGCATTTATTGATTTTAGCGCAGTGCCTTTTTTAATTTAAATATACTGCTTCAACTGTTCTGCTAAAAATAAAGTTTGTTCATTAAATGCTTGTATGACATAAGCATTTAATGAACAATATGCACCATCGTTATTATAGCTAATACTTAAATTTGAAAAGCACAGCTGATTTTAAATATTACTAAGAGGCAAATATTGCTTTAAGTAGTTTCAACTTCTAACATGAATATAAGAAAAATAAATTAAGAATATTCTTTATTTATTCATTTCTCCTTTTTTATGCTGCATCGATGTATTGTATGGCGATTTTAAATAATATTAATATTTAAGATAATATTTTAATCTAATTTGTGTTCTGTTTCTATATAATCGCAATTGTTAAAGGCTTCAAATGCCCTAGGTCAGGTCCGTGAGATCAGTTTAAATCCAAATGGATTTAGGGAGAAATTTTCCATTGCCATTTTACAGTGCCCGAAATGGGCTTATTTTCAATTGAAAACTTATTTTAGACCCCGTCCACATGACCTTCAAGCCTCGCTTTACCCTATATGGAGTTTCTTTTTCCTTTTAAAAACAAGGTCCAAAAATTATATAAAAAACATAAACAATCAAAAGTACGATAAACGTTGTAATTTTTGCAAAAAGGATAAAAGACATAGGTATTGTACAAAAGTTTTTATATATAAAAATGAATTATGCTGTTTCAAAAGATATGCTATTTTTTCAATATTGAAATTAGTAATAGAAATTAGACCGGTATATTTATTGTAAAAAGTTTAAGGTTCAAAATTTCAAGTTAACTGGAGATCATGTCGGGCACTTTCAGTTTCAGTTTCAATTTCATATATGGATTTGACATCAAATTCAATTCACGTGCCACTGAAATCAACATAACGATAGGTTAGTATTAGTTAATAATCATTTCCAAAGTAGTTTCGCTCGAATGCTCCACTAAACAGTTAAGTGTCAACTCGTTTAGTGCGCGCCCATAGGGGTAACAGTCTAATTAATAATTAGCATGCAATTAAGACGCTTGCCTTGACACCTCGAGATTTGAGTTTTAGATAATGTAATTAGTGAAAACCCGATTTCTAGTTTGGAAAATAATTTTATCGATATTTGTCATTTCTATTACATTTAGCAATTTTGTGAAAATGACCATCAACGATAATAATGTTACTTGTTACAACGAAAGGTTCAGGAAAATTTAATTTTAAAAATTATTTTATTTTATTAATTTTTCTGTGCTATTATTACCCACCAATATTGAGAAAATTATGAGTATAATTAACATATACATATTACAGAAATAAGTGAAACAATTTTCAAAGTTATTAAATTTGAATATTTTTAATTTTATAATATAGAGAAGACTAGGTAACTGGTACCAGGTTACGCTAGTGATAGTCATCATAACAGCTAAACTATACTGATTTATATATTATACCGAGATATGGTCCGAAAGAAGAAAAATAATGTATGTTTGTTCGAACAAGTTTTCTTTATTGCTTTAAGTGCGCGCCCAACATTAACATGATCTGTAAATCGCATTGCTTTGAAAGAGCCGAAAGTAAGGTTTTTGTTCGATTTTTTTCAATAATAACTATTACTTGTTTACAGATAGATCACTTTTTTATTATTTTGCTGTAAGTTGATCATTAGTAGCTAATTATCACCAATCAATTTCGTTTTATGTGAAGTGCATATGTTGTGACATATATTCTTTTTGTTTTTAGGTGAAATTTAAACAGACAAAAAAATCTAATTTAACTAAGACATTATACGAAAAAGAAATGGAATATAGAATGCAATATAAAAAATAAATGATTTCAAGAAGATTTTTTATTTAAAAAAGTACGTTTTGTTATATATTGATATATTGTATTCATAAGCTTTGACTAAATGGTTATGCTGTTACGTTACATACTTCTGGGAATAAAAATAGTTACAAACTAGTTTGGTGTTCATATCAGACTTCCAGACGTATTTTGATATTCATGTTTCATTCACTTTCTATTTTGTACGTGAAAGATTCTAGAATTTTTTGCAATTGAATATTTCTAGTTGAAATATAATTATAAAAATTGTTGCCAGAAAAATCGGGAAAACAAGGTGGAAATCCATGATTGCCCCAGTTAATCCGGACGTATGATCACCTTACACATGAGGCATTCCTCTGTGACATTTTTCAAAAACATGTATTTTAAACAGTGTTAGGATAGTTACTCAGTGGAGGAATCTTAACGTACTTATTTTCTTTATTTGTTTATAATTAATAATATTTGTGTTTATGTATAACCTTTGTATCTTTTGCTCTGCTTTTCATTGTTTGTGTTTTAATTAACTTCCCGTAGGGCAAGTTATAGTAATCGCAAAAAAATCGAAAATGACTAGCTGTAAGTGGAATTCTGTCTTAAGGCAATTAGGGCATCGTGCCTTAAGGCAAATTGCTGGAACTTCCCGTACCAAAAATTATTTTTTTTTTTTTAAAACGATTAACATTTTTGAAAAAAATTTACTTTGAAAAAATGAGATTTTTGAGAAACTATAAATTTGACAAAAAATTACTTTTTTTTGAAAAAAAAAAATTTTTAAAAATTTTTTTTTTTTTGAAAAAAAATTTTTTTTTCTTTATTTTGACATATTGTGGAAGATCTGAACTTTCTTTTCAAAGCAATCGTACTGCTTTAACTGCATAGGGACAAAATATAAAGCGCGTAAGCGCCGCGTCGCTGTCTAACGCATGAGCATTGGTACGGAACCCATAGGAATGTTAACAAAATGTATAATTATTGTTAAAATCTCTATAAAATATCTGATAATTTGATGTGCATATGTCTAATGATCATTTTTGACCGCCAAATGGCCCATTTTTTTACTTTTTCCTCTATATCTCCGAAACCGCTAGACCTACCTTCATGAAAATTTTATCGATTCTTCATCTTGTCAATACAAGTGAAATGTTTTTTGAATTATTCAAATCGGACGCTCCGTTCTCTTAAAAGTTGAGGTACCGTTTTTGGCACTCTTTGCCCCATATCTTCGGAACGGCTAGACCTGCCTTTGCCAAAAACTAATCAGCACGTCTCCTTATCAATACGAAGCGAATGTTTTTTAAATTATTCAAATCGGTTGATCCGTGTTCCCGAAATCGTCGACGAAAATTTGTATCCGCACATACATACACACACATACATACATACACACACACATACACACACACATACACACACACACACACACACACACACACACACATACATCCATTTTTTCTAAGGTATGCCAAAATGTTCAGAAACCTCTGAAATGTAAAGATATATAAAAATTTTCATTTTTGATTTTTTTGCGATTACTATAACTTGCCCTACGGGAAGTTAAAAAATTTTATATATCTTTACGTTTCAAAGGTTTCTGAACATTTTGGCATACCTTAGAAAAAATGGATGTATGTGTGGGTGTGTGTGTGTGTGTGTGTATGTGTGTGTGTATGTGTGTGTGTATGTGTGTGTGTATGTGTGTGTGTATGTATGTACGTGTGTGTATGTATGTGCGGATACAAATTTTCGTCGACGATTTCGGGAACACGGATCAACCGATTTGAACAATTCAAAAAACATTCGATTCGTATTGATAAGGAGACGTGCTGATTAGTTTTTGGCGAAGGCAGGTCTAGCCGTTCCGAAGATACGGGGCAAAAAGTGCCGAAAACGGTAACTCAGTTTTTAAGAGAACGGAGCGTCCGATTTAAATAATTTAAAAAACATTTCACTTGTATTGACAAGATGAAGAATCGATCAAATTTTCATAAAGGTAGGTCTAGCGGTTTCGGAGATATGGAGGAAAAAGTAAAAAAATGAGCCATTTGGCGGTCAAAAATGATCATTAGACATATGCACATCAAATTATCAGATATTTTATAGAGATTTTAACAATAAGTATACAATTTGTTAACATTCCTATGGGTTCCGTACCAATGCTTATGCGTTAGACAGCGACGCGGCGCTTACGCGCTTTGTATTTTGTCCCTATGCAGTTAAATCAGTACGATTGCTTTGAAAAAAAGTTCAGATCTTTCACAATATGTCAAAATAAAAAAAAAAAAATGTTTTCAAAAAAAAAAAAATTAAAAAAAAAATTATTTTTTTTAAAAAATTTTTTTTTTCAAAAAAAAGTAATTTTTGGTCCATATATATAGTTTCTCAAAAATATTATTTTTTCAAAGTACATTTTTTTCAAAAACGTTAATCGTTTTTAAAAAATTAATAATTTTTGGTACGGGAAGTTTCAGCAATTTGCCTTAAGGCACGATGCCTTAATTGCCTTAAGACAGAATTCCACTTACAGCTAGTTATTTAATTTTTTTTGTATTGACGTCACACATTAGCTCATAAAATTTATATATTCTAATTGCTAAATAATAATAAAAAGAGAAGAAAGCAGTATATTCTTCTATGAATTTTGACTCATTCCATCAAAGATAACCTTTTAATAAAAATGTACATTTTATTCATTCAGCAGTGCACATAAACATTAACCCTTTCCACTTGGATGCCTCCACTCCGGCGGCAAAATACGTATTAATTCCGCATATCGCCAATGATAAGGGCTAAATAAATATGTTAAAAATAATTATCTAAAGCAGTGTGCGCAAGTATCTTACCACTTTTACAAAGTCATTATAGTTTTCGGTTCTTATCTCGGTAACGTTCACTAATATTATGGCACATGATATTGAACCCATTTTCAAGATAGGCTACTACGATGAGAAGCACTCTATTCCCGCTCCTCTCGAATATGAACTTTTATTCGAATCTATAACGCTTAAATACGCCTACGGGCTTCTTTGAATATATAAAGTTACTCGTTAGAGCTTTCGATAAGAGAATGGAGCTTTAAGCTTATAGTTAACATGCAGACATGATTCAAGTTATATTTCGAACGACGTAAAATTTGATATTGAAATTATCTACTAAATCAGAATATAGATAGAGTTGTACTCTAAATATTAACTGTGTTTTTTAAGCTACCGCCCAACTTTGTAGTTCAATTGAAATGTACTATTTCAAAGTCGTTACAAAATTTGTTAAAATATTAAAAAAAATCAATACAGTATTTTTGAATGTTACAAATAATATAGGTTAAAAACCTGTCTGTTCGAAAAATTATTAAAAATTGTACTACTTCACAAAATAACGTAGACAAAAAAGATTTTTGAAAAGATAAAGCAAATACTATTTTCATTTGTAACATCACCCAAGGAAAGCTAAAATATAGAATGTATGTTGTAGCAATGCTTCAATAAAAAATATTTTTTTTGCAAATTATGTTTCTGCTGAAACCAGAAAATTGATGCTTTATTAGAAAATTAATATATGATAAAAAACAGATGATTTTAATATAGATGTAATATAATAACTAAAACATGATCTCAGGTTTAAGTTATTAGTAATGTTTAAATATAGATTAGTTGAAAATGAAAATTCAACCACATATAATTCATTTAAAACAAATGAAGCTTATAGGATTCGGAATGCACGATATAAATTTAATTGATTAATATCAAATAATGGTTATATTGCTATCGCTCAGATTTATATTATTTGTAAATTTAATACCATCAAATAACGGCTATTCATTATGCAATATATTTAAATAATAGATTAATTATGTCATTAAAATGAGATGGGACTAAATTTATGAAGTAGATAATAAATTACTCTTATGATAGGATAGGGCGGGCACAAAGGTCCAATTTGACTTTTAGCAATTATATTGCGAAAACCAAACCAATTTCATCACAGCAAATGTCACATATTGAATAAACAAATATCTGACTACGTTCATTGTAGAAATATGTTTTTCTTTGCTAAAAATTTGTGTAAAATTGCATGTACAACTTATTTTACATTTTTATTTATCTTTTTATCATTATTCACATCTCGCGAGTATTTAGGATTAGATGGTTCTTTTTTCCCCAACCGCTTATAAGCTATTTTAAAGGTTATATAAAAAAATGTTGAATCTAACTTAAAATAATAATGCATTTTATAAAACCATGAAATAAAGTATACAAACTTAAATATTACATTCAGTATCGTAAACTAAACAACCTTGCTTAAGAAAAAGAAGATTGACAAAAGAAAAAAATACTTACGTTAAAAATTTCAAATTATGGCTGTTTATCCCTTGATTACTATGTCTGTTCTAATCTGTTTACACATCAATTTTCCTTTATTAACTTCCCGTAGGGTAAGTTATTGTAATGGGCCGAAATTCGGAATTGAAAATTTTTACATTTCTCGACGTTTTGAAGGTTTCTGAACGTTTTGGCATACCTCAGAAAAAATGGATGTGTGTGTGTGTGTGTGTGTGTGTGTATGTATGTATGGATACAAATTTTCGCCCACGTTTTCGGGCGTACGGATTAACCGATTTGAATAATTTAAAAAACATTCGATTCCTATTGATAAGGAGAAGAGGTGATTAGTTTTTGGCAAAGGCAGGTCCAGCAGTTACGGAGATAAGGAGCAAAGAGTGCAGAAAATAGAAATCGAGTTTTTGAGAGAACGGAGCATCCGATTTGAATGATCTAAAAAACATTCAATTAGTAATGATTGGGAAAAGGGGTTATTAGTTTTTCGCAAAGGCAGGCCCAGCCATTTCGGAGATACAGAGCTAAATGTACAAAAAATGGTAGTTTTTGAGAGAATTAAGCGTCCGATTCAATTGATTCAAAGAACTTTCTGCTTGTCTTAACAAAATAATTGATTTTGGAAAAAAAAAAATTTGTACCATTTTTTTTTTTTTTTTTTTTTTTTTAATTTTTTGTATATCGAAAATAATTCAGATTTTATTTTTAATTCTGACTATAGTTCTAATATACTTTAAACAAATAATTTCAACTCTGCAATTCAGTTTATATAATTCTTATGAATATTAGACAATGTTACAATATTTATAATAATCTATTTGAAAACATTCAATATTCCTCGAACATTTCGTTACGGTACGGGAAGTTCCAGCAATTTGCCTTAAGGCACGATGCCACCCACCCCACTAGTTTTAAAATAGTATCGTTGATAAAATGACACATTTCAATAGCGTTTGAGGTATTGATGGTGGACCACGCTCTACCCTATATCAGAATATTTAGAAAAAAAAAATGTTTTTTTACATTATAAAAAGCAGAAACAAACATAATCCTAGCACCATTTCTTTCAGAACTGCTGAACAGTTATGTTCTCCAAGCATTTGAAATACAAAAATCATGTTTTATGAAATATCTAAATCTGTACAGCTCTTCTCTTCTAGTGATGAGAAATCTTGAAACGTGAATTCAAAAGTGTGGCTACTTCTGGACAACTACCTCATAAAATTAATTCCGCACACAAACTCTATAAGCTCTCGAAACATATAACGATCATGCAGCATAAGCGTTGTGTGCAAAAAAGACTTAATAGTTCGTACGATACTAACTTATCAATATTTCGGTTATCTGCTTTGCTCATAACTTCAAAAAGCACAAATTATATCTTCAGGCCTGTTGGCGCCGCAATAAAGCGATAACTTTGTTATTGAATTAATATTAGACGAAATATCACTAAAACTAACCTCTGGCGAGGGCCGGAACTGAAACTTTTCCACTTAGGAACCGATCACGGCAAGTCAAAAGGGCCTCGACATAAGCTAAAGTGTTAGAATAAGACACCTTCCTGAGAACGTGGCGTCTAGTTAGCGCGTTATCATTCGCAATTGACAGGCAACCAGTGATGGATTGCCCGCTCCTTACCATTGACAAGGTACACTGCATCAGATTGCTGAGAATTCGGGATCATCATGCGGAAAATGAGGAAAATGCGGATATAAATAAAAACGGAAGACGACGCCGGAAGGAAAATATTGAATTTTAAAACGACACCATCGAAAACAATCAAGTGATAATATAAATCTTATATTCAGGTGTACGTACTATCATTTATTATTTAAAATCACTTTTCCACAAATAGCGAAGTGTCACTTCGGCGCGATGTGATTGCACAAGAGGTTCATAAATTATATTCTCATCGGATGCAAGTTATACATTCACGATTCGAACTATAAATTAATGCTCAGACACGTTGGAATTATGAGAACAATTTTATTAAACAAAACTAAATAAACTAAAAATTAAGAATCACGGTAGGGTCCCATCGGAAGATTTTGCCACGGGACCCGGAGGGTCTAGTTACGCCACTAAATTCAAGCTATAATTCAATGCAGGTTCTGAAGTATATACTATTAATAACGAATAATATATTATAGTCGAAATTTGGTATCAAAAAAACAATCACATTGAGTATGTTCTATTCTAAAAGGTGCATTTAAAATAACATCAAGCAAATTTCACTGACTAAAGTTAGTGACGAATCATGATTATTATCAGTTAGTCTTAGCTCTTCATTTAAATACTCGAAATGTCGTGCATTGTGTGCATTGTTGTTTGCTATAATTTAATATTCATTTTTGACTATAACTATAAAAAGTGCATTTGCCAAGCTTATATAGACGGTAATGTTGCTGTCTAATTTTTTTATATATTAGACACTTAAAGTTTTATTTAGTTTTAGGATTTATAATATTGAGGCCCAGTATATCACTCTCTAGTTATTTCAAAATAATAATTTCAAACTCGATATATGCTTACATCTAGACCAAAAACTATGGACTATCATCATAGAAGCATTCTTCACTCGACATAGTAGCTAATGCTCAGTTCCAGCCATAGTTGATGTTAAAATTATTATTTCAATATTTTGTAATTTTATTCTGTTAATATTCTGTTTATTATTTACATTTATATTTTTGTATTTAGTTTTAATTTTTTTGTTTTTTATATACTCAACAAGTTTGTATTATAAAACTTGAATAAAGTTTTGATTGACAAAAAAAAAGAACTATCGTTCTTTATATCGTTAACGAATTATGTAAAAATTAAGCAATTCTACTAAAAAAAATCTAAAATGTCTTTCAACAATAAATTTCTAATAAGTTAGTAATAATACCTATATGAACTCATGGGAATTATGTGGAAATTAATATACAATTATGGGAATGTGTCTAAAGAACACAAAATAAATTTCTAAGATCAGTAGTTAATGCACCTTGGTGTGTATCCAACAACACCATTCATACAGATTTGAACATACCAACCGTGAAAGACGTAATCCTGAGCCAAACAACTCATACCATATGAAATTAGAACAACATCCAAATCCAGCAATGCAATTATATAAAGAACATTATCCAACCAGAAGGTTTAAAAAATGGCCAGAAGACCTTCTAACTTAATTTATGCACTGTTTTTATTTCACATAACTAACATAGATTATTATCTACAGGAGCATTTCCTCAGTGACTGAAAAAATTATGGATCGCATAGGCTTATAGAAGCTAGTTGTTTTCTGATTGTCTGTAATAAATAAATAAAACAAAGAAATTTGCATATCTTCATAGTGCGGTAAGATACGCAATAAATACGTAAAATTACTCATAAAAGATAGTCAGTAGAAATAATAGAGTGAGGCGGGACACAAAGGTCATGTAATTATCGAACTAACAAAAAATTGACAAGTTGGACTGAATATTGTCAGAGAAAAATAACTTGCAAAGCAAAGAATAAAATATCTATTATCTTATATGGATTGTATATAATAGGTAAACTGTCTGCTTCTAGCGAAAATTGGGAGTGCGAATAAATCTAATATCCAATGGACACAAATAGCAAATCGCAGTGCAATAACTGCAACGTAATGGTATTGTCTGACGCTTAATATTCTTGACGGTGGATTGGATTCGATTTTGGGAATCAAATCGCCTCTTTCCACAAGAGCGATCTCTTATATCCGCGCGCGTGTGACCAGCATTTCAATAGTTCAATGCCGTTAGACATCTCTCTACGCCACGCAAAGAAATCTCGTAAGAATCCAATTTGATCCGATGAATTGTCTTTCGAAATCTTTTCTCAGCCGAAGCGTACCACACATTGCACAAATCACTATTCGTATATATGATATATATTATTTACGACTATATATACACACACGTATATATATATATATATATATATATATATATATATATATATCCGTTGTTTTTCGACGTTTGAACATTTGATGTAATTGGCAGCCAGTTCGTCGAATTAGAAATGGTATATTAATTTGCACTGCTTTGTATATGTTTTTGACACTTGCTATGTATCATAATTCACTAAATCAAGCCAGAACAAAATTTTAAAAATATTATTTCTAAAAAAGGAAAAATTTAATTAATAATGAATACAAAAATGTAACTACAATTTTGAAACAAAAAATACAATTAAATTTGAATTTATATCTAAATTTATATTTTTCTTTTTTGAAGTGAAACTTCTTTAGGCGCGACTAGGGTGTAAATCCGTACAAATGCAACCGATGTCCGTTACGCCTGAACTGTTCGTCATTCGTTCTCCATGAGATTATTTCGATGCTGGTCGATTGTGATTAGCCGTCGTGTATGTGAATAGAGATCTGTCGTTGTATACGTACCGATATCAACAAGGAAATCGGCATAGATAAATAAACATTTTAAAGTTACATCGTAGTACAAATCTTGATTTAATGTAAAATGCCTGAATCAGAAGAATATTTTACCCTGTTCCTTGAAAATAATAAAACAAATTAAACATTTGGGCCGTGTTAAACGTAAGTTTATTGATTAGAAATTATTTTTATATTATTCGTAGTTTCTATAATTCTTTGAAGTTATTACAAATTAAACATTTGGGCCGTGTTAAACGTAAGTTTATTGATTAGACATTATTTTTATATTATTCGTAGTTTCTATAAATCTTTGAAGTTATTAAAATGGAAAATATTTTTTAGGCAAGATAGATATTACAGCTGTTCAAAGAATGAGATTATTAGCAAAAAAGTAAAAAAAATACAAGCAGTCAATAAATGTATTTTAATTTTAATTACATGAAGTTCTTCAAACACAATTACATGATGAGTGAAATTATCAAAACAATATTTGTTTAGACATTGTTATACATAATCCACTGTGTGAACGAATATTATAGAATTTATTAATCTGCAATTACTTCATTTCTCTAAGGTTCATTTCTAAATGCTAATTAGAATGACAAACCGATCATATTATCGTTGAAGTATGACTTTAATTACATTATTATTTTTCAATATTATACATATTTTTATTGCTATTATAAATATAATTTATCATTTTATAAATGTGTATAATGGTTGACACTAATAAATGTGTGCATCACGAGTGTTGCCATATTACTAATAAAGATTATTCAAAATTGTTATATAATGTATTTATTTTTACAAAAGTGCCATCTTGTACAGTGGTAACTAGGTTTTACTTCTATCACGTGTGAACCTTACGCGCACTCTTTTTTTTAACATAATATTTAAATTTTGTGTTATGATCTCCGCCGGAACTGCTGGGTCTATCTACACAAAATGCGATCAGTTTTCATTCTGACAATACAAGTGAAATCTTTCCGTTAATACCAATTGAATGTTGTTTCAATCAATCAGATTTACCGTTCTGTCAAAAATTTGCATTTTTTGCTATGAATCACCGAAACGGCTGTACCTCTCTTTTTCAAAAACTAATCAGAACGTCTCCCCATCAATAGGAATAGAATGTTTTTTGAATCCGTGCTCTCGAAATCGAGAACAAAAATTTGTACCCAAACATACATACATATAAACATACATTCATTTTTCTAAGTGATGCCACAATGTTCAGTAGACCCTAAAACTTAAATATACAGATTTTTTTTGATATTACTGTAACTTACTGAGCGGGTAGTTAAAAATTTGTTTTCATTGTATTAGCGGTTACTATAACGTTATTTGCTGTTTTTTTGTTGATATACTGATATATGTTGCCAATACAAATTTTGGTAACTTGATATTATTACATGCAAAATTTATTATAGTATGAAATAAATTGTCTATATCATATAATAACTACATCATATAATCACATATAACAATCACAACTTTTACAAACAGTTTGTATTTAAAGTAAATCTACCACAAGAAGATTAAATGAATAATGACCAGCGCTTATAATTGCTTTTTTTGTAAGATTCTTATTCATACATAATTTAAGTAGCAATTTCGCTTCATTGTAATTCTACTTATGTACTTTCAGCATTTTGATGGGGCTCTAAATCCGCCTGTACATAATAGCACACCAAAAGTTTGCCTTAGTGCACTTGTATTGATTCTTTTTCATCTATAAACACAAAAGTTCAACTTTGAAATATAACTTTCGAAAGTATTTATGAAATGAATTTATGAACTTTACGCGAAAGTTATACAGACTGGCTGTAATACGATGACCGCGTGTCATGTTTGAAGAAAATTCTCGCATTCTGAACAATTGCGAAAGTAATTGATAATTTCGAAGTATTAATAAAATTTGAAATAGAATTAGACTGAAAAGAATATGAAGGTGATTATAATTCGAATAGTAATAGTTATTTCCAAATTTATTATATATTTTTTTAAATTATTTATTTTCAAGTATTAATCGAATACTTATATAATTTTATTGTTATTATTTTTGGCTAATATTTTTTTGGCTAAAAAATAACATTTAAGCACCATATAGAAAATTAAATATCATTGTTCAATAATTACTCCGATATAAAATTAAAACTACTATTTTTTTTTAAATTCAGAACAAATTAAAATAAAATGTTAAATATTTTTTAATTAGTTTTGTTCAATTATATACATTCCTATTATATATATATATATATATATATATATATGTAATTATTTTTATTATAATAATTATTATTAAGAAGCAACTGAACACAAACTAATCACGTGAAAAATTCGTGCACACCTCCAGGACGGTTGTAAACACCAATTTGTTTATTAATAATAATTAATAACGACTTAGTTAGGGTTAGACTCAGAAATATGTAACACAACACAGCACAATCATTTGAACAAAGCTTATGAATATAATATAATAATAGATAATAAAACATATTTTTTTAAACAAAGTTAACAAGAAGTCTTTGTGAAATCTTTTTTGGTAGTGAATCTTTATTTTCCTTTTTGTTTTTGTATTTTGCCTTAGTTAAATTAGATTTTTTTATCTGTTTACTTAACCCGAGAAGAACAAGAAATATAGGTCACAATCATATAAAATTTGTCACAACCGTACCCAAACGTACACTCTTGAAAACAAATAATTGTTATGACTGAGATAATTTATATATGAAAAAACTATTTGCTGATGATTAATTACAAATTTTCAACTTATAGCAAAATAACAGTTATTATTAAAAGAAATGTAAAAAAAAAATATTTTGTCTTTAAAAGCAATACGGTCTATATGTGCCGACTTAATGCAACAGTCAAAACTTGTTCAAACAAACACACTTCAACTTTCTCCCTTTTAACCCTATCTCAAAATCTGTATAGTTTAGCTGTAATGATGACTGTCACTACTGTACCCAGTCTCCCCTAAATAAATTTTAGTGATTTTCATAAATATCAGATATTTATATTTATTGTTCCCTCTATCCAGGAAATAAAATTTCGAATATTATTTATTATTCTTATTAAAAACAGATATATAAATAGATATATAAACAACCATAAAAGCTCAGATTAAATTTCAAAGCTCTGGGTAGAAAACTCTGAAAAGAATTTTTTGTATGTACTAGGTCGAACGAAGAAGTGCGCATGAATTCTGCAATATTTCATGTCGATTATTTATGAAATCTCCTTTTCTCATAAGTCATAAAACATGCTTTAGTAGATTTTCAAGACGTAAAATGTGTAAAAAGTTGCCCTCGCACTCAGTACATTTGTTTGCATTTTAACTTTTACTGGCCAACTTTGACATTTAAGTATAGGTTATTGCCAAGCTTTGTTTTTCCACGATGCAAGAACTGCGTATGATGTGGAAATATATTATTTAAGCGATATTATATTTAACAATATATCTTGATATTGGGTAGAAATGACAATTGCATATACATAAATATCGGTTTATATTCTCAAGATAACTCATAGAGTCGACAGTAAACTATGATATATTGATAGCAATATGCGTTGAAATGTTATATATACAATATTGAATTCAATACTTGACAAATATTTAAATTATACTTATTTGATTTTCAAGGAATTTATTTTTATTTTTTAATATAATCAATAATGTTTTGTGTTTCACGTTTAACAATTAAAGGGACGATTCACGATTACAAATTATTTTTACTAAATACTGTATATAGTACCACCTTATATGAAAAATGATACATAACATACCCCCTACGTAACATTAGTCTATTTTATGGCAAAATCGGCTTCTAATAGTTTAATTCTTAATTCAAAAATAATATATTTCAATATTATAAAGTATACATTACAACATAATGATGGAAAGGTACATAAATCTACCCTTGAGTATTATACTCCATCATTACAGATTTTAGATCTGTACATTTATATGTAAAAAACCGTGTCTTGTTTTTATGCTATAAAAAAGAATAATTTTGGTCATTCTTAAACAAAAAAAAATCATATCGTCTAGGCTACTAATAGTTTTTTCAAAATATTTTAAATATTTTTTTATCATTTCCACACACACACACACACACACACACACACACACATATATATATATATATATATATATATATATATATATCATATACATATAAATACATATATATATATATATATATATATATATATATATATATATCAAAAATATATACATATATCAAATTTAATACTTGGTAAGTATAATTTACAAGTGCTTTATTTTAAATCAACCATCCGCAATAAATATTCAAAAATGATTATTATTTTTAAATAAATAATCTGCATTCATTTCTGTTCATACATTAATTATTCGTAAAAATTAAAAGTTTTCGAAAATAAATAATATATAATTTTTTTTTCAGGTAAGATTTCGTGAGATTAGACAATGATACTGCCTTATCTATGGATACTGCCAAAACGTTCAAAGGGTAAAGTTAATTTGATTGAATTTCAATTGATAGTAATAACTTCGAGAAGAAGAAATTTAGATATTTTCTTAAGTAAAAGTATTCGATTTAAGTAATTGCTTATAATATTATCACGATAATTATTATCATCAGTGCATTAAAATAGATACTTGATACTGCTACAAATTCATTGAATTAAATTTATTGAGATTGAAGAATTCAAATATTGCTCCAATATTCATGTATTGTTGATTTTAATTTCATTAATCGAGAAACTGAAAATATATATAATGGTCATATAAACGCAAATTTTTATTTAATTAACAGTTCTAAAATTTATTTCATGTCATGATAATTATTATCATCAGTGCATAAAAATAGATACTTGATGTTGGTAAATTCTTTGAATTAAATTTATTAAAATTGAAGAATTCAAATATTGCTCCAATGTTTATGTATTCTTGATTATAGTTTCATTAATCAAACATACATAAAGTATATATAAACGCAAATTTTTATTTAATTAACAATTTTAAAATTTATTTCATTCCAAAAATATAAAATGAGGAAAGCAGCAACTACTTGAACAGAAGGTTAACAATAGAGTTAACATATTACAAGAACATTATTAATACAATTTGCAATTTAATTTGTATACATTAAGCTCTTGAAGCTACAGATATAAATGTTTGAAGTAGGGGGTACGATTGTGCCAGGGCACGGTAGTGACAGTCTTAACATAACAGCTGAACTATAGTGATTTTGAGAAAGGGTCCAAAGCAAAAGTATGTTTATTCGAACAAGTTTCCATTATTGCGTTCTATTAGCGCCCTACATTGATATGATCTTTAGACCGCATTGCTTTCAATGAGTCAAAATGTTTAAATTCTTTTAATCATATCTGTTAATTGTATGCAGATAGATCACTTTGTGTGTCATTTTGCTGTAAGTTAAATATTAGTAGTTAATTTACTAACCAGCAATTTAGTTTTTGCGTAGCTCAGTCATAACGATAATTTGTATTCAGAATCGTTAGTAATCGTTAAGTAATCGATTATAATAAATTTATTCAAACATCTTGAAAAGCTAGAAAATAATTTGGTAGATAAGCAAACATGTAAACGATCTAATAAAATATAAAAGGGTACACATAATGCACTGTACAATAATAGTTAATTGATGATATGAAACTAAGCCCCACAGTAGCGTATATATCTGACGATAAACTCGGCTACTAACGCCAAAGCTTAAGGGCTTTCCAGCGTTTAATATGTTGGCATAGCCTGATATCAGTTACGTCATGCTATAGAACCACATCCTGAGCACAGTCATTTCGCTACGTTCCTGACCATTAATTTATTCAGTATTTAGGTCCTGAAGATACATGCCAAACAACGCATAACTGACCAATATTACTAAAACACTCTAAAGGCAATCAATTTTAATGATATCGAACCACTCAGATGCAACACGGAAAAAATCTGAACATTTCTTTTATTCTCATGCTTTTTTATGCGCTTGTAGATGTGTGACTGTAAGATGTAATAAGCAAATTTAATAATGATTAGTTCAAGTCTATCAATTTTAACGATATAGATTAGGTAATTAAAAAAAATTTCTTTATAATTTCAGAAAAAAAAAATGTATTCCATTAATCACATAAAGCTAGCATAGGTATACGGTTTTCAAAAAATAGCAGTTTTTAAAAAATAGCGCGGCTCAAAGATCTTCGAGTAAAATGATCTACAAACGATATCTCAGAAACTGGTAATGTCCGGATTTTTCAACAACATTTAAAAGTATAGGGAAAAAGATGTATAACAAGTCATCAGCTTGATTTTTACGACCTTTCTTTCGGGAGAAAAAACGGCAATGTTTGGAACTCCTCAACAAAAGTATTTTCCTTCGTTGTTAGTTTTTTAGCTGTGAGCACTGTTGTTCAGTTTACGAGACCTTAATATAATTTTTAGGTATACACGCTATTTACTTGTATTATAAAATTTATGGTTAATTTTAATTTAACATTCAACATTTTTTATATAACTTCTATAAAAGCTTACACGTGGGTTGGGTAAAAAGAACAAACTGAACATTAAGCCTGATAATGGTGCAAACAATAAAAAAAGTAAATAAAGAAAATTCAGTTACATTTTTTTTTACAAAAGATAAATTAAATAAATTGTTCCAACTCTGCTGATGAATAAATGCATCTGATAAAATATCTGATCAAGGTTATTTAGCTCTGTAAAAAATGAACCCATATAATTTATATTTTGCACTTGAATAATGTAGCTATTAATTTGTAGAATTTCTTTAAGATTAAAATAAGTTTGGAAAACAGAAAAAACACATTTTTATAATAATGAATTAGCTGTCAGTTTCAGTGAACAATGTTGAATAAAATCCAAGCAATTAGAACAACGATAAGGTTAAATATATATAAGAATTATTATAATTGTTATATGTCTGCTCTCGCGGTGTCTAATGTATCCATAAACATTATAATGACAATAATGATAATGATAAAATTTAACTTGGAGAAACATACATATAAAAATTTAAATCTCAGCAAGGGTAACACAGTACTAAAATTTCACACACTACTACATCCTTATAATAATAATTTAATTAAGTTAGCTATGTATATTAATAGCACTTGATTATATTTAGACCATAGTATAAAATTTCTTTATAACTACTTGTAACTAATTGCACAGCAACTAATCATTTATTTAAAATGATACCATACATACTATTAATAAAAGTGTTAATCAGTTTATTTTAATTAATAAACTTAAACTAGCGGTCAGTTTCACTTAATTTTAACTTATAAAAAAATCAGGTCTCCTTATAAGTTAATAATTACTTTAAAACTTGTGTGTTTTTCCTGGATCGCACAAGGATATTTTTATTATTATCAGGATATCTTGATCTTTATTAGCGTAATTAATTATCAGATAAAGTGTTTAAATTGCCTTACCATGCTTCTTTTCATTAAAACAAGTATCTTTATGGCTTATTTTATAAACTTCTTACCGAATTAAAATGTGTTTTTATAAATATGATAAAAACGGAGTTTTTACAGAGTCCAATCTGGCAAGTGTTATTAACTAACAAATAAATTATTTCAAGTAACTTCAAGTAATCAAGTGAAAAAACATAAAAATTGTAACAAAATTAAAGTAAAATCTAGTATTTAAACATTATATATAACCCATTAAACTCGAGCCAAATTCGTTTTGTATAAATCAAAGTGCCTATTATTGTAATTTAATACCACTCGTGATCGACCCAGAGGCTGTAACAAACGCATAAACCACAGGACATCAGTAGGCTGTTGTGTATTTTATAGTTTGCTAAAGTATTCGATTAGTTTCAAATGATTTACTATGATAATTATAATTAGTAGTTAATATTACAGAGCATGTCAAAATGTAATGAATAAACTGAATATTCTATCAGCTAAAATAGCAAAATTTATATTTATTATATCTTACTCTAAAAGGGATGTCTTATGGTGCAGCGATAATTAAATAATCTCACTATGTTATATAAACTCATACTACTTTCATGCTTTGTTTAAATTTTATGCACTACCAATTCTCTGAATGAGTAAAATTTGGAAACACATTTAAACATAATTTTAATTTATATACTTTTATAATCTATACGGACAACTAAATAACAAGTAAAACTGTTGTTGAAAATCGGGAAAAAAATGTTTTAAATACAACTACAAAATAAAAAGTGAACTGCTTCGAATTCATATTGCATAAGCAAATATACAATAGAAATAGCATAGAAAATATGAACAAAAATATGATCAAAACTCAATTATTCGGAGTATAAAATATGCGAAAAATACGTTAGAATATAGAATGTAAAATGTAAAGAATAAAGTTCACAAAGAATAGTGTTAGAACTGAAGAAAGAGTGAAATGAGCGTTTTCAAACCAAGGACATTCTAAAAACAATCTTTAAACTGCAACTCAATAATAACATAATAACATTCTGCGCTTTCTACAAAATTATTGTTCGAAGTATGTATCGGTTAGCAATGAAAATCATGTATGTTGAATATAGTCACAATATTGCCATTCTCAATGTTTGTTATTCCCTAATAAGTCAAACAGAGAGAAGACAAAAAATCGACAAACATAGAATAGCATTTTGATCACTTGTATGCTGAACAACGTCAAGAACAATCAAATAATATTCACTGGCAAGGAATAATAATATAATTATCTCTAACAATATTCAATGTACGAGTATGTATGCGAGCAAATCGAGTGAACTATATTTTACTGGAGTTTACCAGAAAATAAAGGTATATTAACACCTTTTGACAAAATAAGTAGTTTGCATATCTTTCAATAACGCAAGATATATAAACTGTAATGCAATTGAATAAACTCGACAACTTGCACCAGTTAAATATAAGCACAGATATAAAAGCACTAAATTAACTACATAGAGAATAGTAAAATCTTGGCTTCTCTCGTAATATGAGCATAACTAGGTCAGGGTTTCACAGAGAATTCATGAGTTATTTGTTTATCAGAAATGGTATTATGAATTACACTGATGTTCTTTAGCGAATAAAAATACGAAATGATTTAAAAGGCCGCCTGTGAAATTCATTTAAACTATAGTCCATAACAAATTAAAAATATGAAAGCGCATTAGGTCGCAGGAATACATATAATTGGCGAGGGTTCAAATTGCCTTAATATAAATTATGGTATTTGAAAATAGCTCACATTCATGGAATTTGATGGAAATATATATATATATATATATATATTATATAGAAGCACATAATTGTAAATCAAGTAGGTATAATGGGCTCACACACTTGTTTTTGTATAGACGCATTATAGCCTCATGCGTTCTGTGATAGACAAAACATGCATAATATAATTATGAATAAATAATATATGTACAATTAGTTTCATTTACTGTAATATTAAGTATATCTATAAATAAATTTTTTTTTTATTTATTCTTATATCTTAACAGCAATCAGAACTTTACGTCTTTTGAGCTCTTAGGCTGATATTTCTCCTTACTTCGTACTTTTAGATGTTAACCCAATGGTTAATCCATCCATATTTGATGATTTTATTATTAGAATTTATCTAATAGGGCTTGACTTTTTATTGGTGCAGCAATGCCGGATTAAGGGTTTTTTGCACTTAGAAAATACTCTGTTATTTAATTCAGCTGTAGATAATTCGCCATAATTTAGTTATTCAAAAACGATTCGCTATCTTTGCTTACTTTAATGTTGAGTGGAATATCCGATATTCTCTAAACAAATAATGTAGAAAGCTCGAACCAAAAAAACTTTCACGATATGAATTTTGGTGTCAGATAAAAATTCAAAAAAGTAATATATTCATATTGAATTGCGCTAACAGATTCATTATTATATTATGCATAACACGAGCCCTACATAATATGGAAGTAATATCACTAGTGCACTTTTCTGACAAAGATATAATTTGTATTAATTCAAAATAGTCAAAAATAAATTATTTTATTACAGTAAAAAAAAATTAAAATCTTTGCTTACTTTAATGTTGAGTGGAATATCCGATATTCTCTAAACAAATAATGTAGAAAGCTCAAACCAAAAAAACTTTCACGATATGAATTTGGGTGTCAGATAAAAATTCAAAAAAGTAATATATTCATATTGAATTGCGCTAACAGATTCATTATTATATTATGCATAACACGAGCCCTACGTAATATGAAAGTAATATCACTTTTCTGACAAAGAGATAATTTGTATTAATTCAAAATAGTCAAAAATAAATTATTTTATTACAGTAAAAAAAATAAAAAATAATATTAATTTCAACTGCAATCTATACTAATAGAATTAAAATTTGATAGACTCGTTTAAGATCGAATAATAAAATCTTAAAATAATTTTGTTTATCTAATAATCAAATTTATAATATAATGTGCTATAATAATATATAAATAATATTCCATTAATTGGAATGCTAATTGTTTGTTCTACTTTGTTCACTGCGTGCTTGCATTGGAAATTAAAAAACGATAATTTAGAACAAAATCTCGTGCAAAACCACGAATTTTCCGAAGCTCGGCAAACAAAAAATGTTTACCCAAATTACCGAAAAACGAATTTGCATTTTAGACACATTACGGCTTAACACAAAGCGAAATGTACATAAGAAAACGAAAGGTTATATTAAGGCGTTGAGGTGATGCTTCATATCATTCGAACATAGATGCTCATTTCATCGTGTTTATATATTACTAACATTGTTAAAGGTGAGAATGTCAAGATCATTTGATTCTAGTTAGTTTAGATATAAATGTTTGAACTCTATTATTTTTTTTATTAAAATGGTGTATAACGACTTTTATTGCCAGGAATATGTAACAACTATTTAAACAAAGCTTATGAATATAATGTAACAATATATATTATAACAATACTTAATTTTGTGAACAAAGTTAACAGGGAATCTTTGTGAAATCTTTTTTTCTTTCATTTCTTTTTTGCGTATTTTGTCTCAGTTAAGTTAGATGTTTTTTTTACCAGTTTCAAGATTAAACCTTAAACTTAAACCCGAAAAGAACAAGACTCACAACCATATGTCACAATCGTATCCAACGCACTTTTGAAAACAAATCATCATTGTGACCGAGTTAAATTATCTACGCAAAAACTAATTGCTGGTAAATGAAATTAACTTCTAATATTCAATTTACAGCAAAATAACAAATTGATCTGTATACACTTAACAGTTATTATTAACTTTAATAATTAATAATTCGAATAAAGAAACTTTATTTGACTCTTCAAAAGCTATGAGGGCAGCAATGTAGCAATATTACATTTTTCTCCTTATCTCAAAATCAGTATAGTTTAGCTGTGGCGACTGTCACAACCGTACCCGGTCTCCCCTACAACAAGAAAGAGTACGTTTACCACTGGGTTGCACTCCTATGGTTAATAATAGATTAGAAATGTAAGCAGACACTGTCAAAAACACATAGGAAAAGTACCGTAACGCCGGACGGCACCAAGCACCAAACACTCTATTTAACACGTATTATTTAAGCGAGTATAAGTATTTTTATTTTAAAATACAAGTAAAAGGGGCATGTGGGGATCACGTGCCAAGCCTCGCCTGTGACGCACACGGCAAGGGCGAGAGCAACCCTTTGCTGTTTTAGACGCAAAATCACGGAGTCACCTAAATATCAATGGAAGTAATTCTAGCATATTTATGCATTTACATTTGAGTGGTATGCAAAAATAAAAGTTGTACTTGATTGTTATCCATAAAGTGGTAGAATATTATAAGATCTTTTAAACAATTTTGGTAGGTGCCACCAAATGAACGAAAATGTCTATCCCTTAGCACTGGACACTAAGTCATCCCTTAGTGCCGGAGAGTAAACATGTTAATATTTCTTGTGAGAATTTACGTAATTTATTTTAATTATTTAATTTTGTTCTATATGAGTGGTAACGTCGGCAAAATTCGTTTGCGAGGCCCCCCTTTTTTGCCAGTTGCAAGTTTACTAGTGGTACATGGCATCGTGCCTAAAGGCAAATTGCTGAAACTTTTCGTGCCGTAATTTAAATTTTTGAAAAGCTTTAAAAAAATTTGAAAAGTGAAAGAAATTGACTTTTTTTATTTTGAAATATTTTGTTGAAAATTTCGAACTTTTTTTCAAAGCAATTACGTTAGCTGCTTAGAGACAAAATATCGAAGCGCGTAAACGCCGCGTTGCAGTCTAACTTAACTCACTATTAATTAAAATCTTTATAAAATATCTGATAATTTGATGTGCATATGCCAAATGGCTTTTGTTGTGGTTTTTTACTGGATTTCCAAAACCGCTAGACCTGCTTTCCTAAAAATGTAATCAGTTTGGCACTTTTTGCCCCGTATTTCCAAAACGACTTATCCTGCCTTTGCCAAAAACTAATCAGCACGTCTTCTTACCTTCAATACATGTCAAATGTTTTCTGAATTTTTCAAATTGGTTGATCCATGTTCGCGAAATCGTCGACAAAAATTTGCCAAAATGTTCAGAAATCTTTGAAGATATATAAAAATTTTTGTTTTAGATTTTTTTGCGATTACTATAACTGTATATGAGATTTATTTTTAACCAGATAAATACACCAATTGAAATAGACAAAAATTATACAAGTTAAAATAAACAAACTCTTCGGCAAAAATGGTTTGTTCTCCAACTATTAGAAAAGCACTAAAATTAAATAATTATCGCGAAAAAGTTTCCTTTTGCCCAACCATTTGATTAGCAAATTTTATATTTTCCGATCATTATGAATAAAAAATGGTTGGAAATCACCGACTTAATAACTAATTAGACAAAATTTTGCAATCTGCAAGTGATTAATTAGATTTAAAAAATCTATGTTCATACCGATTTGAGTGCACAAATCCGTACATCACATAGTAGGTACACATGGTCTGAAAGCTCGTCCCATTATTCTAAAATTCAACGAGTTTTTATAATTAATCATTTATCGTAGTTCCATAAAATGTATGTTAGATAGCAAGTTTTTTTTGAAAAAAGATTTTTACAATAAATTACGAAGAAACTGTGCGGTCGATCTTGACGAAAAACAATTCAGCACGATCGCCAACTGAAAACTTTCGATCAGTTTTTGAATTTTTAAAATTGGTTCAAAATGTCAAAATGTCGTTTTTTTATAACGCTTTAATTTTTTGTCGACGACACCAGAGCGAATCAACCGATTTAAAGGATTTAAAAAATATTCGATTTGTGTTTATAAATTGTCAAAAGCAGGTTTAGCGGTTTTGGAGATACAAAAAAAGTTTAAAAGGTTATCAATTTTATTTGAAAGAACTGATCATCCCAATAGAATGTTTAAAAAAAATATTTTGCTTGTGTTGACGGTGTGAAACAATGATTAGTTTCAAATTAACAGTTTTTGTTATTATCTCATTGTTATTTCTCATTGATCAATTTTTATTGATCCATGATTACTTTTATTCCTCGAATATTTAATTACTGTTTCGATACGTTAAGATTCCCACTCGTATGTATTTCCAAAAAGAACGATGATTTACATAGTGCTCACATAAGAAATACACAAATATAAACAACCAGAGAATTAGCTTGCGCGAAGTTGTTTAGATTTAATAATCTATAGTGTTGACAGACGATATTAGATAATGTCCATAAAAGATAAAAGAGTAAAATGATAGTGCCTGTAAACCACTAATCACCTTCTTTACTCGCACATCCGTATGAAAATTAATTAAATTTTGAATAATTAAAATTTTTCCGGGGCCTCTTGCGAGGCCCCCCCAGGCGCGAGGCCGTCGGCGGCCGCCGACACCGCCGACGCCTAGCGCCGCTACTGACTACATACTCCCATTTTTCGTATTTGCTAGTCAAAATATGAAAACCTTATAGTGAATGCACCAACTGAGAGCATCGATGTGGCCCAGCCAAAAGAGTGGATGAATAGTGACTTTATTTTTACAATATCTAAGAATATTCGTCAAAGACACATGTGCAGACATTCCAAAGTGGGGAGATGGCTACATATGTGATCAATGCAGGTTATTAAGAAATGTCCGGTACTAAGGGCCGCTGTTTAAAATCATTTTTGATACCTAAGTTTGATTGATAGTATTAATTATTTTCTGGCAAAGATTGCGGTTTTGTTAATTTAGTTTGATTTCTAAGTTTGTTATCTAACATAAATCATAATTTAATGACCATTGCGTAAAATATTTTTTGATTTATTTATAAATAACCTTAGATGTCCGCCACTAGGGGACTTTCCACTAATTCTGATCGCTGTTAAAAAAATAGTACAAAACAGGGGTTCAAAATATGGCGATATGACTTTGGATAATAGAGAAGAATAGGAAAAATTACAGTAAAAAATTAACCTCAAACCTAAATCTACCGATTTTGGCTAAATACTCATATAACTGATTTAAATATGAATCATAGTCAATAGCAGACAACACCACCGTAAACACACTTTCTGTAAAATGATCTAAATTCCTTTTTGGCATTCGGGATCGTCAAGTTACATTTAACTAGAGAATCTTTTCAAGTTAAAGAAAAAATGACGGACACATACATAGGCATCGGAATCATATTAATAATGTTCCGCACGCACCCTTAGAATTGCAAATCCTAAAGAGGAAAGGCAAATCCTATAATTTCGTTTCCTAAAACCCACTAGCTGTTAGCTGAGCACCTCTGCTATTCAGTGTCTCTGTTCTTGCCGAGGGAATTCTGCTGTGAATTATGCAGTGAATATACGGTCGCTGGCGTGTCGCCCGAACCATTGTACCTGCGCTACATCCCGTATAATACAATAACTCATAACGCCATTATCGGGTAAGCCCTCACACAATACAGGCACACACGCAACAAACGGCGACGGGGTGACACATGTACCGGTATAAAGAATGGAATGCGTCGAGGACGGCAACGGGCACAGAAAAGAGTTGAGACGACTTTTGTTTAGTCGTTTAGCGCCGTCATTATAATGCTCTCTGGAACGGTTGTGTTTTACTACAAATATCTTGTTTTATTTCATAAAATACTCGTGTTGTAACTCAATATTGCTGTTTCGTACTCAGCTAGAAATCAAATGCTTACTTGAAAGATTTGGTCTTGAATTGTAATAATTGACTTCCCGTAGGGTAAGTTATAATAATCGCAAAAATATAAAAAATGAAAATTTTTATATATCTTTACGTTTCAAAAGTTTCTAAACTTTTTGGCATACCTTAGAAAAACTGGATGTATGTGCATATGTGTGCGGATACAAATTTTCGTCGACGATTTCGGGAATACGAATCAATCGATTTGAATGATTCAAAAAACAATCGATTCCTATTAACAAGGAGACGTGCGTGCTGATTAGTTTTTGCACAAGGCAGGTGCAGACGTTTCGAAGATACGGGCAAAAAGTGCCGAAAATAGGAACTAACTTCCCGTAGGGCAAGTTATAGTAATCGCAAAAAAATCGAAAATGGAAATTTTTATATATCTTTACGTTTCAAAGGTTTCTGAATATTGTGGCATACCTTAGAAAACATGGATGTATGTTTGTCTGTGTGTGTGCATGTGTGTGTGCGGATACAAATTTTCATCGACGATTTCGGGAATACGGATCAATCGATTTGAATGATTCAAAAAACATTCGATTCCTATTAATAAGAAGACGTGCTGATTAGTTTTTGCACAAGGCAAGTTCAGTTGTTTCAAAGATACGGGCAAAAAGTGCCGGAAATGGTAATTCAGTTATTGAGAGAACGGAGTGTCCGATTTCAATAATTCAATTTCGCGTTTCGATATTTTTTTTGTAAAACTTCTATAAAACTTTTGTAAATCTTTTGTCACGCAGCACGACAATTGCTTTGAAAAAAAATCTAAATTTTCAAAAGTCATTTTTCTCGAAAGTTTCAAAATTTTCAAAAATCTATTTTTTCGAAGTTTTCAAAAATTTTTAAGTTTTTTAAATTTTTTTAATAATTGGTAAGGAAAGTTCCAGCATTTTTGTCTTAAGGCAAGCACCACTAGTTTTACTAAAATATTATCATTCTAAATATTATATTATTATATTGATATTAATTAAACTAAATTTGGCACCGTTATTACAATTAAATTTGATCGGCAATAGTTTTGTTGGTTTATCTGTTAGCTGGGGAGAAAGTAAATTAGTTAGTAGTTGGAAGATTTATCTATATAGAAATATTAAAATACTGTTCTTACAATGTACAAAATACAATGAATTGGTCATAAAATCAAATAAAACAGAAGATGAGCGCGTGTCTCAACTGTACACACCCCCGGTTGGGTGAACACCGAAATAATTTAAAACGACTTTTATTGTCATAAATATGTAATACAACACAACATAATCATTTAAACAAAGATTTTAAATATAAAATATAACAATGCATAACAATATATGACAATGCATAATAAATAAAGTTAAGGAGAAATGAACTAATCGGATGAGGATGCCGTTTGTGAATTTTTTTTATTGTGTTGTTTTTCTTTTCTTTTTACTTAATACTATATATTGTTTCAATTAAGTTAGAGTTTCCTTTATTAGCTTTCAACTGAAGAAAGCATAGAAACATGCTACTAACGTCCCCACAAAATTTGTCACAACCGTGCAAAACGCACACTTTTGGAAACAAATCACGGTCTTATTTGCTGGTAATTAACTATTAATGCTCAACTTATAGCAAAATGAAGAATGTAATCTATTTGTATGCAAGAACAGTTATTATTCAAAAAATCGAACAATAGTCTTACTTTTGGCTCTTTAAAAGCAATGCGGTCCACAAATGTTATTAATATATGAAGCCCACTCAATAAAATAATGGAAACTTGTTCGAACAAACATACTTCATCTTTCTTTGGATCCTATTTCAAAATCGGTATAGTTCAGTTGTTTTGACGACTATCACTACCGTATCCTGGCACAGCCGTACCCAGTCTTCACTACTATTTAACTGATAAAATACATAGTGAATATTCTGTTGTGCCGATCCTTCAATTCAATAATATGTGCACAGTAATATTCTCTTCGCCAATAAATTGAATGTAACTAAATTTTATTAGAAATTAACATATTTTTATTAGGTGCTTATCAAAGGATCCTCGCGATCGTATAACACGCATGTAGTTAGGAGTTGAAATTAATGGCATGATAAAGTTTTAAGTGTCTTCCGCTACTCGGTTTTATACAATTACTTTGCACAAAATAATTTGTTTGGTAGTGCAGGGTTGTTTTAATTTCATACCGCAAAACTTATTAAGTTAATTAGCTAGTAAGAGATAAGTCGTAGAACTATTTATTGGCTAACAAACTTCTGCATAATAGGTAAATTTATTTACAATTTTGACTTATCAGAAAACTTATCTGAAATCATATTGAAGTATGGTATGGTAGCAAACTGATATACAGTTGATCTTCATTTTTAGTACTTATTTATATATAATATGTTCCATTATTCAAAATATACAATTAAAGTAATTGACAAAGCTTTATAAGTTAAAAATCTAAATTAAACAAAAATAATACTCTTCTGAATCACATCAATTACAAATTGGATGTTGCAGTCACCGTATATAATTTTGTCAATAATAAACCATAAGGTATCAATAATAATCCTTAATGTGTTGAATTGTATTAGTTGAATTAGTCCTAACTTGACAATATATAATATATGGCTATGGAAATATAAATTATAAATATAACGAAATCAACAAATATATACGTGTTTAATCATTTGAAAACCAGATAATGATTTAATCTAGTTCCATTCATATTTGACTTACAACAACAGAATTATGACTGCGAAGCAAATTGATGGTCAACGCGTCTAAGAATTATTTAAATTTTTTATTAAATCTTTTTTTTATAATTAATAAAGTAATTCTCAGTCAGCAAAATCATTTATAACTTAAATACTTTGATGCAACAATTAGGTTGAATTTTAACGTATTGCGTGTTTGAAGATAAATTAGAAAACATTGATATCACATATAATATAATATCACATTATTCGAGGAGTATTATATAGAAAATGTGTAACTTTCTTAATCACCTATACCAACCTCTCTACCTCTTTGATAATGATATATTCAATTTCGACTAAAAACAAATAAGTTATTTTTATATTTTATAGAGACGTTTTTTGTTGTTTTGTGTTTTTCAGCGCACATTCAAAAAAATAAGATAGAGACGTTACCAGAAAATTATTGTAATTACATTGCCAAAACAAAAACTGGAATATTTATACCAAAATATTTTATTTATATAAAATAAACCTTTTACAACATTCTGATGCGATTTTTCTGCAAACGTAATATAAATGAACATTAGTATCCACATTAAAAAAATATTGAATCAAGTAAATAATATTCTAAATTAATGATGTTACTAATACTAAACAGAACATATCCAAGATTCACAATAAAGTTTTTTAAAACATCTATAAATTTAAAAGCATATTTAAAACATTCAATATATGGCAGCATGTCATGTTATGCATTTTTCCATAGGATTAAGTGATTTTAACAGTCATATACAATATCATTTGACATTTTTATGATTGAAGATTTATCCATGATTAATTAAAGCAAAACTCGGAGTATATGTTTGCTGTACTTCTCTATTGTATTTGAGTTTTGTATTGTGCTTTTATGCATTTGATGAGTAATATTCATTTGATATTTATGCATTATTTGTCAAAAATATTTTCAAATGGTGTGCTATAAGTCTAGCAACTTTATATGTAATGAAAATGAATACAAATATTATCAATTCAGTTATACAATTTTCACGTTCGTGCTAAGAAAATTAAAGGATATTTTATAAATGATGTAGTTATAAAAAAATCATAAGATAATATGTATCAATTGTTAATTAAAAATGATATAGTAGAGGCCAAAAATACTCAAAATATTCTTGTCCATTAAGATAAAATTTCTGCAAGAGAGAAAACTTCATAAATTTAACATTGATTTTTAACTTCCCGTAGGGTAAGTTATTGTAATCGTCCAAAACTCGAAATTTTTGCATTTCTCGACGTTTGGAAGATTTCTGAACATTTTGGCATACCTAAGAAAAAATTGATGTGTGTGTGTGTGCGTATGTATGTATTGATACAATTTTTCGCTCACGTTTTCGGGCGCACGGATCAACCGATTTGAATGGTTCAAAAAATGTTCAATTCCTATTGATAGGGAGATGTGCTGATTAGTTTTTGGCAAAGGCAGGTCTAGCCGTTACGCAGATACGGAGCAAACAGTGCAGAAAATATAAACCGAGTTTTTGAGAGTACGGAGCATCCTATTGAATGATCTAAAAAACATTCAATTAGTAGTGATTGGAAGAAGTGGTTATCAGTTTTTGGCAAAGGCAGGCGCAGCCATTTGAAAGATACAGAGCTAAATGTGCAAAAAATGGCAGTTTTTGAGAGAACTAAGCGTCCAATTTAAATGATTTAACTAGTGGGGCGCATGGCATCGTGCCTTAAGGCAAATTGCTGCAACTTCTCGTACCGTAATTAAATATTCGAGGAATGAAATTAATCAATAATTGTTTTGAAGATTATTATTATATATACAAGCTGTAAAATTTATAAGTGCTTTTTATATTTGGCGATTAGCGTATTCTATAAACAACTCATGTGTACCTTTACAAGAGTCCATTTTTTTAAATTTTTTTTTTTTTATTTTTCAATGTACATTTTCCTACTGTTGAAAACTTCGTAATAATGGTTCGAGTGTAACTTGACATTTGAATTTCATTATCTATTACTTTCTTACTTACTTCTGAATTCTTAATCCGTACGATTGATTAAAAATGATCAAGTTAAATAAAAGTAAAAATTAAAGCCAAATCTACCAAACTGATATTGATATGTCTGGTTAATATAAAGCTTGATGCTTATTAACTTCCCGTAGGGCAAGTTATAGTAATCGCAAAAAAATAGAAAATGAAAATTTTTATATATCTTTACGTTTCAGAGGTTTCTGAACATTTTGGCATACCTTAGAAAAAATGGATGTATGTGTGTGTGTGTGTGTGTGTGTGTGTGTATGTGTGTGTGTATGTATGTATGTATGTATGTGTGTGTATGTATGTGCGGATACAAATTTTCGTCGACGATTTCGGGAACACGGATCAACCGATTTGAATAATTCAAAAAACATTCGATTCGTATTGATAAGGAGACGTGCTGATTAGTTTTTGGCAAAGGCAGGTCTAGCCGTTCCGAAGATACGGGGCAAAAAGTGCCGAAAACGGTAACTCAGTTTTTAAGAGAACGGAGCGTCCGATTTGAATAATTCAAAAAACGTTTCACTTGTATTGACAAGATGAAGAATCGATAAGATTTTCATAAAGGTAGGTCTAGCGGTTTCGGAGATATGGAGGCAAAAGTAAAAAAATGAGCCATTTGGCGGTCAAAAATGATCATTAGACATATGCACATCAAATTATCAGATATTTTATAGAGATTTTAACAATAACTATGAATTTTGTTTACATTCCTATAAGTTCCGTACCAATGTTTACCCGTTAGACAGCGACGCGGCGCTTACGCGCTTTATATTTTGTCTCTATGCAGTTAAAGCAGTACAATTGCTTTGAAAAAAAGTTCAGATCTTCCACAATATGTGAAAATAAAGAAAATTTTTTTTTTCAAAAAAAAAAACAAAAAAAAAAATTAAAAAAAAAATTTTTTTTTAAGAAATTTTTTTTCAAAAAAAAGTAATTTTTTGTCCAATTTATAGTTTCTCAAAAATCTTATTTTTTCAAAGTAATTTTTTTTTTCAAAAATGTTAATCGTTTTTAAAAAAAAAAAAAATTTTGGTACGGGAAGTTCCAGCAATTTGCCTTAAGGCACGATGCCTTAATTGCCTTAAGACAGAATTCCACTTACAGCTAGTTAAGTTTCACAATATTAAACATTTAGACAGATGATGCCGAATATATTTTTGGTAGAATGTTCTGAAAACAAATGACAAACTCGCATTATGTCGTTCGATAAACAAATACAGTAGAGTAGAAATCAAATCTCGTTCCACAATTAGTTCATCGGTAAATGTTTTCCGCTGAAACAATGATTCGGTAAGCTCTTAACAAGTAACGATTGACTTTTAAACTCACCTTGTTTGACTATTTTCTTAAGCCCGGTGCACACGACGCCAGTATTCCTTGTAATATGATTTCTATCGTAACAGGATTTCTAGCGAGCAAGAATTTTGCGCCAGATTTTCACTTATTTTATGATTAATATCAATTTCGTACATTTTCAAATAGATTATTATAAATATATACTATGAATTTCACAATTTATATTTTATAGGTCTAAAATACACTAATGCTTATAAGTGTACAAACAGAGAATTGTATGAATTGTAAACAAAAACATGTACGTATCGCATCTGATTAGAATTAAGTGAAATAATAATAATTAAAAGACTAGCTGTAAGTGGAATTCTGTCTTAAGGCAATTAGGGCATCGTGCCTTAAGGCAAATTGCTGGAACTTCCCGTACCAAAAATTATTATTTTTTTTTTAAAACGATTAACATTTTTGAAAAAAAATTACTTTGAAAAAATAAGATTTTTGAGAAACTATAAATTGGACAAAAAATTAGTTTTATTTTGAAAAAAAAAATTTTTTTTTTAAAAATTTTTTTTTTTAAAAAATTTGTTTTTTTTGAAAAAAATTTTTTTTTCTTTATTTTGACATATTGTGGAAGATCTGAACTTTTTTTTCAAAGCAATCGTACTGCTTTAACTACATAGGGACAAAATATAAAGCGCGTAAGCGCCGCGTCGCTGTCTTACGCATAAGCATTGGTACGGAACCGATAGGAATGTTAACAAAATGTACACTTATTGTTAAAATCTCTATAAAATGTCTGATAATTTGATGTGCATATGTCTAATGATCATTTTTGACCGCCAAATGGCTCATTTTTTTACTTTTTCCTCTATATCTCCGAAACCGCTGGACCTACCTTCATGAAAGTTGTATCGATTTCTTCATCTTGTCAATACAAATAAAATGTTTTTTGAATTATTAAATCGGACGCTCCGTTCTCTTAAAAACTGAGTTACCGTTTTCGGAACTTTTTGCCCCGTATCTTCGGAACGGCTTGACCTGCCTTTGCCAAAAACTAATCAGCACGTCTCCTTATCAATACGGATCGAATGTTTTTTGAATTATTCAAATCGGTTGATCCGTGTTCCCGAAATCGTCGACGAAAATTTGTATCCGCACATACATACACACACATACATACATACATACATACACACACACATACACACACACACACACACACACACACACATACATCCATTTTTTCTAAGGTATGCCAAAATGTTCAGAAACCTCTGAAACGTAAAGATATATAAAAATTTTCATTTTCGATTTTTTTGCGATTACTATAACTTGCCCTACGGGAAGTTAATAATAAAATGCTTCAGTTTAAGGGGCACAACTAGTGTGAAATTTTCAAACTGTAGTCGAATTTTCATATTTTTTCATATTTCGATAGGTTATACCTTTAAAAATAACATACCAAAATTTAAAATCGATATCTTAAATAGTTTTTGAGTCATAGCCATTTAAAGAGTATATATATAGTATATAGTATAACGATCATTTTTCGAATTTGCTGCAGCGATTACTCAAAAACAAATGATCCGATCACTATCATATTTTTTGTACATGCTTTATATACGAGTATAAGTAGTTCTCGTAAAATAAACTATCGATTTTTTGAAAGGATCAAAAATCGAGTTTTGGCAGTCCAAAAACTTTTTTATAAAAAACGCCGCCATTTAATCAATTTTTGATTTCTGTTTTATCATAGTTCATTTTACAGACAAAATTATCTAGTTTAACGATTTTTTTTTTTGGATTTGATCCACGTAGAAGGCCGGAATCACTGCAGCAGTGAAAGGCCTTTTTTGTGTCGTTGGAGATCGACGATAACTTAAAAGATATTTAGTTTTTTTCTTCAAAAATTTTGAGATGTGCTGACTAGTTTTTGGCAAAGGCAGGTCCAGCAATTACGGAGATAAAGAGCAATGAGTGCAGAAAATTTAAATCGAGTTTTTGAGAGAACGGAGCATCCGATTTGTATGATCTAAAAACATTCAACTAGTAATGATTGGGAGAAGTGGTAATTAGTTTTTGGCAAAGGCAGGCCCAGCCCATTTCGAAGATACAGTGCTAAATGTGCAAAAAATGGCACAATATTTATAATAATCTATTTTAAAACATTTAATATTCCTCGATCATATCGGTACGGGAAGTTCCAGCAATTTGCTTCAAGGCACGATGCCATACACCCAACTAATTTTTCTTTAATTTTGAGTATTTTTGCAAATTTCGAAATTTTTGAAATAAAACGATTTGAATTTTTTGGAAATTTTGAATTTTTTTGATATGTCAGATAAAATGACAAAATTTGAAAAAAAAATGCATATTTAATTTTTTTCGGAAATTTGAATATTTTAAAATTACTGAACTGCCTTTCCTAAACTAATCATTTATTCACGCCGCTATATATACACAATAGCTATTTACAAAATAAAAACTAAACGCTTCCAAAATCGAAGTAAATGAATCAAGTACGCATTGATATTTTCGTGTCAAAATACAGCTTTCCTATTTGACACTGAAGGTATCGGCCACGAGATCGTTCATCTATCGCCGACATAGGACATGCTCCATTCGTAAAATACGGCAGGAATTTGCAAGGACTGAAGTTGTTATGAAATCAAATTCCGACGTTCTTAAGGCAACGGTTTACTTAGAAATTATGATGAGTATACCGCCGTTGTGAATGCGTGAAATCTAGCAGGCCAGATCGCAAATTATGTCGCGCAAGATCGTAAATTATGGTTTATCATGTCGTTCCTAGGGTAACAAACAAACAAAAACTGTCCAGCATGAAAACTGGCGTCGTGTGCACGGGCTTTACATATAAAATATTTGTCAACGTTTCAGAGGTGATCAAAGTAAGGACGACATGGTTAAGAAGATAGAGAGGAAGAGGGCACTGAAGGCAAAAAACATAATCATAAATGTCTTCCAGCAGGAAAATACTGCCTTATCAGTTGCGATATGGATACAACTGGACGAAGGTTAATAGATGAAATATTCCATATAGCGGCATACACTTTAAATAGCCAATTTTCCCAATACATAATGCCATATGCAAATTTAAAACCAAGTGTCAGACGAAAACATAATATTCGTGTTACATCTGATGACCGTTTAAGAGTTTTGAGAAGCAATATAAACAATAAGGTTATAAGAACGAAGTCAGAAATATTTGGGTTATTAGACTTTTTGAACTGGCTAGCAGATGTCAAGTCAAAGTCAGATGGAGCAGGTATAATTCTCATATTCCATGAACCTAAGAAAATGCTATCTTACATGCTCTTAGAAGCTCTTCAACGTTACGATTTACATGGAAAGTTTAATGACATTGTTAAGGGTTTTGCAAATGGACATGCATTAGCCGAAGAGAAATGTTCAGCTACCATGAAGTCTTTTAACCTTAAAGTTTTATCCAGAGTCTTACTAGATCGAGAAGAACAATTCGATAATGCATCAAATAGAGCAAAAATTATTTGCGAAATAGTTCAACATCTTGGTCAAGGTGAACAAAAGGACTTAGCAGCTGGTATTGAAGATCCAAATCGTGTAATATTAGACAACATGGTAAAAGTAGTTCGCCTGTATTCTTATCCTACTTCTGTAGAATTAGGTGAACTGAAAGAACTGCGCAAAGTAGCTGATAGAAGTAGTTCATTCCAGCCAATATTTAGTGCAGCTAAGAAAATGAATTATCGGGATATTCAGCGCACAAATGTTTTAAGATCAATATTGGCTGAAGGCAAATCTGGTTATACTACTATGAAAAGTACGTATGAAATAGATGGAAAACAAGGCCTAATAAATGAATTGGCCAAATTGCAAATTACAAGAAAAGATCAACAACATGATTTATTAGAGATATTGGACTCCCATTTTGATCCAAAACGTACTGCCACTTTCCCCAATACAAAAAACGCAAAAAAAACTGAAAATAGGAAATTAAAGAAGACTGTTAGCAGTGATGATAGTGGAGCTGTGTCTCTTGATACAACTAGAACAACTTCTCCTTTAAAGAATTCTGCAGATAAAACTGTGAAAACTAATTAATTTGAATGCCAGATAAACTTGATTTTTGATATACATATATTGGTATGTAGTTATGAGTTTGATATACTTTAATAAAACTCATTCAAATAATCATAATTCATATTTTTTAAATTTGATTTAAGAAATCTTAATGTATAACATTATTAACTTCCCGTAGGGAAAGTTATAGTAATCGCAAAAAAATCGAAAATGAAAATTTTTATATATCTTTACGTTTCAGAGGTTTCTTAACATTTTGGCATACCTTAGAAAAAATGGATGTATGTGTGTGTGAGTGTGTGTGTGTATGTGTGTGTGTGTGTATGTATGTATGTATGTACGTGTGTGTATGTATGTGCGGATACAAATTTTCGTCGACGATTTTGGGAACACGGATCAACCGATTTGAATAATTCAAAGAACATTCGATTCGTATTGATAAGGAGACGTGCTGATTAGTTTTTGGCAAAGGCAGGTCCAGCCGTTCCAAAGATACGGGGCAAAAAGTGCCGAAAACGGTAACTCAGTTTTTAAGAGAACGGAGCGTCTGATTTTAATAATTCAAAAAACATTTGACTTGTATTGACAAGATGAAGAATTGATCAAATTTTCATGAGGGCAGGTCTAGCGGTTTCGGAGATCTAACAAAAAAAGTAAAAAAAAATGCCATTTGGCGGTCAAAAATGATCATTAGACATATGCACATCAAATCATCAGATATTTTATAGAGATTTTAACAATAAGTATAAATTTTGTTTGCATTCCTATGGGTTCCGTACCAATATTTATTCGTTAGACGGCGACGCGCCGCTTACGCGCTTTGACATTTTGTCTCTATGCAGTTAAAGCAGTACGATTGCTTTGAAAAAAGATCTTCCAAAATATGCCAAAATAAAGAAGAAAACATTATTTTTTCCAAAAAAAAATTAAAAAAAAAAAAAAAATAGATTTTTTTTGAAAAAAATTTTTTTAAAAAAAAGTAATTTTTTGTTTAATTTATAGTTTCTCAAAAATCTTATTTTTTCGAAGTAAATTTGTTTTAAAAATGTCAATCGTTTTTAAAAAAATAATAATTTTTGGTACGGGAAGTTCCAGCAATTTGCCTTAAGGCACGATGCCTTAATTGCCTTAAGACAGAATTCCACTTACAGCTAGTTTTGTTTTTATCTAGAGCTGTAAAGTTTAATGATACATTTTTAGCTCAAAACCCTTTATAAATTCAGTTTTTGTTAATATCCAGAAATCATACAGATTATGTTCATATGGATTGTAATTTATTGGTTTGGATTTACTAAATGGGTATTATTGAATAGTATTATTTTAAATTGAGCCTTATATTCATTAAACTTTTTCTTAATAAAATCTTAAGATATTTTATTTATCTTGCAGAATGTATGAATTTATGAAAAACTATACATTTGAAATTACTTGAGAAAATACGAATTGTTTAATTTCTTCAACTGAAAATTGATAATTTTGTAATAAGGGAATACTGCAATTTATTGTGCAATGTGATGAAAAGTAAATACTAGTAGGGCGCATGGCATAGTGCCTCAAGGCAAATTGCTGGAACTTCCCGTACCAAAAATTATTATTTTTTTAAAAACGGGTAACATTTAAAAAAAAAATTACTTCGAAAAAATTAGATTTTTGAGAAACTACAAATTTGACAAAAAATTACTTTTTTTGATTTTTTTTTTTTAAAAAAAAGTGTTTTATTTTGACATATTTTGGAAATTCTGAGCATTTTTTTCAAAGCAATCGTACTGCTTAACTGCATAGAGATGAAATCTCAAAGCGCGTAAGCGCCGCGTCGCCGTCTAATGGAAAAACATTGGTACGGAACCAATAAGAATGTAAACAAAATTTATACTTATTGTTAAAATCTCTATAAAATATCTGATAATTTGATGTGCATATGTCTAATGATCATTTTTGACCGCCAAATGGCATTTTTTTTACTTTTTTTATTAGATCTCCGAAACCGCTAGACCTGCCTTCATGAAAACTTGATCAATTCTTCATCTTGTCAATACAAGTGAAATGTTTTTTGAATTATTAAAATCGGACGCTCCGTTCTCTTAAAAAACTGAGTTACCATTTTTGGTACTTTTTGCCCCGTATCTTCGGAACGGCTATACCTGCCTTTGCCAAATACTAATCAGCATGTCTTGTTATCAATACGAATCGAATGTTTTTTTAATTATTCAAATCGGTTGATCGGTGTTCCCGAAATCGTTGACAAAAATTTATATTTGCACACGCACACACACACACACACACACACGCAAACACACACACATCTATTTTTTTTCAAGGTATTTATGTGATTTTCGATTTTTTTGCGATTACTATAACTTGCCCTACGGGAAGTTAAAAAACTTTCTGCTTGTTTTAACAAAATAATTGATTTTGGAAAAAAAAAAATTGTTCCAATTTTTTTTTTAGTTTTTTATTTGTATATCGAAAATAATTCAGATTTAATTTTTAATTCTGACTAAAGTGCTAATTTACTTTAAACAAATAATTTTAAGTTTGCAATTCAGTTTATATAATTCTTATAAATATTAGACAATGTTACAATATTTATAATAATCTATTTGAAAACATTTAATATTCCTCGAACATTTCGTTATGGTACAGGAAAGTTCCAGCAATTTACCTTGAAGCATGATGCCATACACCCCACTAGTTAACATTTTTGTTATATTAGAAGTGTGTAATATTATAAAAGGTATGAAAAATAAAATCATTTTATCAACAATGTCAAAATGAACTTGTCAATTTATCACAAAGACCTAAATATTGATTATATTATTCCACTACTTGCGAAGTGCGATACATTGTATGATAGAAATAAAATCTATTTATATAATTTAGTTTTCAAATTCATTAGCGATTTGCATTTCAATTCAACCTTTCACGCATTTGGATACAAACTTTTAACTGCCACTTTATTCATTTACTGATAAATTTTAGTTTGAGACAAGGAACATTAGTTATTAAAAATACCTTTCAAGCAATGATAATGGTTGATAATACTTATAAACAAATTGTACTGGTAGTGTGATTTCCAGCATCTGAATTTGCAAAAAAAAAATCATTTTGTTGGAAAATTGAAGTTTCATCGTTTTCTCATTATTCTCGGAGTTTACAGATTTTCTTCTCTGTAATAAAGCGTGGAAATATATTTATATAATAATAATACAATCGAGTACGTGGGTACTGCAATATTCTTGGTAATAAATTTTCAAAAGCAGGTAAGGTGTATACAAGATTTATTGATGTATTAATACAAATTTAATTAAACATAAAGTGGATATTATTTACACAAATATTGAGAAGTAATTAAATTACACAGATTTAAATGACATTTTGTATACATTTGCAACATTAATAAAATTGTTTTTTAACACAATGGTGTAAGTATAAAAACATGTTTTTAAGAATTTTTGATCAGTAGGTACTTGTAATATATTCTATCATGGCATATTATAATTTTGAAACAATATTGGCTTCAATGTCTACAAAATATAAAAATTTTCATTCAAATATAACAATAGTAATTTTAATAGTTTGTATTCGTCAATACAAATAGAATGCTTTTTGAATCATTTAAATCGGACGCTCCGTTCTCTCAAAAATTGAGTTACCATTTTGGCACGTTTTGTCCCGTATATTTGGAGCGGCTGAACCAGCACGCCTCCTTGTCACTAGGAATCGAATGTTTTGAATCATTCAAATTGGTTGATCCGGGTTCTCAAAATCGTCGACGACAAATTGTATCCGCGCATACATACACATACACACACATACATCCATTTTTGGTAAGGTATGCCAAAGTGTTCGGAAATCTTTAAAACGTAAAGATATAAAAAAATTTATTTTATATTTTTTGCGATTACGATAACTTACCCTACGGGAAGTTAATTACCTTACGAAAAGTTAATAAATGTATTAATTCATGAAATTCTAATGCATAATATTTATTTATAATTATGTTAAAAGTATGTAGATATTTTGTAAGCAATGTAATCCCTTTCAAATCTAGATGTATGCGAGACCTGTCCACCCTCTAAGCCAATTCCCGCAAAATATTCGCATGCAAATTTAAGGACCGCCACTTAGGTAACAGCGCACATTCATTTATTTGCATATTTAAATTAGCCTTACTGGAATTTTCTGGAGCGCAAGAAAATGTTCAAAAACTATAACGAAATATTTGAAATTCTCCACACTTGAATAACAATATCGAGCTACATGCGCAGAATTTTGTGGCAGGAATATTAACAAATCATAATATTTAATAATCGTCATTACTTGCTTAGTAAATCATATGTTACTATACACACAGATACACATTTGATGATGAGATGGTGATCATTGCGTATCTTTACATTGTTCTGAAATATTGAATTAATTTTTCAATTAGCTGCATATTTTGCAAGTTAATTTTAGTATGCAAATCAGTTAATTAAATTATAATTGAAAATATATAATTAACATATCCAAAAACAAAAACAAACTAAATTAAATGCAATAACTTAATAAAACATAAACTTAATTAATTATAAACATTCTCTAAAACTAATGATAATTGATTGAGCATAACAAGTATAAAATAATATATAAACGTTGTTTATTCAACATACATATCGATTAAAGCTTTCACCATTAATATTAAAATTTAGTATTTTAAATATTTTATTTTTATAAAATATAAATTTTCAACGAAAATCAGCACTTTCAGAAGACACAAAGTTTTTCAACAAATTTAATCATTCAAAACAAAAATCGATTATATTTCAAAAACAAGAAGATCCAGCACATTGTTTGAAATATAATTTATAAAGTTTGCCACGAATTTAATATTAAATTAAAAATCTTAATTTGCAACAAACCTTAATATAATTTTAAGTGCACTTTAATTGTTTTATAAGATGAGTTGATAATTTTAGTTAGATTCAACCATCTTTTATATAACCTCTATAAAAGCTTACACGTGAGTGGGGTAAAGAAAACCAACTGATTCTTTACCCTGGTGTAAACAATAGAAAATAGTGAATAAAAATGTAAATTTAGTGTTTAAAAAAAAAAAACATTTTACACGACATATGTTAAACAAAATCGTTAATCCAACTACGAAATACGAAATACGGTACGAATAAGATCAAGATTATATACAATGTTATCTCGGTAAGGAAATATACTCATTTTGTATTGATTGAGCTATTATTTCGTAAAATCGATGCTATTAAAACTATTTAAACTATTGCATTGAATTCAACATATCTATAGAAGTTACAATAAAAATTCATTTCCACAAAAAAATCTTTTCCCCCAATAATATTCTACATTTCAAAGCTAACTATCGTTGTTTTTATTAACTATCTATCACTGACAAAGTGGGTATGAGTTAGATGAAACTACTAGCAGCTGATGAAACAAATATAATACGGGAACAATAGTGTTTCGATTCAACGCTTCCCACTGAATCCTAAAATACAATAAATTGAAAAATACTGCATTTGAACGTACGTTTGAATCTATGTTAATGGATGTAATATACATATAGCAAATTTATTTTACGCTAATAAATAAAAATATACGAAGCGTGACAATCATAGCGATTGAAAGTAATGATTTTAGTACATTTTTACCGTTATTGCACATTGCAACGTATAAAAAATATGTTTTGCATATTCACACGTTATTCCAATAAACTCTACGAATATTTAAAAATTTATTATTTTCATCAGTATCACTGTAACAAATACATAATGTTTAAAAACTGATGAAAACTGTAATTTTTTAATTATAATATATTATTGTTATACACATTACTTAGAATACTTTTTTAATAATCACATTTTTTTAAAAAATATGTTAATAGTACTCAAAACTTAATGAGCTGTTGCATCGACTTTTCCAACGCTTTTTATTGATGGTAACGGTTGAACTATCGCCACGTGAATATACTCATAATTTTTTCATTATTACTGAAATGTCCGGTAAAAGCTATTTTACTTTGAAGAACTACATTGCTATCACATTTCCAAGTAAAAACCGTAGTCACTATTGCTTGACATCAGGCTTTCGAAGTCCATTGCTCATAGCTACGGTGGAGTCCGACATATAAATGAGTTTTTTTTCAAATTATAAAAATCCGTCATTAAAATAAAATCGTAATATAGTGGGGCGCATGGCATAGTGCCTTAAGGCAAATTGCTGGAAATTCCCGTACCGTAATTAAATATTCGAAGAATGAAAATAATCAATAATTGTTTTGAAGATATTATTAATATATACATGCTGTAAATTTGTAAGTTATTTTATATTGGGCGATGAGCGTATTTTATAAACAACTCATGTGTACGTTTACAAGACTCCATTTTTAACTTCCCGTAGGGTAAGTTATAGTA
>NW_020538040.1:46881832-47175959 GCF_003426905.1 Ctenocephalides felis | reverse complement strand
CGAGGAAAATTAAATGTTTTCAGATATATATTATGAATACTGTAACTTACATATGTTTACACAAAAGTAAATAAACAAAACTCAATCAATCAAATTTGAAATAAAGGGCATTGTCTAATATTTATAAGAATATATAAACTGAATTACAAAGTTAAAATTATTTATTTCAAGTATATAAGTGAGCATTTGAACTTTAGGTAGAATTCAAAATAAAATCCACGTAGATTTTGCTTGGTATCTCTGCTTTTGCGAAAAACTAATCACCACTCCTCATCATTACAAATTGAAGTTTTTTGCATCAATCAAATCGGATTTTCATTCTCTCAAAAACTCGATTTCTAATTTCTGTACCATCAAATCGGTTGATCGGGGCGCCCGAAAACGTGCACGAAAAAATACGGACACACAAAACACACACGCTTCCATTTTTTCTGAGGTATGCCAAAATGTTCAGAAACCTTCAAAACGTGAAATGTTAAAAATTTCATTTTCGATTGTCGGTCCATTACTATAACTTACCCTACGGAAGTTAATAAATATAAAATGAATAAGTTGCTTTTTACAACTATGTATAAATAAACTAAAAAATGCCGCCCCAAAATAAGTGCCGCCCGGGCTATTTAATAAAAATTTTTTTATAATTTAATAAAAACTTTTTTATTTAAAAACAGTATTATTTTATTTATTAATATATACACTGGTATAAAAATCTAAATTAATATATACATTAGACAAAAGATAGCACAAAACCTTTCTGGGAGCCATAGCAGATTGATATGGTTCCAAATGTTAGAGAACCGATATTATTCCAAGAATCAAAACGCTTGCATCTATCTTTTATATTTAGCTATTTTTGTTATTTCCATTTATACAGTGGAACCGACTTTTTCTACTAAAAAAACCGGTTTTCGAATCCAATAATTTTCGTCAAAAACCGGTTTTTAAAACCAGTTTTTGAAAACCGACAAACCCTAGCTGATACCACATGAACTATTTAAAATGTTAACTCATCGCAAATATTTCGCGAACGAAAAATTGATGCATTTGAAATAAAATATGTTTATTCTAACAATAAGTCCGCTTAATTAGATTTTGTTTATATATATTTCATTCAAACTTATATAAACAACGTCGTCTCATCTAACAAGTTCTCACATTTTGTCTATAAGGAACAAATAATGAAAATTCTAGTTTTTATAATATTATTCATTTTTGTTGATTGATAATTTTTTATTGTTTGAATGTTTAATTACGGTACGGAAAGTTACAGCAATTTGCCTTAAAGCACGATGCCATGCGCCCCACTAGCTTGCTTTAATCTGACTGGGATATATCAATAACTGTCAAATATGTAGATATGTAGCTAAAGGAGCAAAAAATTGCAGTTTTTGAGAGAAATAAGCATCCTATTTGAATGATTCAAAAAAAAAAATCGTGTGTCGACAGAACTGTTTTTAGAAAATAAAAACATATCAATTTTTTTTTCAAATTTTAAAAATTTGTTTTTCGAATATCGAAAATAATTGTGATTTTAATTTTAATTATAGCTAAATTTCAAAAGTTCACTTATATACTTTAAATGAATAATTTTAACTTAGAAATTCAGTTTATATAATTTTTATAAATATGAGATATGTCTTTCATTTTAAATCCGATTGATCAACGGTTTATTTATTTACTTTTCATGTAAACATATATAAACGTCGTCGTCCAATTTATAAGATTATTTTGTCATTCATATACAAATAATATAAGTTACAGTATTTATAATAATCTATTTGAAATTATTTAACTTTCTCTGAATATTTCATTGCGGTACGGGAAGTTCCTGCAATATGCCTTGAGGTACAATGCCATATGCGCCACTAGTTATTATTTTACTCATGATCACTTTTGCACATGAGCACAATCCGCGTGCCTTTACATTTATTTCGTCGAAATTAATCGAAAGCGATCCACTGATTTTGTCTGCTTAGAAACTTTTAAATAGAGATATTCCTTATGCAGACATAAAGAGATCACATGTACTCGGTCAGTTCAAATATCCCGCGTTGGCCGCACATAAGTTACGCGGAATTCAAACAAAGGTATCATTTCATATGAGTTATGGGCGAGTCGGGATAAATCCACTACTATTAGTAACAGTAAAGTAGAAAGTAGACCATTCTTGTTTGTCCTATTAGATTACAATATCTCTCTCGGCGGGCGAGTTCTCATGTCAGGACTTATGTAACAGCATTCGAACACTACTTACACATGTACCCATATGTACGTGCAGGCAAAATATTACAACTTTAATTTAATACAGCATTGTTGCAATCTTACATTATATTGTCGTATTATTGCGTTGCACTCTTAAGAAATAATACACGATAATAAATTAAACAATAATTAATCATGTTCCCATATAATTACATATACCAAAACAATACACGTATTCGCATACGTAATATATCACCATTAGTATACGCGTGTTGATCAGAACTCTACTTTGTCAAAAGGAAATGAAGTGGGTATATGGTAAATTTCAACTGGAGATGTGATACATATTAAGTAGAATTATATTCGTTTATATAACATAAATAGTGGGGTGCATGGCATCGTGCCTCTAGGCATATTGCTGGAACTTCCCGTATTGTAACTAAAATAATGTGTACACATTTTGATGTACATATGCCCAATAAACATTTTTGACCGCCAAATGGCATTTTTATAACTTATTTTTATTGAGTCCATAACCGCTGGACTTGCCTTCCCAAAAATTAGTTAGTTCTTCATCTTGTCAATACAGGGCCGGGCGGTGGCGATATCGGTTAGAGCGTGGGGCTAGCACCAACTAGTCCCAGGTTCGCGTGTTCGATTTCCGCTACCGCCAAGCCTGACATCAGGCAACTTTGATGTCAAATTTTCACTTGAGGTCATAGATCTCAAATATATCCTCAAGTGAAAATCGCCTCTGACAGACAGACAGACAAAAGAATTTATTACAGTAATTAAGAATACATTTTGCATTGCTATTTTTGTTACATATTTTTCTACCCTTGGGTACTTTATACATCATTTCTGATTTTAATATATACAGTAAATGTTGATTGTTACTACAGCGAGATGTGTTACAAATTGAGTAGCAAGAAAAGAGGGATGAAAACTTTTCCTCAAAAAAAAAGCCACAGAGCAATATTTATAATTATACATAATTATACAAATAAAAAGAAAAACAAATAAAAGATTTATTCTTATCCAAGTATCAGTTGCCACTATGGGTCGATCAGTATACAGTTTGCATGGCGTGATTGCCTTACCAAATATCGTCTCTAGTGTATTGGCCGAGGCCCGCGATCTTAATATTAGGATGATCCCCACATTTCAGATAAAATTTTCAGTGAGCTTTTTTATATAGTCGAGCATTGTCGGTACGTCAGTCTGTTTGTGTATGTATTTTGAAGAGTAGTAATGTCTAGTCAGTGGGTCTCTTATTTTGTTAAGTACTAGTCGTAGTGTCTTATTTTGTAATGTCTGTAGTTTCCGTAAGTTTGTTTTTAGTCGTCGCGTTCCATGCTGGAGCAGCGTACGTCAGTAGCGGTCTTATTAGCATCAAGTGAAATGTCCGCTTGTTTTTCACGCTTAGCGGGCTGTTGTGGTTTAAGGGAGATCTCAGTAGATTTAACATCCCGTAAGCCTGTCCAATTTTTGTATTAATATGTTATGTGAAGCTGAGTCTATGGTCTAGGGTCACACCAAGATATTTCACATCCTTGGACCACTCAACTTCACAGTCCAATACTTTAATTTTGTCCAAGTCAGTCAGTCTAGTCATGGCATTTTTGGCTTGTTAGTAAATAAAATTGCCTCCGTATTTTGCGGATTGATCCTGATCTGCCATTTGTCAGTATATTGGGCAGCTTGTCTATGTGTGTCTGTATCTTTGTAGTCAGTAGCGTCGGTGATCGTGATGATTTGTATATGGCAGTGTCGTTAGCAAACGTCAGTAACGTGATGCCCAGGATCGAGCCTTGCGGTACTCCCGCCGTCACTTGTTTAATCGCCGAAAGTCCGTTGTCTACTTGTACGGTAAAGTTACGGTCTGAAAGATATGAGTGTTATGTTCTTGTAATGTATAGTGGAAAGTTGAGTTGGATAAGTTTATGTATAAGTCCGTCCATCCAGATGGTGTCAAACGCCTTCTCAAAGTCGAGTAACACCAATCCGGTATGGTTTCGTCTGTTAAAATTGAGAACTGTATTTTCTATGAGTTTTGTCAGTGGGTGTTGTGTGGAGTGTCGTTCTTTAAAACCGTATTGTGTGCCAGGTATGATTTTGTTGTGTCTTATGTGTTTGTTAAGTCTTTTGAATAGTACATTTTCGGCTACCCTACTCATTGTGTTGAGGAGGCTGATCGGTCTGTAGTGAAAATCGCCTCTCGTGGGTATAGTTGCACATATAATAAAAATATCAGCAAATACTTCGAGTCCTTATACCTAATAGAGACGCCGCTGGGTGTTGCTACTATCTTCTGGTTTATATAGTAAGATAACTATTGTTAGCAATCTCTGCTTAATGTTAATGCTCATGTAAAACAGATTGCAGAATAAAGTAAATAAAAAAATAAAAAAGAATCTTGTCAATACAAGTAAAATGCTTTTGAAATATTAAAATCGGACCTTCCGTTCTCTTAAAAACTGACTTACCGTTTTCGGCATTTTTCGCACCGTATCTTCAGAACGTCTAAAACCTGCCTTCGCCAAAACTAATCAGCACGTCTCCTTATCAATACGAAACGAATGTTTTTAGATTTATTCAAATCGGTTGATCGATGTTCCTGAAATCGTCGACGAAAATTTGTATCCGCCCACACACACCACAACAAACACACATATACACATACACACTACACACACATACACACACACATTTATAATACACATACAATATCAAAATTGAAAAAAAAATTCTTACAAAAATTTGAGAATATTTCGAAATTTTCAAGAAAATCGAATATTTTCAAAAATTTCCAAAATCTCAAAAAATTAGAAATTTTTTTTAAAAAAGTTAAAAAATTTCAAAATTTTGAAAAAAATTCTAAATCATCAAAAAAATCTAAACCTCAAATAAAAAGAACAAATTTCCTACAAACATATACAAAGTTGTTTGTAGAATACGGTGGTCGCCTAATTATAAGTTTACAGCAGTGATTCCCAAACTTATTCATCTACCGCCCCCTTTCCAGAAAAAATGTACTCAGCGCCCCCCCTCTAAGCCAATTCCCGCAAAATATTCGCATGCAAATTTAAGGACCCGCCACTTAGGTAACAGCGCACATTCATTTATTTGCATATTTAAATTAGCCTTACTGGAATTTTCTGGAGCGCAAGAAAATGTTCAAAAACTATAACGAAATATTTGAAATTCTCCACACTTGAATAACAATATCGAGCTACATGCGCAGAATTTTGTGGCAGGAATATTAACAAATCATAATATTTAATAATCGTCATTACTTGCTTAGTAAATCATATGTTACTATACACACAGATACACATTTGATGATGAGATGGTGATCATTGCGTATCTTTACATTGTTCTGAAATATTGAATTAATTTTTCAATTAGCTGCATATTTTGCAAGTTAATTTTAGTATGCAAATCAGTTAATTAAATTATAATTGAAAATATATAATTAACATATCCAAAAACAAAAACAAACTAAATTAAATGCAATAACTTAATAAAACATAAACTTAATTAATTAATAAACATTCTCTAAAACTAATGATAATTGATTGAGCATAACAAGTATAAAATAATATATAAACGTTGTTTATTCAACATACATATCGATTAAAGCTTTCACCATTAATATTAAAATTTAGTATTTTAAATATTTTATTTTTATAAAATATATTAATTTTCAACGAAAATCAGCACTTTCAGAAGACACAAAGTTTTTCAACAAATTTAATCATTCAAAACAAAAATCGATTATATTTCAAAAACAAGAAGATCCAGCACATTGTTTGAAATATAATTTATAAAGTTTGCCACGAATTTAATATTAAATTAAAAATCTTAATTTGCAACAAACCTTAATATAATTTTAAGTGCACTTTAATTGTTTTATAAGATGAGTTGATAATTTTAGTTAGATTCAACCATCTTTTATATAACCTCTATAAAAGCTTACACGTGAGTGGGGTAAAGAAAACCAACTGATTCTTTACCCTGGTGTAAACAATAGAAAATAGTGAATAAAAATGTAAATTTAGTTTAAAAAAAAACAATTTTACACGACATATGTTAAACAAATCGTTAATCCAACTACGAAATACGAAATACGGTACGAATAAGATCAAGATTATATACAATGTTATCTCGGTAAGGAAATATACTCATTTTGTATTGATTGAGCTATTATTTCGTAAAATCGATGCTATTAAAACTATTTAAACTATTGCATTGAATTCAACATATCTATAGAAGTTACAATAAAAATTCATTTCCACAAAAAAATCTTTTCCCCCAAATAATATTCTACATTTCAAAGCTAACTATCGTTGTTTTTATTAACTATCTATCACTGACAAAGTGGGTATGAGTTAGATGAAACTACTAGCAGCTGATGAAACAAATATAATACGGGAACAATAGTGTTTCGATTCAACGCTTCCCACTGAATCCTAAAAATACAATAAATTGAAAAATACTGCATTTGAACGTACGTTTGAATCTATGTTAATGGATGTAATATACATATAGCAAATTTATTTTACGCTAATAAATAAAAATATACGAAGCGTGACAATCATAGCGAATTGAAAGTAATGATTTTAGTACATTTTTACCGTTATTGCACATTGCAACGTATAAAAAATATGTTTTGCATATTCACACGTTATTCCAATAAACTCTACGAATATTTAAAAATTTATTATTTTCATCAGTATCACTGTAACAAATACATAATGTTTAAAAACTGATGAAAACTGTAATTTTTTAATTATAATATATTATTGTTATACACATTACTTAGAATACTTTTTTAATAATCACATTTTTTTAAAAAATATGTTAATAGTACTCAAAACTTAATGAGCTGTTGCATCGACTTTTCCAACGCTTTTTATTGATGGTAACCGGTTGAACTATCGCCACGTGAATATACTCATAATTTTTTTCATTATTACTGAAATGTCCGGTAAAAGCTATTTTTACTTTGAAGAACTACATTGCTATCTACATTTCCAAGTAAAAACCGTAGTCACTATTGCTTGACATCAGGCTTTCGAAGTCCATTGCTCATAGCTACGGTGGAGTCCGACATATAAATGAGTTTTTTTCAAATTATAAAAATCCGTCATTAAAATAAAATCGTAATATAGTGGGGCGCATGGCATAGTGCCTTAAGGCAAATTGCTGGAAATTCCCGTACCGTAATTAAATATTCGAAGAATGAAAATAATCAATAATTGTTTTGAAGATTATTATTATATATACATGCTGTAAATTTGTAAGTTATTTTATATTGGGCGATGAGCGTATTTTATAAACAACTCATGTGTACGTTTACAAGACTCCATTTTTAACTTCCCGTAGGGTAAGTTATAGTAATCGCAAAAAAAATCGAAAATGAAAATTTTTATATATCTTTACATTTCAGAGGTTTCTGAACATTTTGGCATACCTTAGAAAAAATGGATGTAAGTGTGTGTGTGTGTGTGTGAGTGTGTGTATGTATGTATGTATGTATATATGTATGTACGTGTGTGTATGTATGTGCGGATACAAATTTACGTCGACGATTTCGGGAACACGGATCAACCGATTTGAATAATTCAAAAAACATTCGATTTGTATTGATAAGGAGACGTGCTGATTAGTTTTTGGCAGAGGCAGGTCTAGCCGTTCCGAAGATACGGAGCAAAAAGTGCCAAAAACCGTAACTCAGTTTTTAAGAGAACGGAGCGTCCGTTGAATAATTCAGAAAACATTTCACTTGTATTGACAAGGTGAAGAATCAATAAAATTTTCATGAAGGTAGGTCTAGCGGTTTCGGAGATATGGGGGAAAAAGTAAAAAAATAAGCCATTTGACGGTCAAAAATGATCATTAGACATATGCACATCAAATTATCAGATATTTTATAGAGATTTTAACAATAAGTATACATTTTGTTAACATTCCTATGGGTTCCGTACTAATGCTTATGCGTTAGACAGCGACGCGGCGCTTACGCGCTTTATATTTTGACCCTATGCAGTCAAAAAAAAAGTAATTTTTTGTCCAATTTATAGTTTCTCAAAAATCTTATTTTTTCGAAGTAATTTTTTTTCAAAAATGTAATTTTTAATTATTTTTCAAAAAAATAATTTTTGGTACGAGAAGTTCCAGCAATTTGCCTTAACGCACGATGCCTTAATTGCCTTAAGACAGAATTCCACTTACAGCTAGTTTTAAATTAATTTTTTTTGATTTTTCGGTGTACATTTTCCTACGTTGAAAACTTCTTAATAATGGTTCGAGTGTAACTCTACATATGAATTTCATTATCTATTTCTTTCTTACTTACTTCTGAATTCTTAATCCGTATGATGATTAAGAAATTATTAAATAAAATGAAAGTAGAAATTAAAGACAAATCTATCAAACTGATATTGATATGTCTGGTTAATATAAAGCTTGATGCTTATTAAGTTTCACAATATTAAATATGTAGACAGATGATGCTGAATATATTTTTTGTACAATGTTCTGAAAACAAATGACAAACTCGCAATCTGTCGTTCGATAAACAAATACAGAGTAGAAATCAAATCTCATTCTAAAATTAATTGATCGGGGAATGTTTACCGTTGTAACAATGATTCGGTAAGCTCTGAACAAGTATACGATTGACTTTTAAACTCACCTTGTTTGATTATTTTCTTACATATAAAATATTTGACAACGTTTCAGAGGTGATCAAAGTAAGGACAACATGGTGAAGCCAGAGAGTAAGAAAGCTACAGAAGGCAAAAAGCATAAGCCTGAATGCCTTCCAGCAGGAAAATACTGTCTTATCAGTTGCGATATGGATACAACTAGACGGAGGTTAACAGATGAAATATTTCATATAGCAGCGTACAATTTAAATAGACAATTTTCCCAATACATCATGCCATATGCAAATTTAAACCCAAGTGTTAAACGAAGACATAATATTCGTGTTACATCTGATGACCGTTTTAGAGTTTTGAGAAGCAATATAAACAATAAGGTTATAAGAACGAAGTCAGAAATATTTGGGTTATTAGATTTTTTGAATTGGTTAGAAGAAGTCAACTCAGAGTCAGATGGAGCAGGTGTAATTCTCATATTCCATGAACCTAAGAAAATTGTAAATTTTAATTGTATGTTAAATCTTACATGCTCTTACAAGCTCTCCAACGTTACGATTTACTTGGAAAGTTTAATGAAATTGTTAAGGGTTTTGCAAATGGACATGAATTAGCCGAAAAGAAATGTTCAACTACCATGAAGTCTTTTAACCTTAAAGTTTTATCTAGAGTTTTACTAGATCAAAAAGAACAATTCGATAATGCTTCAAATAGAGCAAAAATTATTTGGGAAATAGCTCAACATCTTGGTCAAGGTAAACAAAAGGACTTAGCAGCTGGTATTGAAGATCCAAATCGTGTAATATTAGACAACATGGTAGAAGTAGTTCGCCTGTATTCTTATCCTACTTCTGTAGAATTAGGTGAACTGAAAGAACTGCGCAAAGTAGCTGAAAGAAGCAGTTCATTTCAGCCAATATTTAGTGCAGCGGGCAAAATGAATTATCGGGATATTCAGCACATAAATGCTTTAAGATCAGTATTGGCTGAAGGCAAATCTGATTATAATACCATGAAAAGTACATATGAAACAGATGGAAAACAAGGCCTAATAAAGGAATTGACCAATTTGAAAATTACAAGAAAAGATCAACAACATGATTTATTAGAGATATTGGACTCCCATTTTGATCCAAAACGTACTGCCACTTTCCCCAATACAAAAACGCAAAAAAAAAACTGAAAATAGGAAATTAAAGAAGACTGTTAGCAGTGATGATAGTGGAGCTGTGTCTCTTGATAGAACTAGAACAACTTCTCCTTTAAAAAATGCTGCAGATTAAACTGTGAAGACTAATTAATTTTAATGCCAGATAATCTTGATTTTTGATATACATATGTTGGTATGCAGTTATGAATTTAATATATTTAGTAAAACTCATTCAAAAAATCACAATTCATATTTTTTAAAGTTGATTTAAGAAATCTTAATTTTTGTTTATTTTGTTTTATTTAGAGTTTTACGATACATTTTTAACTCAAAACTTTTCATAAATTTAGTTTTTGTTAATATACAGAAGTCGTACAGATTATGTTTATATGGATTGCGATTTATCGGGTTGGATTTACTAAATGGACATTATTGAATAATTTTATTTTAAATTGTGCCATATATTCATTAAACTTTTTCTTAATATAATCTTAAGATGTTTTATTTATCTTGCAGAATGTATGAATTTATGAAAAACTATACATTTGAAATTACTTGAAAAAATACGAATTGTTTAATTTTTTCAACTAAAAATTGATAATTTTGTAATAAGGGAATACTGCAATTTATTGTGTAATGTGATAAAAAGTAAATACTAGTGGGGCGCATGGCATCGGGCCTTAAGGCAAATTGCTGGAACTTCCCATACTAAAACTTATTTTTTTAAAAACGATTAACATTTTTGAAAAAAAATTACTTCAAAAAAATTAGATTTTTGAGAAACTATAAATTTGTCAAAAAATTACTTTTTTTCTAAAAATTTTAAAAAAATATGTTTTTTTTATTTTGACATATTTTGGAAATTCTGAGCTTTTTTTTCAAAGCAATCGTACTGCTTAACTGTATAGAGACAAAATCTCGAAGCACGTAAGTGCCGCGTCGCGCGTCTAACAAATAAACATTGGTACGGAACCAATAAAAATGTAAACAAAATTTATACTTGTTTTTAAAATCTCTATAAAATATCTAATAATTTGATGTGCATATGTCTAATGATCATTTTTGACCGCCAAATGGCATTTTTCTTTTACTTTTTTCATTAGATCTCCGAAACCGCTAGACCTGCCTTTATGAAAATTTGATCAATTCTTCATCTTGTCAATACAAGTGAAATGTTTATTGAATTATTAAAATCGGACCTTTTTCTCTTAAAAACTGAGTTACCATTTTTGGTACTTTTTGCCCCGTATCTTCGGAACGGCTAGACCTGCCATTGCCAAAATCTAATCAACATGTCTTCTTATCAATACGAATCGAATGTTTTTTGAATTATTCAAATCGGTGTTCCCAAAATTGCGACGAAAATTTGTATCCGCACACACACACACGCACGCACATACACCTACATCATTTTTTTCTAAAGTATGCCAAAATATTCAGAAACCTTTGAAACGTAATGCTAATGAATAAGCTTTGAATGAAAAGAAAACAAGACATTATAAATTCATTACCTAAAAGTTTCAACAAAATCCGCTTTGTTATGAATTTAAACATTTGGCCAGACTTTGGACCTGGAAAATCACATAATAAACGAACATAAGGAACGAAGTACGTTCCAACAATTTAGAAGATTGTGGTATATAAAATTAAAATAGACTTAAAGTCAATATGGACAACATACGGCATTTTTCTTCGGGGTAGCTCAAGTCAAATCAACAAACATTTTGCATAGGTCACAGAATAAAATTCTTAATAAAATATTAGAGGTTTGCAAGTATGCCAAGTGGGCTGATCTACCAAAGTCGAATATATACATAATAAACGAGACTTAGGGACCGATTCCGCTGCATAACATGCCAATGTTATGGTTCAACTTGCATATATTATACTACTGAATTATACTCAATAATGTCAAAATGTCGTTTATTTGCTGTGCATTCAGGCGTTTTACACAAAAACTGCAACGTCACTTGTGTGTTATGAAGCTGAGTCAGAAAGACACGGTTATCTAAGATCTTTTCTTTCGACAATTTTTATGAAACTGTTTTTGGTAACAGATATGGCCTTATAAAACATACTAAAATAATACGGCCCTACGTAAAAAGTTTACTTTTAAAAAATCATCAACCTTTGAAAAAAATAGTGGCGTTCTACAAATTAGTTTAATTATATAAATTAATTAAAATTTATAATAATAGGCTACAGTTTTAGGACATACAAGCACACGTGCCTGTGCACTATAATTAATATAATTACAGAAAATTAAATGTGTTTGAGAAAATTTATTTGGAATTACCAATGTTTAGAATTAAGTGGAAGCGGAAGCGAAAACTTTATTTTTGAAATAAACAGTTACAAATTTTATCTGAATATTTGACTCATTTTAGTTGACTAATTATAGGTCAATTATTACACATTTCGGGAAGTTGACACTTTCCACTCGTTTTGCTTCTTGGTTTAAAACCAATATTTTATAAATCTGTATTCTCTACATAATTAGCTCTATTCGTCATAATAATCTAACATTTTAATAATATTAAATCAAATTTTCAAGATACGATTCAATTATACTTATTATTGTATCAACACGAGCCGAGCCAAAATATTATCACAATTGCGTAAAAGAATTTTAAATGTTTGGAAAGCAATCTTCACGCTTGTACGTGAGTTCGGTAATTTTGATAAAAATAACATGAACAACGTTTTTCGACGTTAATGCCATTCCAGAAAATCCGTGATAAATAAATAGCGAGTTTTATTCGTGCGGTCACGTCGCGGTTATTGCGTGCGATGTGACACGTGCAACAATGTAGGGTGCCGTTTGGGCGTTAGTTTTTGGCAATCCCGCAGCAATCAAAAATTAATGTCCATTTCGGGAATGATTTATACGACGGTTGCTGCCGTAAACGAATACGCTGCAATTTGACGGCGGCGGTCAGTCAGCCGACCGGTGCTTTGCGATTTATTTTCGCACGTTAATTGCGCGGCCGATGCGTCGAAACTGTTGTTTAGCTTCACAAGCAGCAGCGATAATAAATAAATTAGAGTGGGCCTCGGTAAAGGATAATGCGATTGTTACAAACAACGTTCTTTAAACATTTCTTCTACTAAACAATGAAACGCGTTAAAAAGTCAAGCCGTACCTCGTGCAAATGTATTCTTAAAATTACTAGAAATAACAAAAGCTTACCTTGTGATTGCGATTTTCCCTCACATAGTCATTGATTTGTAGTAAATTGCTGGCGGTAGGAATCGATTAGATGCATATGTGTCACAGGGTAAAGTGTCCGATCTCTATTTACCTGTAGGATATGTATATATGTAATTTCGGCTAAAGGATAATACATAGTAAATGAACGTCGTATAATCAAGTTGATTAGACACGTAATGAAGAATTACATAGTTTATTTAAAACTTTAAACACATTTTTCTTAAAACTATCTTTTTTGATACGGTACCCACGATTTCTCAACTTGTACTGAACTGATTTACTTGAATTTTTTTCTTCTTTATAGACTTTTCATCATGAATAAACTAAGCTCATCCCCAAATTTCAACTTTTACCATTTTAAAAAAATACGACAATATTAAAAAAAAATGTTTTTACAGTCGCTATTTGCGAAAGAAAAATCTTTGTTCTTGTCCGCTGTTTATACAAATGCGACAATATTCTAGATATTTTTTTCTTCAAATTCTGAAAGGTTTACCCCTATCATGGGTACGTGACAATTTTTGAGACCCACTACCATTTTGCTAGCTAGATTTATGACTTTTCTAATTTTTATTTTATTTCTGTATTTTTAAATTATTATTTAATTACCTAAACGATAGTAAAAATATTTACCTTCTCACGGCCTTTAAAAAAATACAAAAAATTCATGCGTCTAGACTAGAATAGGGTAGGTCGGGTTAAAATGCTCTAATTTGTCTTTAAGTAATTATACTGCCTAAACTAATTAAATTACAACAAAACACATAACACAAATAACTATTATACTATGTTCAGTAAATATAAAATTCTCAGATAATGCCTAATTATAGAAATATGTTTTTTTACTATTTTTCTAATTATAATAGAATTATTTTAATTAATTTTTTGTAAAATTGTTTTTTGAGTTAAATTTACATTTTTGTGTACTTTTTTATTGTTTACATCTTTGCGAAGTTTAAAGATCAGTTGATGCTTTTTTACCCCAATCACATGTACGATTTATAACGGTTATATAGAAAAAAATATGAATTTTAACTTAAAATTAACAATTGTATATTACATCTACAATTACAAGACAATTACAAGACAATTACAAAACCGATACCTAACAATTATATTTATTAAGGTCTCCTAAACTAAACAACATATTAGGTGATTTCCTGATTTTAATTCTAATTAATCAAATTATAGAGACTACAATTGAGTCGTTAAGATTTTAAAGCAACAGATGCCTCACCAAGTACGTCGAGTGATAAATATTTTAACTATTTAATTGTGAAAAATAACTGTTGTTTAAAAAAGTATAAACTCACCATCATAGTGAATAAATTTCTAGAAGTAAGTATTTAAATTTTAGAAAAATTTAAATTGAACAATTTAATATTAAATAATTTCAAGCAAAATTTCAAATAATCAAATTCAATTTTTTTTATTTTATTTTATTTTATTTTATTGGCCTCGCTTACTCGAGCATTTAGCCACCTACATTATTCTATACAATCATATATCTTATACAATTTTCAATATTATACTATCTTCTCCAAATAATCATATTCTTTATATACTTCTTAACTTATGTTCATTCTTCTTTCTTCTTCTTTACTATCTTCTCATTTCGTCTTCTATACACTTTCTCTTTTTCTACTATATTTCTCATTTCATTTTCTAAATTTTTCTTACTTTTATACATTCTGATTATTTTTACATACACATTTTTATTACAATACATAATGCTATTATAATTCCAGATTAACTACTTAATATTTTTCAATTTCTTGGCGGAGATTCGAACTCAGAACCTCCAGCGTTTGAATCGGAAACGCTACTCTGTGAGCTAATCCCGCCATAAATTCAAGATTATTCTATTCGAAATGTCTCGTTTCACAAATAAACATTTAGATTTTGCTCTACGCCTCTGTGAAGTTCAATTACATGGTCCTTTCTGAGGAATGACCAGCTTCCCATCTATGCTGTTTGGTCCCACATGCCAACACGATAATAAACGTATTGCGTATGACAATACCGCTACCGCAAAGCGTCCATTTCATGCATCTACATACAATTCGTTATTGCGAAATGGTAATATATATCAATAATTAAATTTATAATCATATTAAATCGAATTCATTGTATGGACAGGCTGTCACGTAAAGGATTTCGCAAAAATTTAACAAAAATATTTACTAAATTATAAATGTTAACCCATTTTCAAATGGATGGAACACGATATTGTTCTGTAAGATTGTTAAAGCTAAAGAAAAATTTAGATGTCTGCAACTAAGATATCACCACAGATGTTATTTGGAATGAAATAGGGAAGACTGGGTCCGTTTTTTTTCAGGGTACAGAAGTGACAGTCGTCATAGCAGCTTATCTATACATATTTTGAAAGAGGGTCCTAAGGGAGAAAGTTGAAGTTCCTGAAGATTATTGCATGCAGCAGGGCTCTACATTAACATGAGCTGTAGACCGCATTGACATTGTGTTTAAAGACAGATAATCCACGTAGACAAATGTTCAAATTACTTTTTATTTTACTTTTCTTCCAGCTGTCTGGTATATGAGATTCTATCAAAAAACTTATTTAATTTTGTGTCAAACATACGAGAAGATAATGTGAACGAAAAAAATGTAAACCTAAAAGCGCATTAACGTAGAAAAGGGCAATGAACAAAATTCGCCCAGAAAACTGATTATTTGCAATACACATCTATAGGATGCAAAATTATTTTGTTATATATTATATTATTTATTATCACCATAAAAAGTTATCATATAAATAATGTATTGTAATACAAATGGACACGACCCTCTTCTCGTTGAGTATATGTTCAAATAACTTATAAAAACATCTTTAATTTATTTTTTTTTCTTACAACATTTATTGATGCAACATTTCTCCTCATAGTACTCAATATTTTACATTACATACAATGTATAATTAACTAATTCGATGCTTTTGTAACTATTGTATTCGACAAAACCACAAAAATTTCCATTTCATTGTTAAAAGTTAATCTTACTAAATTGTCCCAAAGTTCTACAATGTTACTGAAAAAAATTGAATCCAAAATGTTCCGGCTCAAGTTACTACGAATAGCAAGTAATATATTCTACAAGTGGCGTGCAGTTTTAATATAGCACATATTTACAAATAAAGTGACTTTATCCGGTATAGTAAAATAAATTTAGCTTTAAGGTGCAAAAGAACTATCTCAACAGTTTAACAATCATTATCAAATTATAACACATATCAAACAAACAACTATCTGACTATATTCATTAAAACTCTCACATAATCCATCATTGCAAAAATGCGTTTTTTTGTTGTTTTTCAAAAATTTGTAATCTGGTTCTTTTTACTCTATAATTGGGGTAAATTGAAACGACAGGAAGCAAACAATTAAATTTTTGTATTTAAATTTTAAGAAAATTTTTACAAAATAACAGCTACATTATTCAAGAAATGCAAAATATAAATTTTATGGTTTCATTTTTGTTTAGAGATAATAATGGGTTCATAATAAATATTAAAAAATAACCTTTTATCAGCGGAGTTGGAATAGGTATTTATTATCTTTTTTAACTTAATTTACTTTTTTATCTGCTTTTTTTACACTTTTGCCGGGGTATAGGTTCAGTTTGTCTATTTTAGCCTACCCAGGTGTAAACATTTATGAAGGTTATATAAAAAAAATTGTTGAATCTAAAATTAACAATACATCTTATAAAACAATTAAACAACAACAAATCATATTATAATAAAATTCTTTACGCTAAAATATTTAATAAACGTCTTGTACAAGAATTAAAGTAAAAATTGTAAGATAAGTAGGTACTGTATGACAGTATCTTATCTTGTCAGAATAAAAGTAAAATTAGTCTTTGCTTTGATTAAAACTTTCATATATTTTTGTTTAATAATAAATATATGCCCTGTAAATATACATGCAGTAATGGTACCATATTGTACGGATAGCACTATAAACTTTTATTACACAAATTACAGTTTTAATAGCAAACCACTTTAAATTAAAGCAAACTGTTGAATGTGCATTTCATAATTTGCTAGATGATTGTGTACTATCGCTTGACTTTAGCTTTTATTTTATATGTGCATTTTCACTGTGCAGAATACCCTAGTGAAAAGATACCCCGTAACCACAAGGGTAGATTCTAATAAAGTGCTTCGAGTAAAAGTTGAAAGAACAAAAGCGATCATGAATAAATTGCTTTTAACTGTATTTGTTATATACACGATTCTTCTGTCATAGTAATGAACGAGCAAATTGCATATTAGTCTAGATATCGAGTCAAAGGATGTTATTGAAATGAATAATATTACGATATTGATGTTATTCGAACTAATATTATTGTAACATATTCAGTATAGTGAGCGAATTTTGCTGTCATATGCAGAATTATTACATGAATTTATATATGCAGCAAGCGTTATATGCGTTGTATTAAATTTTAATAAGCATTGTATCAGTAAGATTATTAATAATGCCTCTAAATATTATATATTTTTGTGATTATAAGGTTCGGTTATATGAACTATAGTTGTCATTAGTTGAAAAAACTACAATAAACAAATTTCATAGTGAAATTAAGTATATAACTAAATTTATATTTAGGCTGAAGCAGTGCTCATAGGTCCGCGTAATAGAAAGGTCCACCACCAATATCTCAAAAATAATTTTTTTTTAACAACAATATTTAAAAGTAGAAGGCAAAAGATGTGAAACCAGCTATCACCTTAATACAAGCAAAGTCGCTCTCAGGAGATGAAAAGCTTTGTTAAAAACTTTTAACAAAAGTATTATCTTGTCTGCGCTGTTTAGTTTATGACACATATAGGGTAAAAAAGGCCAATTAGAACTTAAACCTAGCAAAGGTATCAATAATAAAAAAAAGTAAATCAAGTAAAAAAAACAGTTTTAAAATTGAATATTCCTGGCAAAATACCAGATCAAGGTTATATACAATGTTATCTCTGTATAAATGTGCCTATAAAATTTATATTTTACATTGGATGAATAATGTAGCTATTAATCATTAATATTATTATCATTAATCCCCTTAAATTTAGACACATTGAATCAGTTCGACATCTGCATACCCAGCCTAGGGCACCTAAATTAAATAAAAGTAAATGACATTCTGGCTTAGAATAAGTTTAAAAAAATTTCGCTGGTATAATTGACCCAATTAATAAAAAATTAAAATTCAGTTTGAAATGTCATGTTTTCAGAAATTTTGACAGGGACCATTAACAAAATGTTGATGATTTGTTAGAATAAAGTAACTTTTTAAACCTTCAATATGTTAGTCTAATTTAAACATTACATCATAATTTATTAGTATTATTTTTTTAAGAATTAATTGCGAAAAAACGTCCCAACCCATCTTTAACAAAACTAATCAGCACGATTCTTAACTAATACTTTTCGAAAGGTTTTTAAATTTTCAAAATCTCTCGAAATTTGGCACTCTTTTTACAATTCTAAAATCAGCTCGGCCAACAGTGTTTAAAGTTTTGCCATTGATGCAAGTCCTTATCTATTTTCATTGAATTATTATTAAATTTGGAAATCGCTATATCCGTTTTTGAGAAAATTCAGATGAAAGGTAAAATTTTGGAATAGAACCACATGCACACTTATTCTAGCTTCGAACTCAAATGATTCAGAATGACTTGAAACGTCGAGAAAACAAAATACCAAATCTAGAAAATATGCAAAATTCTGATTTTCTACAAGAACTATACGGGAAGGAGATTATAAATTAACTTGAAATGAAATATATAAATGAAAAATATACCCATTAATTAAATCGGCGTGTGAAATCATCAATTCTGCATGATTTACGAAGAATTTTTAAATTTTTATCTCACACTTTAAACATTTATTGTTTTGTTACCGAATATTTGACTGTTACTTTTAATTAGCCTCATTTATTTCTTGTTTTTATAAGCGCTCTTAAAATTTTATAGTTATAATATAAATCTTATAGTTATAACGATTGCTTACGCCAATGGAAACATGTGACATGGTGAATAAATAGAACAAAAATAAGATCAATATAGAAAAACGCGAATCTGTTTGGATCAATCATAATTTACAATAGTAGTTATATTTTAAATATAAAAGTATTATTTATTCTAATTCTATCAAAATTAAATGAGAAAGCTTGATAGAACCACAAATCTATCAAGTTCTTCAATAAAACCATCATTTTCAACATACACCAAAAACAACAATATTGATATCTATTTTTTCTTACTATTAAAGAAATTAACTTTCATACTGTAAATTACCCTTCACATTGTAAATTAATATTTCAAATTTGAAAGTAGGATTTCAAACAATACCACTTTATTGGCTTCTCAAAAAGTTTCTTATATTATTCATTTAACAAATTGATTCCTATATAGAGCTCAGTTTTAGCCAACTCTAACTTCAATTAATTTGTTAATTGCGCTGCACAATATGGCATAGTGGCATAGTGACGGAAGCGGAACTATCCCAACTTGCGTGATTGCTAACAATAAGCCACACTATTAATTCAAGAAGTTACTCATACACTTTCAATTATCAGGTGAAAACTATTTGCTTTTAACGCAATACTGCTCTCGACCATTAAAATGTAGTGTGTATCGTTTCAAAACAGATTCATCAAAAAGTTCAGAACAAATTAGTTGTTGAATAATTGGTGATTTAATTTGAATTCTACACGTGACAGAAGTCAAGAGCTCTCTATATCACTTTTGATAGGTTTTCAGGTGTAGATTCATAGTAAATTATAAAAAATCAAAATATATTGTATTTGTTGTATATATATATATATATATATATATGTTAGTGGCAATTCTCCTCCAAAACGGACTGACCCATTTTTAAAAACACTTTCAGTATGACAAAATCGGACACACTGCATTTTTCATACCCATAAAGTGTTGATCAATCAACTTTTTCACCAATTTATTTTATATTATTTTTGCAGACCTAAATTTTCACCATCATACTCACCTAACACAGTTTAATTTTTTATATCTTCATAATAGTTGAATTATAGTTTTCTTTGTGTATAGATCTCGGTTTATTTTAATTTAAATATTTTTAGTTGACGAAAATGCTAATTTTTTTCTACAACAATATTTTTTTTTAAAAAAAGTTTATAGACAGTTTATTCCAGTTATAGTTAGTGTTACTAGTGACAGATGGTTTATTCCGATAATGATGCACAAATATTGCAGATAGAGCAAAACATATATTGCAATCTTACCGAAAAAATATAAAACTTGAATATTTAAAGCTGTAAATACAACAGTTTTTGAAAGACTGTTAGATACTTTACAAACCTATGGCTCTAATTTTTCCAAAAATTTATTATCTCCTTCCTGTATGGTTTTTGTAGAAAATCAGAATTTTGCAAATTTGCTAGATTTGGTAATTTTATGTTTTCTCTACGTTTCAAGTCATTCAGAATCATTCGAGTCCACAGTTAAAAAAGGTATGTAAGTGTGTAGGTGTATTTATTCCAAAATTTGACTTTTCTTCTACATTTTCTCAAAAAAGGATATAGAAATAACCATTCAATGAAAACAAGGAGTTTTTGAAACATTCGATTTACTAGGCATCGCACAGGCATAATTCAAAAATACATATTGGGAGTTCACTTCGGAAAACCGCATCTATTCAGTTGAAATAAAATTAGTTTCAGATTATTAATGTGCGCCATGAATTATATGTGACATGGTTCGCAGTGGGTAAACTATTCATAATATTTGTGTTAGCTAACCCTTTACCTTATATACTACATATATATATATATATATATATATATATATATATATATGTATATATATATATATATCATAGTAGTATTTTTCAAATGCTTAATAACGTTCACATCAAACATCATTTACAGCCAATATGTATCGTACAACACAAAATAATTAAAAACATTAATTATATCATTTACGACGTACTGACACCAAATGCCATATGAAATGTATACCTTTTATTAGCAAAATGTTATAAAGCTGATCATATTCACGGATGGTCGTAAATGTTATACACTTCGAGGGAGGTGCATTAGTGAGAGCATCGGGAACATAGAAAATCTAATAAATAACTTTTATTTAAATCTTTCTTTAATTCTAATATCTTAAATCTTTCTTCAATAATCTAAAATTTCTTTATAGCAAACACATTTACTTTTCATAACGGCATCACAACTAAAATTATATCTATCAAGCGCTTATTGCGAGCTTTTATGAGAAAAATTAAATACGACAATGACAATTCAAAAAACCCGAGAACTATAAAATTTGTTTCATAGTAGATTTTTATATCCACAAAGATGTTTACATTTCAAATATCCAATACACAAGTAGAAAGTTGACATGTAGGGCTAAACGTATATAAAAAAGTAATTACAATCAATGATGTTAGTATTTCCTACTCTTTCCCTATTTTTCAGTTTTTAGTTTCACCAAAGAATAATCAATACCTAACTCACTACTTCCTTAAAAATAACCAATACCAACCAAATAACGCTTTATTTCTGCACTTTATTTGAGCTCAGTTTATATTTCTTAAATATATATATATATATATATATATATATATATATATATATATATATATATATATATATATATATATATATATATGTTCTATAAGCGATTTTGTTTATATATAGCAATTTGATTGTTTCTTGAGCATTTTTTTTTGTCTTTTACTCAATTCGTTTTTGTCAATGATAATAAAAATCCATTCATTTATTTCGGCAGATTTTCGAAGAATATTTTTTGTCAATGTTTTGGCATCAGAATGTATGAATAGCAGAAAATGATAGTGCCGCAAATATTTTAAAAACACCTTAGTTTTGAATATTTCGTAACATTATTGCAAGAGTGGGATTCCTGAACAACGACTAAAAATGGATTGAACTTTATTCTGACAAAGAAATATTATTGTTAGTATTGATATTGAAATTCAATTACCGTTGTATCGCCCAATGCAATTATTATAAATACATATATATATATCAGTATGATCTAATGATAATTCTATTTAAAAGATATTATAGAAAATAATGAAGATCTAGAAGTAATTCTTGAAAATATGAACTTTTCAAAATAATTGAAACAATATTTTTTCATTTATTATACTTCTTTGATATCAAACTTTTATCTCGAGAGAATTGCTATTAGCTCTCTATCGAAATTTATATAGATATATTTTACTACAATTTTACGATACGGTTTGTCCCCAAAAAATTAGACAAAATAATTACTATTAGCAACGGTGTCATGTACGCGTAATAAAACATACTGATAAGGAAGCTATATTCTTTTACGACTGTTTGGCGAATATTAATATGAAAGATGGCATATAAAGTACTACGAGGAAACATGAATAAAGAAATATTTCCTGAAAAAGGACGTCGATTAGAGGCCAAATAGGATTTTTGGCATAAGCGATGTTTAAAAATGTGTTTTTTAGCGCTATGATTATTTTTATTCTCATACAAATGAATTTCTTTATATCAACATACTTTGTAAAGGTAACATTGCAAATGGTAGTTGAATTTTTCTCATAAATTACTAATGAATGTATATTAACTAAATTATTAATTTTGAGGCTGGAGCCTATCGTAGTTACAAGTTCTTGCAAAAATATTCTTTTAAAACATTTGGTTTAAGGCAAATTAGTGTATAAATGGCATAGCTAAATTATGTGATTTGTGCACATCTTGACAAGAGACTAAAATAATATCTATTATTATTGATTACGGCTTGCTTATGAATAAATAAATAAATAAATAAATTGATGTAAGACAGTATGAGGATGAGAGAAAATTTCATGTCAATCATTTGGATAAATTTAGTATAAATTTATAAATCTTTGCCTCTTATTTGATGTATCGCCTAAGAAGACCTTATTCCTATACGTCTATATCTACACAAAAATTTGCTACCCGAACAAATATATGATACATATTTAATTACTAGAAAGATGTTTGTTTGTCGAATTGGATTAGGAAAGTATCTTATTGTTTATGTACTTCAATGTACAAGCTGCCCCTCATTTTAAAATTTAAAAAAATAACCGTATAAATTATACAGTATGTTTTCGAATATCTAATTAATTGCACGAGAAGAGGAAAATGTTTCAATTATAAGGGAAGACGTAAACATAAATCCGTAGAATATATATTTGCATTTAAAAACTATACATCCTACGGCCGTGAAAATTTGGGAAACTGTTAGGTAAACCCAGAAAGGATTTCATATATTTTTGCAACTCTAATTTTTCACCCTCTTACTACAAACTTATTTTAACCTTATTTAAAATATTTTTTTAATGTATCATTTACTAAAATATATGCAGCTCCCAATTCCTTCATATAAAGAAATAACTATTTATAACAAAACTGCATTTTTATGTAAATTTTTAATCGATTGTATAACATGGCAATGTGTGATAGGGTACAGCTAGTTTATACTTATATTTGTATATGTTTTTTGAATATTTTTGACATTAACGTTCAGCTTTGTAATTTTTATCTAAATATTTTTAAGTTTTATCTACTTTGTATAGAATAAATAACAAAAAAAACAACTTAACTAAAACTGTTTATTAACCGTCCTGAAGTGAATTGCTTGAACTGAATCATATTTCGAATAATTGCATAGGATTATTTCTATACATTATTTAGCAAAAATGAATTTAATTATAAATTGGTTATGTAAATTTCTATTTTATAGCAGCTAAACTATATTATTCAAAATATCGCGTTTATGCATTTCATTCAGAGAGGCTGCATAGATTAGAAACTTAAAGCAAATGATTTTGCACATTCCGAATTTCCTGGCTCTGTGCCATTTGTTTGTTCAGTTATTTGGTACATTGCGCTAGCTTCCTGCATTGTTATTTATACTAGAAGTTATTTAGAAGTTCTAGTACGAGTGGTAAACTATATTCCTGAGTGTAATATTTTCCATAGACATATTGAACTCTTAAATTTTTAGTAATGGAGTTAATATAAAACAATAGTACCGGATGATATAGTAGTAATTATATTTATTAATGAGAGAAACAAATCTACAATACATCGTAGTTATATAGAAGAGTAGCATATTTACATGACGATATTTATTTTTTTTAATGTGAAGCCTTTTAATATATATATACGAATTTAATATATATTACATTTAATATATTTATAATAGGACGGGTCGATTTAAAAGTTGCTTAGGCCCATATGATTTTTGCATACAATGGATCAAAACAAGATACTTTGCTGAAGAAACTATATCTCAAAATAAATTCTGATGTCCCGTATATATATATATATATATATATATATATATATATATCATTGTTTATGTAGAAGTTATATCCACTTTTGAAAGAAAATATACAACCATATTATGTTGCCATATTTGGTTACAATATCGAGTAGCAATATGCAGAAGAAAACGTATCACATTAAACTTCCCTGATTAAAGTTATAGTTTAACTCAACTCACAAAACTGCCCTCGGGTAAAACAGGTATTATATAATGATAATAATGATCCGAAGGTCTAGAACCGTGAACTAAGTCTCTAAATTGATACAGAAAAGTTTACTATGAGATTTTTTGTTGTTCGTTAACTCGAGAATAATTCGCATTTAAAAACATTTTGTATCTCTATTTTAAAGAAAAATCGGAGATTGTGATACCATATTGGCATAGTAGAAAATTTGCACAACACCGCTGATCACCCGATACATAGAGTGTACCAATAGTAAATTTAGTTTTGGTTTTCAGTACATAATAAAAGATAATAATAAAATAATTTAAGATTCAGTTTAGTATTAAAAAAAAATCTGCTCTAGTTGGCAGCATTGTTAAAATTAATAATGGCCACGTTGTGATAATGATATCAGTTCCCAAGAATAGGGTAGAGCGGGGCTAGAAGAGCCGCGAATAAAAAGGTTTGCCACCGATATCTCAAAAACAAGTAAAGCTAAAAATTTTTTTAACAATAATATTTAAAAATCGAGAGAAAGATGTATAACTATTTATCATCTTGATTTTTACAACGTCTCTATCGGGAGATAAACGGCAATATTTGAAAATTCATAACAAAAGTATTTTCTTTTGTTGCTAATTTTTAATCACCTATATGTTATTTAAATGTTTAATAAGATGTATTGTTATTTGTAAGTTCGATTCAATAGTATTAGGTTAGTTTTTTTATATGACCTCTATACAAGTTTGCATGTGGCTGGAGTAAAAAAGACCGGCAGAACATTTCCTCTGGAAAAGGTGCGAACGATAAAAAACAGTAAACTAGTGGGGAGCATGGTATCGTGCCTTAAGGCAAATTGCTGGAACTTCCCGTGCCGTAATTAAATATTCGAGGAATGAAAATAATCAATAATTGTTTTGAAGATTATTATTATATATACATGCTGTAAATTTATAAGTGCTTGAGCGATGAGCGTATTTTATAAACAACTCATGTGTACGTTTACAAGAGTCCTTTTTTTTAATTTTTTTTTTTGATTTTTGAATGTACATTTTCCTACTGTTGAAAACTTCTATTGGTTCGAGTGTAACTCTACATTTGAATTTTATTATCTATTACTTTCTTACTTAATTCTGAATTCCTAATCCGTATGATGATTAAAAAATGATCAAGTTAAATGAAAGTAGAAATTAAAGACAAATCTATCAAAGTGATATTGATATGTCTGGTTAATATAAAGCTTGATGCGTATTAAGTTTCACAATATTAAACATTTAGACAGATGATGCCGAATATATTTTTTGTAAAATGTTCTGAAAACAAATGACAAACTCGCATTCTGACGTTAAACAAAAACGGTGAAATAGAAATAAAATCTCATTCTAAAATTAATTTATCGGTGGATGTTTTCCGTAAATAATTCAATTAATATACAATGATTCGGTAAGCTCTTAACAAGTATACGATTGACTTTTCAACTCATCTTGTTTGACTATTTTCTTACAAATAAAGTATTTGTCAACGTTTCAGAGGTGATCAAAGTAAGGACAACATGGTTAAGAAACCAGAGAGGAAGAAGGCTACTGAAGGCAAAAAGCATAAGCCTAATTGCCTTCCAGCAGGAAAATACTGTCTTATCAGTTGTGATATGGATACAACTGGACGGAGGTTAATAGATGAAATATGCCATATAGCAGCATTCACTCCAACTAGCCAATTTTCTCAGTACATAATGCCTTATGCAAATGTAAACCCAAGTGCCAGACGTAGACATAATATTCGTGTTACAACTGATGACCGTTTCAGAGTTTTGAGAAGTAATATAAACAATAAGGTTATAAGAACAAAGTCAGAAATATTTGGGTTAATAGATTTTTTGAATTGGCTTGACGAAGTCAAGTCAAAGTCAGATGGAGCAGGTGTAATTCTCATTTTCCATGAACCCAAGAAAATGGTATCTTACATGCTCTTAGAAGCTCTTCAACGTCACCATTTATTTGGAAAGTTTCATGAAATTGTTAAGGGTTTTGCAAATGGACATGCATTAGCCGAAGAGAAATATTCAGCTACCATGAAGTCTTTTAAGCTTAAAGTTTTATCCAGAGTCTTACTAGATCGAGAAGAACAATTCGATAATGCATCAAATAGAGCAAAAATTATTTGGGAAATAGCTCAACATCTTGGTCAAGGTGAACAAAAGGACTTAGCAGCTGGTATTGAAGATCCAAATCGTGTAATAGTAGACAACATGGTAGAAGTAATTCGCCAGTATTCTCATCCTACTTCTGTAGAATTAGGTGAACTGAAAGAACTGCGCGAAGTAGCTGAAAGAAGCAGTTCATTTCAGCCAATATTTAGTGCAGCTGGGAAAATGTATTTTCGGGATATTCAGCGCATAAATGTTTTAAGATCAATATTGGCTGAAGGCAAATCTGATTATAATACCATAAAAAGTACATATGAAACAGATGGAAAACAAGGCCTAATAAAGGAATTAGCCGAATTGCAAATTACAAGGAAAGATCAACAACATGATTTATTAGAGATATTGGATTCCCATTTTGATCCAAAACGTACTGCCACTTTCCCCAATACAAAAATGCCCAAAAAAACTGAAAATAGGAAATTAAAGAATACTGTTAGTAGTGATGATAGTGGAGCTGTGTCTCTTGACACAACTAGAACAACTTCTCCTTTAAAGAATAAAACTGTGAAAACTATATAATTTGAATGCCAGATAAACTTGATTTTTGATATACATATGTTGGTATGTAGTTATGAGTTTGATATACTTTAATAAAACCCATTCAAATAATCATATTTCATATTTTTTAAAGTTGATTTAAGAAATCTTAATGTATAACATTATTTTGTTTTTATTTAGAGCTGTAAAGTTTTATGATACATTTTTAGCTCAAAACTTTTTATAAATTCAGTTTTTGTTAATATCCAGAAGTCATATAGATTATGTTCATATGGATTGTAATTTATCGGTTTGGATTTACTAAATGGGTATTTTTGAATAGTATTTTAAATTGTGCCTTATATTCATTAAACTTTTTCTTAATATAATCTTAAGATGTTTTATTTATCTTCCAGAATGCATGAATTTATAAAAAACTGTACATTTGAAATTACTTGAGAAAATATGAATTGTTTAATTTCTCAACTGAAAATTCATAATGTTGTAATAAGGGAATACTGCAATTTATTGTGCAATGTGATAAAAAGTAAATACTAGTGGGGCGCATGGCATCGTGCCTTAAGGCAAATTGCTGGAACTTCCCGTACCAAAAATTATTATTTTTTTAAAAACGATTAATATTTTTGAAAAAAATGTACTTCGAAAAAATTAAATTTTTGAGAAACTATAAATTTGACAAAAAATTATATTTTTTGGAAAAATTAAAAAAAAAGTTTTTTTTATTTTGACATTTTTTGTAAATTCTGACCTTTTTTCAATGCAATCGTACTGCTTAACTGCATAGAGACGAAATCTCGAAGCACGTAAGTGCCGCGTCGCCGTCTAACGGATAAACACTGGTGCGGAACCAATAGGAATGTAAACAAAATTTATACTTATTGTTAAAATCTCTATGAAATATCTCCGAATTTGATGTGCATATGTCTAATGATCATTTTTGACCGCCAAATGACATTTTTTTACTTTTTTAATTAGATCTCCGAAACCGCTAGACTTGCCTTCATGAAAATTTGATCAATTCTTCATCTTGTCAATACAAGTAAAATGTTTTTTGAATTATTAAACTCGGACGCTCCGTTCTCTTAAAAACTGAGTTACCATTTTTCGTACTTTTTTCCCCGTATCTTCGGAACGGCTATTCCTGCCTTTGCCAAAAACTAATCAGCAAGTCTTCTTATCAATACGAATCGAATGTTTTTTGAATTATTCAAATCGGTTGATCGGTGTTCCCGAAATCGTCGACGAAAATTTGTATCCGCACACACACACATATATCTATTTTTTCTAGGGTATGCCAAAATATTCAGCAACCTTTGAAACGTAAAGATTTATGAAAATTTTCAATTTCTATTTTTTTTGCGATTGCTATAACTTGCCCTACGGGAAGTTAATTAAGGTAATGAAAGTAAATTAAGATGAAAAAAAAACAATTTCTCAAAAGTTAAATAGTTATTCAAACTTTTCTGATGATTATTTCTGACAAAATACCAGATCAATGTTATATACCGTGCTATATCTGTAAAAAATATACGTTGTTTGAATAATGTAGCTATTAATTCGTAAAATCCCTTTAAAATTAGAAATAATATTAAACATTGCACCTGTTATCCCTCTGACTGTCCCATTTTACTCTGTCTATGGGGTAAAAAGAACAGGTGACAAACACAAAAAACACATTTTTGCAATAATGTATTAGCTGGGAGTTTTACTGAACATAGTCAGAAAGTTGTTTGAGTGATATGTGCTATTTCACAATGTACTTACTCAAAATCAAATTGGACCTTTGTGCCCCGCCATACCCTTTATACACAAATAGATAACTGTCAGCTATCGTAACTTGAATTGTAACATTAAGTCAACAAACATAAAACAAAGTAGAACGTAATGCCATACGTTCTTTATAACAAAGTATTCTAGAACTCCATAAAAATTTCATTTAATTATTCAGAGTTCAAAAAAAAGTTGACATGATCCCGACTTGACGTTTTATCTGCTTCTCGGTTTTTGTGATATGCTACTTGGCTCGAGTAAAAAACTAAGAACACCCTCAAAAGGGTATGAACTGATAACATTGTGTTTCCTGCATTTTACTTTATATTCTTTTATGAAGCGCAGTTCTTTGCAGAGAACGGTGTAGTTGTACACATGCAACAGGAATCCACATGCAGAGAGTTATTATGTTTGGAAAAAAAATAACTATCGCGTTGTCGAGCAGTTACGTAATTTAAATCCGTTGTTCTGTGGACAAAGAAGTAACGGATTTAATTGGAAAAAGAGGTAAACGTTGACGATATTTAAAGCAAATATGGCTGTAAAATTACTTTTATCATTTTTATGGGGCTCGCCCGTAGGTAAGCGGTTAAGAGCGACGGGACTTGTTTCAGAGGTCCCGGGTTCGATACCCACTTCGAGCAGCCCGTTGTCAGGCAACAGTGACAACGATTTTCACTTGAAAATGTAGATAGCAATATGTTTTCAAGTGAAAATAACCCTTGCCCGGCATTGCTGCACCAATAAAATGTCAGCCCTATTAGATTAATTCTAATAACAAAATCATCAAATATAGATGGATTAACCATTGGGTTACCATCTGAAAAAAATACGGAGTAAGAAAAAGTTTCAGCCCAACAGCTCATAGGACGTAAGGTTCTGATTGCTGTTCAAAAATCAATAATAAAAAAAATCGTTTTTATGAACATCAGTATTTTTTCTTCCATATACAATTTTTAAGAATAGTTGTTAATCATTGTACAAAGTTTTACCAAGTAAGAGGGCAAACGAGTATTTTACTATAAAAAATTGGTTAGAGCGAGGCTTAAAGTTCCGCTGGCAAAAATGATCCACCGCCATTATCTCAAAAACAAGTATAGAATATTTCAACAATTTTAGTCTAAAGTAAAAGGCAAACGATTTTTAACCAGCTAATGCCGTAGTTATTACGATGCCGCTATCAGTGAATCAAAAGTGTTTTTTTTTTGTTGGTTTTTTTGGTTTTGAGCTCTTATTTAGTTTATAATAGCTGAATATAATTTTTAAGTATACGTCATTTAATTTTTTATAAGATGTGTTGTTTTTTTTATTTAAGAGCTTACACGTGGGTGAGGTAAAAGAATCAACCAAATCTTTATACTGATAAAGGTGAAAGTAATAAAAAATAGTAAATAAAATTAAATTAGACTGACAAAAGCTATTTTACAAGTGATAAATTAGAACAATTATTATACCAACTCTGCTGAGAAATACCTCCGATAAAATGCCAAATCAATAATAAGTAGTGTGATATTTATAAAAAATGTTACCATGAAAGTTGTATTTCGCATTGGTTGAACGAATGATACCTATATATTATTTGAATTATAGGTATTATTAGTTGAACTATATAGGTATTATTTCGTATTATTCCTTCAAAATTAACAAGAGGAGATCAGAACTATTTGCCTCTTAGCTGTTTTCATGTCAAAATAATTTTTACTAATCTATTACAATGAAACTTCATATCTAATTTAAAAAAATCAATCACCATATGAAAACACAGTTAAGAGTATAAAATCTTTGTTATAAGATTATTTTCTGTGTCAAGGAAATGAAAAATTAGTAAAAGCTTAAGCACATATAATCGCTTGCACATATATAAAACATATAATTATGTTCACCATTTCCAACGCGTTTAGAAGTTTCTGGAATTTCTTACAAGCGATACTCGTGTATTTAGATAAAATTTTGTTTTACTTTATTTTCCACTATTCAACAGAGTATTACAGAAAATAGCGTGGGATTTTTAAGTCTGGCTAATATACAAGTATCATGTTTAATCCTTGCTAGAAGCATGCCGTATGTAAGAAAAATAAGATGAATTATATAACATGAAATACTAACGATATAAACCAAAAATTTAATAAATGACAGAGTAAAATGCATTTATAGTGAATTTTGTATAGCATCTATACAAAATTCGAGGATAAAAAATAATTTGCTCAATGCAGATTCATTATTTTTCATTAACTACAAATTGTGAGTTTTTGTAAGAAAAATGTTCTCAAGAGTTTCACTTGCAAAACAATCTAGAGATTTTGCTTGCAATTGCAACTAGTGAAGTAAAGGCAATTGATCATCATCAGAATAGAAATTAATTTTATAAACTTCATTATAAAACTTTATGATAAATGAATTTTTGTTATACACAAAAATAATATATTAATTAAAGTTTTTTTTTATATCTATTTATTTATAGCAATCAAGATACAATTTATCTTATAAGCTATAGTGACAAAGGAGAAAAAAAATATAATAAAAAATATAATAATAATAATAATGAATAAATAAATAAGTAAATAAAAAATAATAATAATTATATTAAAGAAAAGGAAAAAAAAGAAATAATTAACTAGAGTTCTCTCCAATAAGTGAAGCCTGGTGTTTCATTTAAGGTATATTAATTAAAGATGAAGAAAGAAACGTTCTCTGAGAAATAAAATAATGAAGACTGAATATAAAATAAACAAATTCTACACATTTTGAATGAATCTTTGTATTTCAATATCAACAATTATAAGCATTTTTAGCAATAAAAATCTCGATAATGTAATTACCATCGTTTTTTACGGTTGTGTCGAGTTACATAACGGTGTGATGAAGTTAATTCCTATAAAATGCAAAATAATTTGCAAATTATAGGTTACAGTTATGGGTTTATAATTCATTTCACAAAAAATCATCAAGTGACCCTTTGGTAGATGCATGATACAACCTTTAATTTTTGAAGTTTTTAGATAAAAAACATTAATTTTTAAGTCATTAAAAAAATGTATTGTTATGATTTGAGTGTAATCAATTTGAACATTATAAAATCAATTTATTTTAAGTGACATTCAAGTAATTAGGTTGAGTTAATAATGGCATGATTGGTGTAGTACGAAGCGGAAAAATTTTTTTTTTCGGTCTACACGTAGCCACATGAAAATAATATCAACACCTTGCTTATAGCATCAAAAATTTTTTTTTTATTATGATTATTGTGATTACAAGTATACCTTACAATAATGCTTTTTTATGATAATATAAATACAATGTTATTTGTGCGACATACAATAAAGCACAATTAGTCAATAGTTGTTTTGAATTAAAAAATTTATTATAATGAACTATTTGTCGATGTAATTATTTTGTAACATCGGAGTAAAACTTGTCACAAGAGAATTTACAATTTACAACTTCAACTTATAATAACAATTAACCTGTATCGCACAAGCTATGAAACAAGATTACAGAATACAAGATTTATTTTCTCAAGAGTTACATGATTCTGATAGAATATTTCAAAATATGAAAATTGGACTTTGCATTGCCTAAAATATAACGATGGATATAATAGAACCATTTGTTGCCGGAGGGCTTATTTCTATTTAGAACACCTGAATCCTCTACCAGTTAGAGAAATTATCCTATTTTTTTAATTTAACACGCATAACATGTGTGTACGGGTGTCGACGGGTTGACAATTTAAAATGACATCGATAACTAGTCAATAATTACTGCTAATGAAAACGTCGAACTGCAAATTACATGAATGTTCATTTCAGTCAAAGTTTTCAAGGGTAGCACAGTAACATTTGAACATATTACATTATGTAATATGTTCAAATTCTACTGTGCGACGACTAACTTATGTTAGTCGTCGCGCCAAATTAATCGCCGACCTAAAAACTTAAAAAAAACACTAAAAATTTTAACATTTCCAAATTGTACATTTTAAGTGTTACTTTGAACAATAAAAATGTTGACAATGTAAGGACTGTTAACAATATCCCACCCGAAGCGCAATGTTCAACGAGAGTAGCGCAGTTGCACCATGTAATTTCCGTTGTAACGTTACAGAACGCTACGTCTTGCAATTGCTAGAATAGTGGAATCGTGTCGTACGCAGAAACCTTGTCGATTTATTTAATTAAATATAACGAGTACAGTAAATATAGTGCTCGCTTTTGATATCATTTAAACAGTGCGATTTTGTGAAATATTGCTGGTAACGAACAGAAAAAAGGATAAGAAAAAAGAGAATAAGATGTTTAAAATATGCTTACAAACTGTTACTTGATATCGGACACTACTCTTTGATAATTCTTATGTGCTATACTGAAGTAGTATGATACATTTGTGGAATATCTCTAATTAAAATCTACGATTACTGCTCTATTATTATTAAACTAAGAAAAAAAAAGAGTGCGCGTAAAGTTCACACGCGATTGTAGTAAAACTTATTTGTAATATAACATATAACAATTTTGAATAACGTTCATCAGTAATATGAAAACACTCGTGACGCACACATTTTTTAATGTCAACCATTATGCATTATAAATATAATGTCAACCATTATATTCATATAATAATAAATTATAAATTATATATTTATATTAGCATTAAAAATATTTATAATATTTGAAAACAATAATGTAATTAAAGTCATACTTCAAATACGACACGATCTGCAATTAGGATTTGCCTATAGAAATAATCTCCATTTTGATAACCTCAAAAATATATAGTAACCATAAATAATATAAATTACTTCAATAAACTTACGTTTCTTACACGGCACAGGTTTTTCATTTGCTTTATTATTTGCACTATAATTTTTATGGGGATAAAATATTCTTCCGATCCACACATGTTTTATTAACTCAAGATTTGTACTAATATTCAACCTTAAAATGTAATCGAAAAATGAACATGCTCACGCTTTCGGTGACGTACGCACGTTCCCTCATCTATGTACGCACGGGTAAAGTCACGCATACAAAGAAGCCTCGCAGAACGCATACAAAGAATCGACGGTATAGAAATGATCTCATCGAGTGCGAATGACGAATCATTGGCACTCGACCTTGCCGTAACTCACTTCCGTTGCATTTGTACGGATTTACACCCATGTCGCGCCTAAAGAAGTTTTACTTTAATATAATTCACAACCTAAATTATATGTTTCTAACCAATTGGATTGGTTTTACCATATTTTATTTTCCAGTTCACAAATCGTTCAGGTACACTGACAAAACAATGAAACCCCAGTATAAGAGTTCACAAATTATCAGCATATACCGTGATTTGTACATTTGAAAGACAGCAGTTACATTCAGCAGAGCAATATCATTAAGGTCATTTGCAAACATGAGCTTAAAATATAACTAATAGTATTATTAATTGCTTTATTTATGTGCTAAATCATAAACTTGATTTTTTTCCAAAAATATAGAAGATTGTATTTAAGTTAATTTAGCTGATAATAAATAACAAATTTAAGAAATTCAATAGCTTACTTCTGATATTTTTCAAATGATATAAATTCATAGAGGCATTTGAAAATAAAAAATATAGACTAAAATTGCTCTAGTTGAATCTCTACCAGAAACGTCCACTACTAATCTCAAAAACAAGTAAAGTTGAATTTTTTTAACAACAGTATTTGAAAATAGAGTGGAAAATAACTAGCCATCATCTTGATTCTCACAACGTTGCTATTGGGAGATAAATGACAATGTTTAAAAATCCATAAAAAGTATTTGTTTAAATCCCTTTAAAATTAAATCGTCCAATTTACCCCGCATATAGGGTAAAAAAAACAGGTTACAATATTTGAAAAATAGCAAAAAATGCATTTCTATAATGATGATTTATCTCGGAGTTTTACTGAACATAGTTAGATAGTTGTTTGTTTGATATGTGTTATTTGTTGTGATATAATTAGTTTGGTTTTACAATATAATTATAAATTCAAATTGGATTTAGTTATTAATGAGTTGCTTTAAATAAAAAGTTATTATAAAACTTCACTTGAAAATGATATTATCGGAAATAATAAATGATGAATTGCAAAACATCTTTTTTTCAACAATTTTATTTTCAACATCGCATGATAAAATAATCTCCAAAAAAATACACAAATATACTCGCGACCAAGTTTCAAATTATCTACATAATATAGTTTCCAAACTCGTTCCAAAAAGTTGATAATATTAAATTTACACACCACGAATCCATTTTTAGGGCATGCCAAAATGTTCAGAAATCTTTCAAGCATACAAATATTTGGATTTTTTTTCAATTTTTTTGCGATTACTATCACTTACTCTGCAAAAAGTTGAAAAATAGATTCTTATATATTGAAAAACTTGCATAATAAAATCACATTCCCTAAGTAACTAAAATGTTTGAAGGGTTGAAATTGATTATGAACTCTTCTGCGTTTCAAAAAAAATCTCCAGGTCACAATGACTCATTTGTTAGAGAATTAATTAAACTTTATTCCCAATCTAAAAATCTAAGTGTAAATTATTAAATACATTGTCTAGTACGTTTGAATAAACAGCCAATAGAATTTTCCTATCAAAATTTTGAATCAAGTGCTTCGAATCTTCGGCAGTATAAATCTTTGGCGTATACTACCTGCTGCGCTATAAAAATTGTGGAAACAGACGAACGCTCCACATTGTGAAATGCCCGCGTAGTCACTTTATTTTCGAAACGTGACTGTTTCCAATACAATTTTATTATAAAGCTCCGCGCGATGTAAAATACTCTAGATGTAAATTATTTGTGAAAATATTTTCGATCTTGCAACGGTGACAATACTCGTATATGTTTATTTCCATTCCATGCAACCACTATTAAAAATACTGACGCGAGAATAGATTTTCATGCCGTGTGAAATGCCATTGTAAATGTAAGAAAGAATGAATTGATAAATTATTAGTATTGTTCAAGATTATTTTTGATGCATTATTGTAATTTTTTAGGGTTTTCATTATGTATGGATTGACTTAAAAAAAAAAAGATCCCTAAAGTATCGTATAGTGATGTTTGGTTCTAATTTCATTTATTGTTCAAAGTTAGCCAGACAAGCTTTGTGAAATCACACTTCTATTTTTATCCAAAATAATCTTTAAAATATTTGAATTTAAATAAGAAAGCAAAACTCACGTGAAGTGTATTTTAAAACAGAACAAAATATAGAAGTAAAGTATGCATTAGGTACGTCATAAGAGATAGTTTTTTTTTTTCAAAATGCTAAATTTGTAATATACAGTCGTGCATTCAAGAAATTCTATTTAACAAATAAAAATAACTCAATTATCGGTTATTTATTTGTTTATAAGTGGATGAGAGAGAAGTTAGAAGGTTTACCTTGCTAACCTCTATTTTATAGAGAAACCGATTACTGAATTTGATCACACAAGATCCTTTTCGATATCAGTCAAAATATTCTGCAAAAGTAGAAGAAAGTAGAAAAGCATAGAAAAACTATTTTATGTAGGTATATATGTAAACCGAAACGATACGGGCAATAAAATTTCTGAAACGTAAATACATCCAAATAAAAATATTTTATAAGGGCGACTCTGCTGTTTTAAAGCTTATGGTAACTCCGGCTACAAAGCATGACGGCATATTGAAATAGTACTATCAGGAACAGAATTTTTATGCTCCAAACATTTCTGTGTCGTAAAAACAAAACTGTAGCGATGACGGAATCTTTCAAAAAACATGTCAAAAGCATATTGTTGCGTTTTAACCACCACGCTCCAAATTGTCTACTAAATTTTCCGCAAAAATATTTTTGTTAAAGATAACGGTATAGAAAGCTAGTGGGGCGCATGGCATCGTGCCTTAAGGCAAATTACTGGAACTTACCGTACCGTAATTAAACGGTTTTGAAAACAACTCATGTGTACGTTTACAAGAGTCCTTTTTTTAAATTTTTTTTTTGATTTTTCAATGTACATTTTCCTACTGTTGAAAACTTCTTAATAATGGTTCGAGTGTAAATCGAAATTTGAACTTCATTATCTATTACTTTCTTACTTACTTCTGAATTCTTAATCCGTATGATGATTAAAAAATTATCAAATAAAATGAAAGTAGAAATTAAAGACAAATCTATCAAATTGATATTGATATGTCTGATTAATATAAGGCTTGATGCTTATTAAGTTTCGCAATATTAAACATTTAGACAGATGATGCCGAATATATTTTTTGTAGAATGTTCTGAAAACAAATGACAAACTCGCATTCTGACGTTTATTTAAAACAAATACAGTAAAGTAGAAATAAAATCTCATTCTAAAATTAATTAATCGGTGAACGTTTTACATTGATACAATGATTCGGTAAGCTCTTAACAAGTATACAATTGACTTTTAAACTCACCTTGTTTGACTATTTTCTTACATATAAAATATTTGTCAACGTTTCAAAAGTGATCAAAGTAAGGACAACATAGTTAACTTAACTTATAAGAGCTTTTTAAATTATGCGACGAGCGTATTTTATGAAGAACTTATGTAAGTTGACAAAAGTCCAATTTTTAAACTTTGATTTTTTTGATAATTTAGAAATTGTTTGGAAATTTTGAAATTTTTTTTTAAAGTTTGAAATTTTTTGGAATTAAAAAAAAAACGTTTTTAATAAATATTTACAGAATATTACAGAACAACTTTTGAAAATAGTCGATTTTTTTTTAAATATCGAAATATTCTCAAATTTTTGTAAGAAATCTTTTTTTTTAATTTTCAAAATTTAGATTTTTTTAGAAAATAATTAGAATTTTTTGAAACTTGATTTTTTTCCTTTGCGCTCTATACCACCATTTTGCAAAGTTGCTTTTTGCAAAAACGCCTAGCGATCGAGTACGACCCGAATAATTTATTCAATTTTATAAATTGCTTATTCCATACTGTCGAAAATGTCGGGGACATTTGTTTGAACCATATAAGTAAACTTCAAAATAAAAAATCTTGGCACGGAACCCAAAAAAATTTACACAAAATGGGTACACATTAAAATTTCTATAAAATATCGGCTGATTTGATGTACATATATCCAATAAACGTTTTTGACCGCCAAATGACATTTTTTTTAACTTATTTTTATCGAGAATCCATAACCGCTAAGCCTGCCTTTTCAAAAATTAAATCAGTTATTCATATTGTCAATACAAGTAAAACGTTTTTTGAATTATTAAAATCAGACGCTCCGTTCTCTTAAAAACTGAGTTACCATTTTTAGCATTTTTGCCCCGTATCTTCAAAACGGTTAGACCTGCCTTCACCAAAAACTAATCAGCACGTCTCCTTATCAATGCGCATCAAATGTTTTTTGAATTATTTAAATCGGTTGATCGGTGTTCCCGAAAATTTGTATCCGCACACACACACACGCGCGCACACACACATACATCCATTTTTTCTAAGGTATGCCAAAATATTCAGAAACCTTTAAAACGTAAAGTTACATAAAAATTTTCATTTTCGATTTTTTTGCGATTACCATAACTTGCCCTACGGGAAGTTAAAAATCATTGCAAAATACAAAAAAAAAATCAAATTTTAGTATATATATATATATAAAAGATATAAATATATTTTAATTCATCGTATAATAATAAATATATATTTTTCAATACAATACTCAAAATCATTTGTATATAAAATAATAATTGCAAAAAATTGTTAAATTTTTTTTTTAACAAAAATTAATAAAGCGTGTCGATAATTATGTGAATCAACTTCAGTGTTACTATCAGTTTTTTACTTTTTGCTTTAATTTTTTGATAAATTTTCGCTAATTTCATTAATAATTAACTTCCCATTGGGGCGCAAAAAATCGAAAATGAAAATTTTTATATATCTTTGCGTTTCAAAACCTTCTGAACATTGTGGCATACCTTAGAAAAAATGGATGTATGTGTATTTTAAACTTTTTTATTAAACTTTTAGACGGATGATGCCGAATATATTTTTTGTAAAATGTTCTGAAAACAAATGACAACCTCGCATTCTGACGTTTATTAAACAAATGCAGTAAAGTAGAAATCAAATCTCATTCTAAAATAAATTCACCGGTAAATGTATTCTGTTGATACAATTATTTATATACTATTAATGGTAAACTGCATACTTTGAAATATAAGGTAAGGAAATTTTTAAATTGTGATGAGTATAATATATAATTCGTTTTTGCTACTCATTTGCGTAAATCGAATTGGATACCGTTTTTAGTAGGCGGTAAGCTTTTAACAAGTGTACAATTGACTTTTAAACTCACATTATTTTACTATTTAAACATATTAAATATTTGTCATATTGTATATATAAAATATTTGTCAACGTTTCAGAGGTGATCAAAGTAAGGACAACATGGTTAAGAAGCCAGAGAGTGAGAAGTCTACTGAAGGCAAAAAGCTTAAGCATGAATGCCTTCCAGCAGGAAAATACTGCCTTATCAGTTGTGATATGGATACAACTGGACGGAGGTTAATAGATGAAATATGCCATATAGCAGCATACACTCCAACTAGCCAATTTTCCCAGTACATCATGCCATATGCAAATATAAACCCAAGTGCTAGGCGAAGACATAATATCCGTGTTACATCTGATGACCGTTTTAGAGTTTTGAGAAGCAATATAAATAATAAGGTTATAAGAACGAAGTCAGAAATATTTGGGTTAATAGATTTTTTGAATTGGCTTGAAGAAATCAAGTCAAAGTCAGATGGAGCAGGTGTAATTCTCCTATTCCATGAACCTAAGAAAATGGTATCTTACATGCTCTTAGAAGCTCTTCAACGTCACCATTTATTTGGAAAGTTTCATGAAATTGTTAACGGTTTTGCAGATGGACATGCATTAGCCGAAGAGAAATGTTCAGCTACCATGAAGTCTTTTAACCTTAAAGTTTTATCCAGAGTCTTACTAGATCGAGAAGAACAATTCGATAATGCATCAAATAGAGCAAAAATTATTTGGGAAATTGCTCAACATCTTGGTCAAGGTGAACAAAAGAACTTAGCAGCTGGTACTGGAGATTCAAATCGTGCAATATTAGACAACATGGTAGAAGTAGTTCGCCAGTATTCTCATCCTACTTCTGTAGAATTAGGTGAAATAGAAGAACTGGGCAAAGTAGTTGATAGAAGCATTTCATTCCAGCCAATATTTAGTGCAGCTAGCAAAATGAATTATCGGGATATTCAGCGCATAAATGTTTTAAGATCAATATTGGCTGGAGGCAAATCTGATTATAATAGCATGAAAAGTATATATGAAACAGATGGAAAACAAGGCCTAATAAATGAATTGGCCAAATTGCAAATTACATGGAAAGATCAAGAACATGATTTGTTAGAGATATTGGACTCACATTTTGATCCAAAACGTACTGCCACATTCCCCAATACAAAAACGCCAAAAAAAACTAGAAATAGAAAATGTATCCATTGTCTCTTGACACAACTAGAACTACTTCTCCTTTAAAGAATGTTGCAGATAAAACTTTGAAGAATAATTAATTTTAATGCCAGATAAACTTGATTTTTGATATACATATGTTGATATGTAGTTATGATCTTAATATACTTTAATAAAACGCATTCCAAAAATCATAATTCATATTTTTTAAATTTAAATTAAGAAATCTTTATGTATAACTTTATTTTGTTTTTATTTAGAGCTGTAAAGTTTTATGATACATTTTTAGCTCAAAACTTTTTATAAATTCAGTTTTTGTTAATATCAAGGGCATTATTGAATAGTAATATTTTAAATTGTACCTTGTGTGCATTAAACTTTTGCTTAATGTTTTTCATTTATCTTGCTGAATGTATGAATTTATGAAAAACCATACATTTGAAATTACTTGAGAACATACGAATTGATAAATTTTTCAATTGAAAATTGATAATTTTGTAATAAGGCATTTTTTGCACACCATCTACTCAAGCAAAATGTTTTTTGGATTAATCTAATCGGATAATCCGTTCTATCAAAAACTGCGTAACCGTTTTTACACCCTTTACGCTCCATACCTCCAAAACGGCAAAATTGCCTTTTGCACAATCGGCTCGCGATCGAGTACGAACCGAATGATTTTTAAATTTAATAAATCGGTTATTCCATAGTGTCAAAAATGTCGAGGACATTTTTTTGAACCATATAAAAGAACTTCAAAATTAAATATCTTGGTACGAAACCTAAAAAAAATACACAACATGTGTACATAATATTAAAATCGTTATAAAATATCTGATAATTTGATGTACATATGTCCAATAAACATTTTTGATCAGCAAGTCTCCTTATCAATACAAATCGAATGTTTTTTGAATTATTCGAATCGGTTGATCGGTGTTTCCAAAATCGTCAACGAAAATTTGTATCCGCACACATACACACACGCACACACATATCCATTTTTTCTAAGGTATGCCAAAATTTTCAGAAACCTTTGAATCGTAGAAATATATAAAAATTTTCATTTTCGATTTTTTTGCGATTACTATAACTGATTGTTAGTAATTGATTTTTAGTAAATCCTTATAATGGATTACACCTGTTTTTACAGATATATTTTTAATAAATAATATATATATATATATATATATATATATATACAGGGCCGGTCCTGGGGTCCCCAGCGCCCGCATGCAACTTTTTTTCTAGCGCCCCCCCTATTAATTTTAGCTGTTTTATAGTTTATCATTAAAATCATATAAATATTTACATATTTGGTAAAAATTAATTTTTAATTATTCTGGATTTAGTACACAATAAATAAGATATAATCTAAAAGCGTATAAAATATATTGATTTTAAATTTGATTATAATCAAATGTTCTTAAATTTTCAATTAATTTTAACGTATGTACAGTATTAATATTTTGCTTTTAAAACATTTTACTTATTTATTACGCGATTTATTCTATTGAGCAAATCATGCCAAGAGAGCTAAAAAAAACTAGTTTTTCATTTTCAATCATAACACTCGCATTTCATGTTGGATTTTTTAAATTTTAATTTAATTTAATTTTTCATCATTTGCAATATCCAACATTGCGTCGTAAACTTCTCCTTATTGATATCGTAAGAGCCGAACTGTATTTATCCTTGCATTCCCGTCATATTCAGAGTATCGGATTTGTTGTTTAAAAGTTAAATTTTTAACGTATTTTAGAAGTATTGTCCAGAAATCAGCAAAAAATGCAAAGAAATTACACATTTCATAGAACTATATTAAAAAAAAAAACTTATTATATGTGATATGCATTATTTCTGCATAGTTAATAATTATTAAATTTATAGTATGGACACCACTAGGTATAAAAAAAGCCCTAAGAATTTTGTTCCAAAGCAAATTTTGCTTCCATTTATCATATTTGTTGCATTTCCATAACCCTAACCACGCATGTCTTCAACATTCAAAATTGATCAGATTCTAAAAATTTGCAACAAAAACAAAAGTTAAAATTCATTTTTTCTAAGCACCAATTTTTCATTTTCCCGATTATATTTTGTTTAAACTAAATCAGCTTGCAATTTTTCGTCAATAATGCCCAATAATTAATTTAATCTCTCGCAGGTTTGCGCTTAAGGGATTGAACACTAGATAATTTTCGATTCCACGGTAACTTGAAACAAAGAAAAAATTGAATAAGTAGATTATCCAATACACAGAGCAGTTATTTACTAATTTGCAGAGTTATTAATCGGTTAATTGTTTCTACTGATATCACATTGCAAAATAAATATGCTTTTTGTGTCTCCGTATCCCTAGTTAAGTTAGATCGTTTATTATAATTTATTAAGTATTCTAGATTTTATACAAATAATTCTAGATTTTATATAAAAAAATATAAATATTATATTATAAATTTAATTTCCGAAACTCGTTTTGGCGCTCCCTAAGGCGTGCGCCCGCATTTTTTGCATGCATCGCATGCAAGACAGGACCGGCCCTGTATATATATATATATATATATATATATATATACATATATATATACTCTGAGTTACTTGGAACATCGAAAAAACGTAAAATTAGAAAAACAGAGTTTCTGGTAAAAATATGAGTTTCTCTTTGGGGTTTATGCTTGAAACCATATAAACAAATAAAACGGATTCAACTTGTCTAGAGTTTATAATCGTTGGAAGTCTATTGATATACTAATAATGCAGAACATAATATAGTGTACAGAAAAACAATTTTCTACATCAATTATCACCAAAGTTAACCTTACAGAATAAAAACAGTCGAATTTCAAGAGTACTCGCGTAGAAAAAACGTAGTAATAGTAATAATTAATTTGGCTAATGCTTAAATTATAAAAAATCGTTTCACTTCATTTTGAATTTATGATAAACAGCATGTGCATCTTATCTCTTCACAATTGGAAACATCCGCTCATATGAGATTGTTCAGAATACATACAATAAAACCGCAAAATGTATTTATTATACCGCTCAGCTCATATTGTTCCCTCCCATATACATAAAATACAATGATTTGTAGTTATAGCTAAAATACTGCGGTAGGTTCTGGAAGCAAAGAAAGGAATTTCATGTAACCGCATAGGTACGCATTTCTGAGAGTTGAGTATAACTAACAAACAACATACACACACAGATATATATATATATATATATATATATATATATATATATATGTTTGAGAAATAATTTCTTATATTGATTTTCAGTATTATATGTAAGTTTGCTTTTATTCAAATAATAATAATAAACATCATTGTCTGAAGTACCATTTAAAAATGAGTATATCATTAACTGGAGTATATCCATCAAATCAAAACCGTACATTAGGTAATTCGTAATTCTATTAAGTTTTAATTGAACAGAATTTGAACTACGATCCAGTTGTTCAATTTGATTGCACTGTCAGCAAAATTGATTGAGTGTTTATTCAATAAAATTGGTTTGATACATACAAAATATATTGCATTGCGACAAAACAATTTCGCAAGATGCAAAGAGATTTCAATATTATCGAATTGGTAGTTTGATAGATATTGTCCATGCTAAGACATTGAAAGTTTAAAGTCTATGTCGCAATATTTAAAAATACAACAATTATCTCTTAACTACTCTATTAATTAGAGAAGTATAAATTACGATTATATACATTCAGTGGAAAAAGTGCACGGCGTCTCCACCGTATTTATGAAAATAGTATTTATTTTCAGAAAAAATAGAAAATAATTAAATTTGTTAAAAATATTTTAGTAATATCTATAAACAAAATAAAAAAAATCATGTAAAAGTATGTAAGTATGTACAAGTATAACTAGTATAGGTGAAGTAAATGAAGAACCGAGGAATTGTATGAGTAAAAGAACAATTAAAAAAATACGAGAAATAAATACTTTATATATATATATATATATATATATATATATATATATATATATTTAAGACCCTTTATTAAATTGACCAATTCAAATAAGAGTCAGTTTCACTACAGATTCAAAAAAACGTAACGCAGAAAAACATTAAAATTTTAATTGGTACGGATAAACTAACGTGTATGAAATGGGGTTTTAAATAAGAGCGTCCTTGAATCATGCGATGACCTCAATACAACAGGTTTCCCACCCTGTGTGATATAGTCATCGACTGTATGATCTGGCACTCCGCGCCACAGTATATATATGAACCCGTGCACACTTCGGTCTCTCTCTACATGGACACTGTATGTATGAGTTGATTTTATATACCTGCTCATTGGTCCATTCAACCTCAGCATTCAGGCATAAGAGCTGAGTTGTGGATTTATATTCTCCAATTCGAATAATCGTTATTCAATAACAAGAATCATTAGTAGGGTGAGAAAGTTTTGATAATAGTACTTTGATCTTTGGGTACAAATAATCAAGACGCCAAATGAATATTATATATATATATATATATATATATATATATATATATATATATATAACGGATAACCTGCACGATGAATGATCCTAACTTCAACTTAAGTCGGAAATGTTTAGTGTATAAATGTTTACAACGATATTTGTAACTAAAACAGTTTTAAAATGTTTTTCAATTTCAAGTTTGTGTATTGTTGTATTACTGACAAAATGTTAGGAACGCGTGATCGTACTAAACCTTGTGCAGATAAAACTTATATTTGTACACATATATATATAATATGTAGACATATAGTATAATTATATATACATACAAAATATTTAAAAATAAATAATTACATCATAGATAAACAATCGCGATCAAATTGAATTTTTATTAAAAATATTTTTATAATATAAAATCTGCAGATTATATAAAATCTACATAATTACAAATTAAAACAAAGATGAATACAATGTTAACAACAATAATAATCCGTTCATTGCACTTTTCAAGAGAATAAAACGCAGATGCTAATTTGAAAAAAAATATAATCATTTTCGACAAAATATATTATAAAAAAATATGAAAAAAGAAATAAACATTCGTCATAAAAATGAATACATGCGAGCATATTTATATGCATAAATCTATCATATTTATGAAAAACTAGACCACCTAATATCTATAGTTGAAAAAGTATTCAATTTGTTTTGATATGCGTTTTGGTTTCTATAAAAACTCTATTCGGTGTCATGTTAAAAACCTATCGGTGCCATAGTAAAAATTTGTTACAAATCTGTATTATAATTCATAAATTCCATAGGCTTCTATAAGTAACAATACCTTATAACACTCAAAATATTTCAAAGATCTTCATTAAATAAATGTTTTACCAAAAAAGTATCGTGTTTCACATATTTCAAACATATTTCTTCTTAAATGCTGTTTGTTCTATCTATAGTTCCTTGATATTCTCTTGCAGATTATAAATTATAATCTGTTTTCTTCTTTTATTAATTTATTATGAATTTAAAAGACGGAAAGCTCGAGAAATAAAGCTTAAGATAGAATATCATGCACTTCTAGTATTACTAAAGGTAAAAATATATTCTATTCATTCTCAAAATACGGAAAAATATCTAAAGTATACAAACACTTATCTTGTATTAATTTATAAATATTTGTAGTAAGTAAAAAGTAACAATACTCGATAATAGACTGAATAACAATATCAGTGTAAACAATGTGACAAAATACTATCATTTTTTGCTGGAGATGTCAATGTCAAGCTTTTTTCGAAAGCATATCGAACATTGACTTTTAGATAAAATAAATTTAACAAACAATAATTCTTAATCAAGTACGAGATATTGGCATTACTATTGATGCAGCTTTCTCAAGAAATTTAGACGATTTGTTGACTGAATTTATGTCTTTCGCTTTAGCTATCCCAAACCAACTATATCATATTTAAATAATGATAGTCAAAAATGTTATTTAAAATATTAGTATAGTGGTTAGCATTAATAAATGTATGTGTTACTAGTGTTACCATATTACCAATAAGCGATACTTTAAACTCTTATATAGTCAATTTATTTTTGACTAATTGTCATCTTATACAATAGAAAAAGTTATACTCCTTCGCGTGTGTACCTTACGCGCACTCTTATATGTAGATTTGACTTTAGTTTGAATTTGGATATTTTACACAGGTTTAGTTATTTATTTATTTTAAATATATAGCCCACAGATTTCTTCCAAGAGGACTCAAAAATACAATTATTTTACATAATGAAGAACAAATAAAATATATACAAAATTACAATATATGGTTATTAACATAATATGCTCAACATAAAATTACATACAATGCAGAATGTAACAATATTATTTATAAACAGAATAAGATAAAATAATGAGATATTTGAAAAGAAAATAAAAAGGTTAACTTGTGCAGATGGAGATTATTCGATTAGGTGAAGTGTTGTGAATATCTATTTCATTATTAATTAAGTTAAAGTTAGAGGACATAAGTAAAATAGGCGAATTTAAGAGAGAATTAGATTTCGGAGTAGGATAATTGAAAAATAATTGTGAACGCGTAGATAGCCTTGGAACATTAAAGGATAGTTGATTAATTTATGTATTATTATGACAACATTTACTAAACTGAAAACTCATTGTGATGAAAACATTGAACTCAAAGAGTATACACATTAGGTCCTTAACATGTATATTTTAAAATTGCTTTGCTCACAGGGGTTCAAATAATTTTAAAATGATAAAAAAGATCTCTGAAAGTTTGAGCTCTTAATATTAACTTGAAGATAGTCGGCACTGCAACCAAAGTCTCTGATAGAAATAGAAGCTGTAAAAAATGAATGGGTAAAATTTAAGTTGTTTTTTAGAACTTTATAACTTAACCACAAGTGAATCCACATTTTGAGAATAAGATTTTATTTGCTTATTTTAAATATAAATAAAAAAAAATTATAATAAAAAATTTATATATTTTATGAAATAAATATTTAATTAAGAAGATGAACTATAAAACTTTGGTTGGAGTGCGAACTATCTTGAAGTTAATATAAGGAGCTAAAATTTTCAGAGAATTTTTTTATTATCAATTCGGAAGCTTTTGAGCTCCTGGGAGCAAAAAAATTAAAAAATATCCATGTTAAGGACTACCCTAATGCACATGTATATTAGAGTGGTCCTTAAAATGATCATTTTCGAATTTCCTTGCTGCCAAGGGCTCAAATGCTTCCAAATAGATAAAAAACAACTCTCTAAAAGTTTTACCACTTAATATCAACGTTTAGATAGAGCGCAATTCAATCAAAGTTTTGTATGGAAATAGCATGTAAAAATTTTCTAAAATTTTAAAAATGTTTTTTAGATGTAATTTACCGAACGAATGAATGAATAAAACTCATTCATTTGTCGCTAAGTTATACCTAAAACATTTTTTTTTTAATTTTCAATTTTTTTTGCATGCTCTTTCCATACGAAGTTTGATTAAATTGCGCTCTATCTAAACGTTAATATTAAGAGCTAAAATTTTCAGAGAATTGTTTTTCATATATTTGGAACCATTTGGGCCCTGGGAGTAAGAAAATTCGAAAATGATCATTTTAAGGACCACCCTAATGTATATATATATATATATATATATATATATATATATATATACGTACATATCAACAGTGAAATTAAATTATAATCGTCCAAACTAGTATTAATCTGCCAACGAAGTATTTAGAGTAAAAATTTAGTATTCATGCACACCTCAGTATGCAAGTTAAATAATCCAAGCAGTAAACGTTAGAGAATAGTCTGGCTATTACTGGGACAGAGAAAATCGAGCGCAGAGGAGCAAGCAGGCCCCCACGTACACAACACGGCTCGGCGCGTAAATGAAAATCAATAAGCATACAGCCACCGCTGGCAGCGGCGGTGGCACAGCCAGCAAAACGCTAGGCTACGGAAATCGTCTAACAAGCGTTCGACCCAGAACATCTGAGCCCCGAATGATGAATAACTAACGATTGGAAACTGAATGAATGTAAAACGTGCCAAATCAGTAACTAAGTTCAATGATGATTCACAGTTACGATTTCCCCGTGTATACAGCCGGTAAATCTACAGAATACACGATTTCAATAAGTCAGGAATGTGATTGTAGCTAAAATCATTTGCACGTTGGTAACTAACTGCTGTTTTGTAACAAGTATTAGCATATTCCAAATTTTATTAGAAAGCACGTGATAGAACTACGAGTCAAAAACTATTAAATTTTTAGCATGCTGTATTAATAAAAAAAAACATTTAACGTGTGTAAATACCATTAATAATTAAATATAATAACTAGTTGACAGTAGCATTTAGTCTTAAGGAAAGTTGCATTAAATTCCCGAAATGTGTAATAAAGTTTTGGCTTAGTCAACCGAATTCGAGATTTAAATATTTAGATAAAATTTTGAGCTATTTATTTGGAAAATAAAGTTATCGCTATCAATTGAATCTAAATATTCCTATTTTTAATTGATATTTCTCAGACATGTTTATAATATCTGTAATTATATTTTATAATGCATAGACACTAGTAATTGTGCAGTCGTTTTTAACAAAACGAATTTGGTTTCATTCGATTCAGACCTTCAGGCTTGAACCGTCGAGAATATAAAATTAGCGAATCGGATTTTTTGATGAAATTTCTCCTTTATGGGTATGTTAAAAAAAATAACAACGTTGTAATTATTCACGATCAATCTATTAAAAAAACAGTCTGTAATAATAAAATACACTAGTTTTCTTTTACTACTAAGTAGAAATTTATCATACAACAAATATATAAAAGTGGTGATTACATTGCAAAATATTAAACTAAATTGTAATAAATATATCCGGTGTTTTATTAACGAGAAAAGGATTTGTATTTGAGTAATTGTTCACGTGATTAATAAATTTTTGTGTTTTTTAAATATTTTGTCAGAAATCATACTCAAAATTAAATTTTAATAATATTTTGTTGTAAAGTAAAAATATATTTTACGACAAATATATAAATGTGTTAATTATAATCCAAAATATAAAAGTAAATTAGAAAAGACATATCTGGTGTTTTATTAACGACAAAGTAATCTGTATTTGAGAATTATTTCACGTTGTTAAGGTAGAGTGTTTTTTTATTTATTTAAAAAGAGATGATACTCAAAATTAAATTTCATTAATTTTATTTTATTGTTGAGTAAAAATATGTCACATATGACAAATATATATATGTAGTAATTAGAATAGAAAGAGGCTTGAAATTCCACTACGATACAGCTAAAAAAACAAAGCTTTTTGAAGATATACAACTATAGTCATCATCTTGATTCTCACAACTTTGACATCAAGAAATAAACGGGAATGTTTTAAAATTCATAACAAAATTATTTTCATTCGTAGTTCGTTTTTTTTTCGTTCTGAGCACTATTGTTTAGTTTACGAAAACTCGTTATTTAATTATTTTATAAGCTTTATTGGTATTGATAAACCAGATTCAACAGTTTTTTTTTTTACTTTAATAAAAGCTCATATGTCGGCGGGGTAAAAGAATCAACTGATCCTATACACTGGAAAAAGTATAAATAATAAGATAATAGTAAATGAAAAATTAATTTAAGTTAAAATAAGAAATAAATTATAGGTTATGCCAACTCTGCCGATACATATTTGTGACGAAATCCCTGATCAAAGTTATATACCGTTTGATCTATGTAAGAATGTTCCCCACCTTGCAATTTGTATTTTGCATTGGTAAATAATGTAGCTATTATTTCGTAAAATTCCTCAAAAATTGAGAAGGAAACATTGGACCTATTTGCCCTTTGGCATTCATAGTGACAGGTATTAAAAAATAATAAAAAAAATCATTTCTGCAATTAGGAATTATCTGGAAATTTCACTCGATAGTTGTTCAACTGAGAAGTTATGTATTATGATGTAGTATATTTGGTTTAGACAAAATTTATTTTGATAATTTTTCATGCGCCATCCTACCCTATATATAAAAATTACATATTAGATATATGTGCACTACTAAGTAAAAAAGCCGTCAGCTTCGAAGAGCTAAGAGCTTTCGATCCCCTGCTGGTCTTAATATCCAGATTCACCTGTATATATATATATATATATATATATATATATATATATATATAAGCTCGAATGTTTAGTCGTCTAGATCTCTGCAGTTTACGTGACCGATCCGAGTTCGATTTCCCGCAGAGTCAACGCGACATTGAGCTATAGCAGTGTCATTTATTAATGCGGAAACATTCAGTGATATGCTTCTAAGTCTATATAACATGTCTGGTTACTATGATATACATACATAGTCTCTATGATAAAGTACCTACAATATTAAAAATTTCATCAACATTTACTTGAAATAGATTTCCGTCGATGTGCTGCTCACTAATCATAATAAATATTAATACAAGTTCAAGTTCAAAAAGATATTTCAATATATAAAATGTATACTACATTAAAGTGCATTGGTACCATAAGTTGTCTACTCTTGGGTATAATACTTCTTTATTAGATATTTTACATCAGTACATTTATATGCAATATAAAAAATGACATACATATATATTACTATAAATTCGGCTTAATTTACATTGTTTCATGGATACTTAATACAAACATTTTTGAAAAAAATTACTAGCCTTGAGTACATAATTGGTTTGTCCAAAGCTTCCATTTTAAATGCGCCACAGCGTATTTAAATATCACAAATTTATTTCATAGATATCCGATTAAACTTTAATAATAGAACCATTACGCAGTCCTTCATTAATGCAAATATATTATAAACACAATGGTTGTTTCGATAAATATAATAAATACATCGCGGTATTGACAAATGATATTATACATAATCACAAATTGGCTCAATAATTAGCTATTGAAATAACATTTTGTTGAATAATATTTATTACAATGATATTTTTAAAATAAAATGGATTTAATATTTACATTAAACAATTAATAAAAAATTAATTTAATTTAAATTAATTATAATTTGTCAAAAATAATATAAATAAAATTGTAGCGAATTGTTTATATCCAAGTGAATAAATAATCTGATCAAGATAAATAGTAAGTGCAGTTTCATTTTATATCTTGTTTATTGAAGACATAAAAGGACTCAACTCTATTTGTATAAGGAAGATAATAAAGATGAATCATAATAATGGAACATATTTCATTCTAAACATTTTATACGATCACCATCAAGTACATGAAGTAATATGATCTGAACTTGAATCTATCGAATAAAATAATGCGAAAAATATCAATAGTAAGAATGGTTTCACATTGTGCTTATTGTACATACGAATTTATATGTAAAGCCGCATGAGAAAATTCGTAAGCCACTGTATTTGCTTAACAAAAGTCATAAAGATGAATCGTTATAAAAGATAACATTTTAATTTCAAACATTTTATAGAAGTACCATCATATAGATCAAGTGTGGCCCAAGATTCGATGCTCGCTTTGAGCAATCTGATGTCAAGCAGTAGTGACAACGGTTTTCACTTGGAAATTTATTTAGCAATATGTTTCCAAGTGAAAATAGCCATAACTTGACATTAAATGCCCTAAAAAATTGCATAATTTTTTACCAAATAAATAAATTCATCACTAAAAATTGTAATAATAAATTCAGTATAATAAAATCAGTAGAATTTGTAATAATAAAGTATGAGCCTATGGATGGGATAATTCTCTGGATAAATAAAAAACTGACTTAGTTAAGTAAATCATCAAATCTCATAGAAGTTTTAAGTTTAGATTGCTGGTAATAAAATAATATAAAAAAGATGAAACGTACGATTGTAATATATGTAATGAATAAATACTCCTCAAAAAAGAAATTTGCTTTTATGGAATTGCAATGTATGTATCACAAAGAACATATTATATATATATATATATATATATATATATATATATATATACATATATTATATATTCATACCAAATGTTGTAATGTGGAATTTGGAATTTGGAAACTATGTCACAATGAAATGCAATTTTACACAATAACTTTTACTTTTTGGCTACATTTACAATACTTGATTTTTTTATTTACAACAATAATTCAATATAATTCGACATGAATATAATTTGAATTCAATATAATTCAACTTCAATTTCTGAACCACGCGACAAATTCTGTCCGATTAGGTAAAAAGCTTTCTTCGAAGACAGGCTTTTTGCTATAAACTACCATTTTTGCAAGCAAATTAGCACTTTTTTATATTTTATTGTCATTTTTTTTTCAACCGGGATTTTTGCAAGCAAAATAGTTTAATTTAGATACTGCACGGGGTCGCGAGTTCAAGCCCCAGCTGGGGGTAAATTGACTACGTCGATTGTAGTAGCAATGTTTGTGTTTTGTTGAAAATATAGATCAAAAATATGTTTTTAATTGATATATAGGCCATATTTGGCACTGCGGTGTAAAATGGCAATGGAAAACCTCTCACATTAATATTTCCTGAATCGAGTAGGAGTTTAACTCAGGTCACGGTGCTGCCCTAGAGCAGTACTACCCATTATTTTTATTATATACATTTAGCCCGGTCAATTTACGTTTTCATGGTTACTATAATTCATAATGAGCTGTAACTTGGCAAAATTGTTTAAAATAAATCTCGTAAGTTCTCATCGATCCAAAGCGAGCTAAAGAAAATAGCACCAGGTCAAAGGTCACAAAAATTACCCTTTTGCGATTTTTAGATAAATGGCCCAAGTTATTATAAATTATAGTAACCTTAACCCTGATTTTAGGTTTAAATTGACCGGGTTAATATAAATATTCATAATTACTAGGAAGACGGAATGAGATACAATTAAATATGCCAAGTGGTCTCGTAAAATTATCATTGCCGAGGAAACAGAAAGTTATATAATGAAATAAAATAAATGATAATGTAAGTTGGTAGGAACACATGATTTATTTGTTCGATTCAACGTTGACAATGGGAACAACTCGTACCGCGACAAACGAGCTTTCGTGCCAGAGTCCCAGTGAAAATATGTTGAAAATCAGTGTAGCGCGAGCATCGGTTCATTAGCAGCCACCAATACTGCGACGTGCGTTTTACTTTCCAATTCCGTGCAAATGAACGCCCAGGACATAATATAATATAATATAATACTGAGAACGCAACGGACGGCACGCAAAGTATATAATTTGTAAGAGATAAGAGATTTTACGAAGCAAAAAGACGATAATGGAATTAAATATATACTGCGGGAAAAACCTTAGCGATTGAGAAGGATTTAATTATATGCAAATTTTACGGTTTAAGTTATAAAATGTATGATGTTTTGTAAAAAAATGTAATAGAAGAAATAAATTGAACTAGTGGTGTATGGTCATCGTGGCTTAAAGTAAATTGCTGAAACTTCCCGTACCAAAAATTATTTCTTTTAAGATTAAATTATTTTGAAACTGAAATTGTTTGATTTTTGAGAATTGTTTTTTGAAAAAAAGAATTTTTTGCTAAAGCAATCGCGCTGATCCAGCTGCGTAGATACATAATATGAACCCATAGAAATGTAAACAAACTAATACTTATTATTAAAATCTCTATAAAATATCTGATAATTTTATGTGCACATGTCTATCATTTTTCATCGCAAAATGGCATTTTTGTTACTTTTTATACTCGATCTCGAAAACCTCTAGACCTGCCTTCCCAAAAATTCAATCAGTTCATTTTGTCAATATAATACGTTTTTTGAACCATTTAAATCGGACGCTCCGCTATCTCAAAACTGAATTATTATTTTTGTCACTTTTTGACCCGTATCTTCGAAACGGCTGGACCTGCCTTAGCCAAAAACTAACCAAGACGTTTACCCATCAATGGGAATAGAATGTTTCTTGTATCATTGAAATCGCTTCAATTGAGTTCTCGAAAATTTGTATCTGCACATTCATACATACATACTACATACAGAAACTAATGTATAAAAAGGTATTTCTAAGGTATACCAAAATGTTCAGAAACATTCGAAACGTCAATATTAAAAATATCATTTCCGATTTCATTGCGATTAAAACAATATACCATACACGAAGTTAATAAATTTAATTTATCCTCTGATTCATTAATTTATTAATTTAGATATGATCATGATTATTAGAGTTACAATAAATTATTAATAATTGCAAAATGTATCATAATTTTACATATTGAAATTATTAAATCATGAATGATTCATAAATACATCATTAATACCTACTTCTAACAACAACTGACAAAATTATAAAATCAATGATTTGGATAGCGGGCAATTACTAAATAATTCCATATAAACTTTGTTTATAGTTTAAATGGTAATTAATTATATTAAATAGTAATTGTTAGAATGATAAGTTAAGGTAATTAATGAACTAATTATTACCTGTATTATATATATATATATATATATATATATATATATATATACATGTGCACAATACTTATGCACATGTTATAACATATATACACCGTATTATGCGATAAATGTTGAAAATTAATATGGCATTTTTCATGCCCAACAAAAAGTAGAGTACATTGACTTCGCAACTAAAACGTAATTTGCTAGTGTACAAGAACGCAAAATTAGATTTTCGAATTTAGCTAGCGTTAACAATACATTTTTAAATACTCAATACCTTGGGTTAATATTTCATTTTCGAACAAATGTGAAAATCTGTAGATAAATTTTGTAAAAAATGACTTCTGAAATTAGTATATCTTATTTCGAGTTTTAAACGAGACAGCATATCAAATGTTATAGAAATGTAAATTAAAATAAAAAGACTAGTGGGGCGAATGGCATCGTGCCTTAAGGCAAATTGCAGGAACTTCCCGTACCGTAATTAAACATTCGAGGAATGAAAATAATCAATAATTGTTTTGAAGATTTTCAAATAGATTATTTATTATAAATACATGCTGTAAATTTATAAGTGAATTTAAATTGGGCGATGAGCGTATTTTATAAACAACTCATGTGTACGTTTACAAGAGTTCATTTTTTTAAATTATTTTTTTTTTTTCAATGTACATTTTCCTACTGTTGAAAACATCTTAATAATGGTTCGAGTGTAACTCTACATTTGAATTTTATTATCTATTACTTTCTTACTTACTTCTGAATTCTTAATCCGTATGATGCTTAAATGATCAAGTGAAATGAAAGTAGAAATTAAAGACAAATCTATCAAAGTGATATTGATATGTCTGGTTAATATAAAGCTTGATGCGTATTAAGTTTCACAATATTAAACATTTAGACAGATGATGCCGAATATATTTTTTGTAAAATGTTCTGAAAACAAATGACAAACTCGCATTCTGACGTTAAACAAAAACGGTGAAGTAGAAATAAAATCTCATTCTAAAATTAATGCATCGGTGAATGTTTTGCATTGATACAATGATTCGGTAAGCTCTTAACAAGTATACGATAGACTTTTAAACTCAGCTTGTTTGACTATTTTCTTACATATAAAATATTTGTCAACGTTTCAGAGGTGATCAAAGTAAGAACAACATGTTTAAGAAGCCAGAGAAGAAGAATGATACTGAAGACAAAAAGCAAAAGCCTAACTGCCTTCCTGCCGGAAAATACTGCATTATCAGTTGTGATATGGATACAACTGGACGGAGGTTAATAGATGAAGTATGCCATATAGCAGCATATACTCCAACTAGCCAATTTTCCCAATACATCATGCCTCATGCAAATTTAAACCCAAGTGCCAGGCGAAGACATAATATTCGTATTACAACTGATGACCGTTTCAGAGTTTTAGGAAGCAATATAAACAATAAGGTTATAAAAACGAAGTCAGAAATATTTGGTTTAATAGATTTTTTGAATTGGCTTGAAGAAGTCAAGTCAAAGTCAGATGGAGCAGGTGTAATTCTCCTATTCCATGAACCTAAGAAAATGGTATCTTACATGCTCTTAGAAGCTCTTCAACGTCACCATTTATTTGGAAAGTTTCATGAAATTGTTAACGGTTTTTCAAATGGACATGCATTATCCGAAGAGAAATGTTCAGCTACAATGAAGTCTTTTAACCTTAAAGTTTTATCCAGAGTCTTACTAGATCGAGAAGAACAATTCGATAATGCATCAAATAGAGCAAAAATTATTTGGGAAATAGCTCAACATCTTGGTCAAGGTGAACAAAAGAACTTAGCAGCTGCTACTGGAGATCCAAATCGCGTAATGTTAGACAACATGGTAGAAGTAGTTCGCCAGTATTCTTATCCTACGTCTGTAGAATTAGATGAACGAAAAGAACTGCGCAAAGTAGCTGAAAGAAGCAGTTCATTCCAGCCAATATTTAGTGCAGCTGGCAAAATGAATTATCGGGATATTCAGCACATAAATGTTTTAAGATCTATATTGGCTGAAGGCAAATCTGATTATAATACCATGAAAAGTACATATGAAACAGATGGAAAACAAGGCCTAATAAAGGAATTAGCCAAATTGCAAATTACAAGAAAAGATCAACAACATGATTTATTAGAGATATTGGATTCCCATTTTGATCCAAAACGTACTGCCACTTTCCCCAATACAAAAATGCCCAAAAAAACTGAAAATAGGAAATTAAAGAAGACTGTTAGCAGTGATGATAGTGGAGCTGTGTCTCTTGATACAACTAGAACAACTTCTCCTTTAAAGAATGCTGCTGATAAAACTGTGAAGACAAATTAATTTTAATGCCAGATAAACTTGATTTTTGATATACCTATGTTGGTATGTAGTTATGAGTTTGATATACTTTAATAAATCTCATTCAAATAATTATAATTCATGTTTTTTGATTGATTTTTGATTTAAGAAATCTTAATGTATAACATTATTTTGTTTTTATTTAGAGCTGTAAAGTTTCATGATACATTTTTGTAAATTCAGTTTTTGTTAATATCGAGAAGTCATACAGATTATGTTCATGTGGATTGTGATTTATCGGTTTGGATTTGCTAAGTGGGTATCATTGAACAGTATTATTTTAAATTGGGCCTTATATTCATTAAACTTTTTCTTAATAATTTTTATTTATCTTGCTGCATGTATGAATTTATAAAAAACTAGACAATTGAAATTACTTGAGAAAATACGAATTGTTATATTTTTCAATTGATAATGGATAATTTTGTAATAAGGAAAGGCTGCAATTTATTGTGCAATGTAATAAAAAGTAAATACTAGTGGGGCGGATGGCATCGTGCCTTAAGGCAAATTGCTGACCCGTACTAAAATTAAAAAAATATTTTTTTAAAAGATTAATATTGGTGAAAAAATTTACTTCGAACAAATTGGATTTTTGAAAAACTATAAATTTGACAAAAAATTACTTTTTTTGAAAAAAAAATTTTGACATATTCTGGAAATTCTGAATTTTTTTTTTCAAAGCAATCGTACTGCTTTAACTGCATAGAGACGAAATGTCAAAGCGCGTATGCGCCGCGTCGCCGTAAAACGGATAAACATTGGTACGGAACCCATAGGAATGTAAACAAAATTTATACTTATTATTAAGAGTAAAATATCTAACAATTTTTAACTTTTTTCACTAGATCTCCGAAACCGCTAGACTTGCCTTCATGAAAATTTGATCAATTCTTTACCTTGTCAATTCAAGTAAAATGTTTTTTGAATTATTATAATCGGACGCTCCGTTCTCTTTAAAACCAAGTATCTTTGAAATGGCTAGACCTGCCTTTGCTAAAAACTAATCAGCACGTCTCCTTATCAATACGAATAGAATGTTTTTTGAATTATTCAAATCGCTTCATCCGTGCTCCCGAAATCTTCGACGAAAATTTGTATCAGCACACACATACATACACGCACACACACACATACATCCATTTTTTCTAAGGTATGCCAAAATGTTTAGAAGGTTTTGAAACATAAAGGTATATAAAATTTTTCATTTTCGATATTGCATGCATATATAGACTCAATCACAGTTTTTTTGTCCCTCGGCCCATAAAAGAGTTATTCGAGAAACAACGAAACTATGCGAACAACTCTTCAAGTAATTAAGCGTCATGAAGTATTTAAAATAATACGGAACTTAATTTTAACCAAGTTACTCCAAAAACATAGGGTCTTTAAAATTAATCTTTCGTATTATATGAATCATATAACTATATTTCACCGCTATTTTGCAGCTGCAACAGTGCGTCAAATCAGATCTGTTTAAATGTTGCACCGACTATGCAAGCCGACTAACAGCTGAATTTCTGTGTAATTACGCGGTTCGTTTGTGTTGCCCACGTTGAATTAATTGGTACCCAACCAAGTTTCTGGGCAGTGCGCACTTTGACGTCGGTGAAGTGCATTGATGATTTCTACCCGTTAATTGATAGAAAATTGAACAGTGCTGTGAACAGCATAAAAGATAATTGAAATTTGTACTATACGATTTTCTCCGGTAAGAAAAAGAAAATCGGTTTATATTGATACAACATTCACTATAAAAATATTAAGATTGCTGTTAATTTTCTGCCAGTACTTTGTACTAATCCTGATCATATGCTAAATCTAAGAAAGAATATATAAGTGAAATTAAGTAGGGAAATCGGTCTGTAGTTATTAATTAAATCACGTTTACCTTTTTAATAGAGATTTTGAATTTTGGATATCTTAAGTTAGTATCTTAATACATGGATATATATTAGGGTGGTCCTTAATATGGACATTTTCTTGCTCCCGAGGGCTCAAATGGTTCCAAATTGATAAAAAACAATTCTCTGAATGTTTTAGCTCTTAATATTAACTTTTAGATAGCACGCAATTCAATCAAACTTTGTATGGAAATTTTTTTTAAAATTAAAATTTTTTTTTTTTGTATGACTTAGTGACAAATGAATTAAAAGTGAAAATTTGTGTCATTTTTATTGAAAATTCGACGCTCTGCAAAATTTTTGAAAATTCTTTCATGCTCTTTCCATACAAAACTTTCAGAGAATTGTTTTTTATCAATTTGGAACCATTTGGGCCCTTGGGAGCAAAGAAATTCGAAAATGTCCATATTAAGGACCACCCTAATATATATATATATATATATATATATATATATATATTTATATATATATAATTAAAATTTGACCAAAAGTAATATTTTACTGACCTTGACACGTTTTATTATTTTTTCTATCTTCTACATAGTATTTTTATCACATGAAATATAGTTCTTGCTTTTCCTAGCCCACCAGTTCCTAAAAGATAAAATATTTTGTTTAATCATAATTAAAAGATGTTTCATAAACTATCCAAGCAAATGAAATAAAACGTATATAAACTTTATGCAAACTATGTTCAGCTTTACTAATAAAACAGTTTGCCTAAAATATCCTAGAGATACAAAAATTAAAACTAGGGATAAAGTGTACTACTAATATAACTTCGAAAAAGTTGTATTCAATTTCTTAGAACTATCGGATAGGTCATTAGCTATAGGGGACGTTAGAGATATGGTGTTTTTTTTTTTTTAAATGGTATTTATTGATTTAATTATATTAAAACCAGTCTCAATCGTTTTTACTCATATCTGGTTCCTTGACTACTAATAAGATAGTGTTTTAATTAAATAGAAACTATAAAAACATATTTGATATGTAAAAATGCAACTTATTACAAAAACCATTTTGTCCATATTGTAATGTCAAAATGTCATGTAGAAAAGGACATACTAAGATTTAAAAAAAGCAATTAAAAAAATCTGTTTGTTCTCTTTGGGTCATTATCATTTAAAGTATGAACCCAATGGGTACAAAGTCATACATCGTAAACAACCTTCGCTGATCACAGAACGGAAAATAGGGTTTTGCAACAAATTTAAAGCTACTCTTTTCACCACATTTTTAGGTCTGTTTTAGCGATTATTTCTTGCATACTTGGAGTAGAGGGTAAGAGCCAATCACCTGTGACAGGTTTGAATTTTTTTCCTTGACCTTATAATGCTTGAAAAATAGTATAAGAATGTCATTTTATCCGAAATTGAACAAAAATCAATAATTAGTCCTAATAGGCCAAACACCTGATTATTAGAATAAATGATCGAAATCACTAGTGAAAGTTGAGTTATTATAATTGAAATAATTCCGAATATCCATCATTCTGTCCGAAATTGAAAAAAATCAATAATCAATCATAATTAGGTCAAAGACCTGATTATTGCAATAAAATTGAACGTAATCACTAGTGACTTATAATTTATTTTAGTTGAAATAAATACAAATATAAATAATTAGGTCCACAAAAAAACCTAAGAGAAGCACCCCAAAATAAACTTTTCAATGCGCAAAACACGTTTGAACTGATTACTGCGACAAGACAGACAATGACGCTCAACATCTGACAGGATTGTTATTATAGAATTTTTTCATGAAATCCACTTAGTCGATATACCATCAAAATTCTTAATGTTACTGATGAACTAGTTATAAACCTTTACAAAAAATCTGGAACAGTTTGTTTACATTTTAGTTTTTTATGTAATAAAATCACTAGTTGCACAATATGTCTAATACATATTTGATTTCGTAAATGTCGATTTAATTTACTTTGCAAAGTTTTACTTGCAATGGTTAAGTACGTAAAATTATAGCTATCTCCTAAATGTGATGGCATTAATTACTGAATATTATTATATTAATCCTTATATTCAATAATTTATACATATACAATGTTTTTTATTTGAAAAGTACCAAAGGAATCGATATTTTGATTTACAAATGAAGGAATCGATATCTTTTTATATCTCATACAAGATGATCGCGTAACCAACATCGAAGTGAAAATTCATTAAATTATAAGAAACATTAATAATGATAAATATTTAAAGTAGCTAAAAAACTAAGGATATAAAAATGGAAAAAACAAAAAATGCTATACACAACTACAAACTTTTCATCATGGACCTATCACACAAAAATTTATTCTCTAATTCGTAATAATTTTAATCCAATAACGTAACTCCATATATAATTAAGGTTAAATAATTTTCATATTCGATACAGATAGAATATTTATTTGCTATAAACCTTCAATCGAATATTGAAAAATATGTTAATTATAATAAATAATCCACCGATATTATAATAGTATTCCGATTGTCAATGGATTAGTATAATCACGTTTAATATCCAATATATTCAGTGTTAATCTCTAAATTTATGAACGTAAATCAAACAATTTTATCCGGCCGACATATGTTATAAGCTAACTTGACATAGAGAAAACAAACGATTAGGCAAACAAAACTACTGAAGCTAAAGCGAATTCGACGTTTAACGTCCGACGATGTTTGCAAATTGCAGATGGTCGTATGATATTATTCTTGCAAATATTGAAAGTAGCCAGAGAAAACGGAATACAAAACCCATGCATTTTAAATTAAATTAATCAATTTCAATAAATATATTCAACTATAAATCTGTAATTCTGTATTTCGTTACAAGTATCAATTGAATGAATGATGCTCGGTGAAAACTGCATACGTAGTTTCGTATTCAGATATTCAAAATTACGTAAGCACTTCAAAAGTTATGAGTGCAGTAGATTTATATCTGAAAAGTTAAATTATGACGCTGTGATATATGATATTATTTTGTAATATTTCAGTGCTTTACACGTCAAATTGTAAAATATATTTGATGACATTATTAGTTGATAGACATACAATTTTAGCAGGAAAATCGTAAAATTTCAATAAATGATAACAAATAGTGTTTTTTACACTGATGACTTAATATCGAATTTTATTTAGAAAGAGAAAATATACGTGATGGAACTTGACTAATGTGAAACAAAAGAAGTCATTACGAATTTAACTCGCATACTGAAAAAATGTTTTTTTTTTAAATAAATTTTGATCTTGAAATAAAAATCAAGCATATATTATTGCGGTAATAACTGCTAATAGATTGAAAAAATGATATTACGAAAAAGACGAAATCCAGTTATCATTTTGATATAACTTATAAAATATGAATATTTTTGTGAATAACTAAGAGTAAGTGGTAGGCACGTAGCGTGTTGTAGGATTTGAATGGTGCTATTAGTATTCAAAATTAACAAAAGTTCATTGACTTTCATTAAAAACTGTTGCGGCGTAAAAGAAAAAAAAAACAATCGATTTATCAAAATTTTCCATCAAATTTTTTTATCGTATAATGTAACGACAATAAGCATTGTTGCCGAAGAGAGCATCTTTGGGACAAAATTCCGCGTTCTAGACATTTTATGTTAGTTTTAAAATTCTTCAATTAAGTTCACGAAAGACATATTTTGCTAAGAATCATCTTATGTCCCTAACGTAAACATTTCAACTAATCAATTTCCTTACAGTACCAATAAAGCCCTGAAAATGGAATTTATGATTCGAAATTAGTATTTGAAAAATGCAGATCAAGTTATCTAATATTTTATAGTAGATATATATAATTTATAACTATTTAAAAGTGAATTTTATCTTACATTCTAGCTAAAAGTATAAATATATTCCAATTTATTCATAGAATTTACTCTGATAAAAAAATTGATGTTATCTAACGAAGCTTGCGACAAATTTATATAATTTAGCGTATTATAGTAGGCAATGCACAAATGCTATAAACACCTATTGTAAATTTGAGACCATTCCAACGAATTATTGACTTCCCTACCTAATTTTCCAATAGTGAGACGACTCGAAAAAAATTGGCCAACAGATACAACTAAAATTATTTTGAATTTATGTTAGTTTCCTACTTGTGAATCACTCATTGGAGAGATTACATAAACAATGCAATACATTAATATTTGCATGTGTTATGTTTATAATACTTTACCAAATAGCTTATGAATTATTTATTATTATTAGTATTTTCGATTGCTGTTTAATAAATATTTGAGAAAAAAAACTATAAATGTATGTTGTTCTGAATTAGAGAAGTGCAGTCTATATTGTATAGGTGGACGAATGGATGGATAGATGTGATCATCGCAACACAGTGATTTATTTTATTATCTAATATTGATCAAGCACGTAATATATTTTGCTTGAGCTTTTCTGAATCCATCTGTCAGCTTTATATGCCTAGTAAATTTTAGCGTTGTTTGCAGATGTTCATCTCAGATTATGAGCACGCAATCGTCCCCAAAACTTATATAGTACTGTTTAATATTTAATAGCGGAGCATTTGAACACTGTGTCGAAGGAGATCGCACCAGGAACTGTACGTGACTTTGCATAATGCGGTCTACTAAGTCTTAGCTTTATAGTTTCTCTTATTAGGTTTTGCGCTAAAATCAAGATTCAGATAATTTTATGCAAATTGAAAATATTTAGCTCACATACTCTGTGGCATCTGTGCAATTATGCAGATAAAAATAATAGTTATACTGCAGCATGAAATGCAAAAATCAAAAGATTGCAAAAATAATTCTATTTCTGCCTTCTTTAAATATAAATATTTTTTTATTTTATTAACTTCCCGTAGGGCAAGTTATAGTAATCGCAAAAAAATCGAAAATGAAAATTTTTATATATCTTTACGTTTCAGAGGTTTCTGAACATTTTGGCATACCTTAGAAAAAATGGATGTATGTGTGTGTGTGTGTGTGTATGTGTGTGTGTATGTATGTATGTGTGTGTATGTATGTGCGGATACAAATTTTCGTCGACGATTTCGGGAACACGGATCAACCGATTTGAATAATTCAAAAAACATTCGATCCGTATTGATAAGGAGACGTGCTGATTAGTTTTTGGCAAAGGCAGGTCAAGCCGTTCCGAAGATACGGGGCAAAAAGTTCCGAAAACGGTAACTCAGTTTTTAAGAGAACGGAGCGTCCGATTTTAATAATTCAAAAAACATTTTACTTGTATTGACAAGATGAAGAATCTATAAAATTTTCATAAAGGTAGGTCTAGCGGTTTCGGAGATATAGAGGAAAAAGTAAAAAAATGAGCCATTTGGCGGTCAAAAATGATCATTAGACATATGCACATCAAATTATCAGACATTTTATAGAGATTTTAACAATAAGTATACATTTTGTTAACATTCCTATCGGTTCCGTACCAATGCTTATGCGTTACACAGCGACGTGGCGCTTACGCGCTTTATATTTTGTCCCTATGTAGTTAAAGCAGTACGATTGCTTTGAAAAAAAAAGTTCAGATCTTCCACAATATGTCAAAATAAAGAAAAAAAAAATTTTTTTTCAAAAAAAAAAAAAAATTAAAAAAAAAAAAATTTTTTTTAAAATTTTTTTTTTAAAAAAAAAAAAACTAATTTTTTGTCCAATTTATAGTTTCTCAAAAATCTTATTTTTTCAAAGTAATTTTTTTTCAAAAATGTTAATCGTTTTAAAAAAAAATAATAATTATTGGTACGGGAAGTTCCAGCAATTTGCCTTAAGGCACGATGCCCTAATTGCCTTAAGACAGAATTCCACTTACAGCTAGTTACACATAATAATAATATACACATAAATACAAGTACTCTTATATGTTTGTACATAACATATAAAGTGCAATTTAAATAGCAGAATTCAAAATTCAGACACCGTCAAATTTAATGTAATTGTTTTTACTAAGCTTGTAATGAAACGTTATAGTTAACCCTTTCTCTAGAAGCGTCACCTAACGGTGACATTCGCTTGAAGATCTGTGTGTATGAGAGTCGCCTCTAAGCGACATCCAATGTGTCGAGATCTTAGATCCAATAATTATCATTCTAAGTTAGCCCTTTCCACTCGCGAATTTCTAGTGGAAAGTTTTAAATTCCATGGAATTATAATTTGATACAGTGCTTCAGTTTTTTCAAAAATACAATTGTAAATTTTGAAATACGTTCTTATCGGTAATGATTAGTAAATTTAAAATGTTCTGTGTAAAGCATGCATGAGTGGCTTGCTGGCTCTTGCATAAGTGTCACTGACTTCTTTAAATACAAGATTTTTTAATATACATAAATAATACATGGAATAAATTTTTAATTTATAAGACCAAATCAATCTTAATTAAGCTAATTTAATGCAGTTAATAGCGATAAATAAAGCTTAGCAGTTTTCGTTAACTAATATTTAAAATGGTATGTGATTCACATAACTAAATATTTATAAAGTAGGATAGATTCATAATTTATAATTTCGAAAAAAAAACATTCTATCACTCAAAGAGTAAAGTATCCAAAGAGTAAATTTCAAAAGTTTATACAGATTAATTGATTTGAAAAAATGAAGATTTGAAAATTGTTTTCCCCGGAATATTGATAAAGAACTAATGAAATGGAATAAAAAAAACATTATAAAGTAAGTAACTGAATAAAACTTTCAAGTCAATTATAATATATTATTCATTAAATTTTTCAACATTTATTATAATCGATTAACGGCCGACATGGTAATACCAGTTAAAAACAAAATGCTAAATTCAAAATAAACTATTTCGATCTCCGAAACTGTTAGAACTGTCTTCCTATAAATTGAATCAGTTCTTCATTTTGTCAATACAAGTAAAATTGTTTTTTGAATTATTAAAATCGGACGCTCCGTTCTCTCAAAAACTGAATTACCATTTTTGGCACTTTTTGCCCCGTATCTTCGAAACGGTTGTATTTGTCTTCACCAAAAATTAATCAACACGTCTCCATATTAATAGGAATCGAATGTTTTTTTTTTTTGAATCTTTGAAATCGATTGCACCGTGTCCTCAAAATAACTGACGATCTGAACACTATCTCTCTCACACACACAGACACACACATACATCAATTTTTTTTCTAAGGTATGCCAAAATATTCAGAAAACAAACAGAAAATTTTTGAAATGTAAATATATATAATGAATTTTATTTTCGAATTTTAATTGCAATTACTATAACTTTCCCTACAAAATTTTAGTAATTGTTAATATGTATTACTTATGAACTATAATATCTCGAAAACATGTGTTTTACTCAAAGTTTAAATTATATGTAGTATGTGAGCTTTTTATATTATATATTTGCAGAACAAATAAAGCCATTTAACTCATAATTTTAAAAGCAAGAAAATTAATTTACAGTTAATTTAGTGCTTTAAAAACAGTTTAATTAAGAGTTTACAATATAAATCAATTACAATTTTTAAAACATTTATAAAGTTTGTGAATTAGCCATCAACCCCGTAAATACACTCTCAAAGTTTATTTTAATTGAACTTTAAATAATGGCATGGAATAAAAGCCTGTACTTTAGTTTTTGCATAAATTAGCTTTCGGAGTAAACCGATCGATTTCGCGAATATTTCATACCATATCAAAACATTTTCGCTTGGTTATCGCCATGGTATTACGCCAGCAAACAACATAGGGCAGTGCCGACAAAAACATAACCTTAGTTAGTCAAAGTACATAGGCTAATGCGGGTCCATTAGCTGTAGCCAAAAAGTAATGGCGTAAAATGATTTTCTGTGTTACGTAGCACCGAGCGTAGAGGGCACCCTCCCGAAAGGCGAGGGCGTAGAGGGCACCCACACCGCCTACGAGCAGTAAAGTCCGGCCGGGACAGCCCTTGTGCGACATACACGCATGCACGATATTTATCATTGCATAAATGCCATCAAACCGAGACCCCTGGAAGGGTGAAACTTAGGGTACGTGAAACTAAGAGTCAAACTGACAATGAGGGAAGCACTATAGATACTCAAGTTAAGACAGATTATATATTCGCGGTTTAAACCATATTTGAATTCAACACTCTATAAATACCACGATTTCAATAGTCTGGTAATATACAAATAAATATATAATGTAAAGATACAAATTTTTATGTCTTTAACATATTATGAATTATGTTACCGACGATTCAAATGAAAACTACATACTTTTATAATTTATACAAAAATTAAAGTACAGGCTTTCATTCCATGGCATTATTTAAACTTCAATTACAATAAATTTATAAATCTTGTAAATGTTTCAAAAATTGCAATTCATCTGTAAACTGTTAAATAAACCGTTTTTCAATCTCTTAAATAACTGCAAATTTTTCTGCTTTTGAATGAGTTAAATAGCTTTTTCTGAAAATATACAATGGAATTTAAAATCCTCGCATTTTATATATGATTCAACTTTAAGTAAAATACAAGTTTTTTTGGTAACTATGTAATTCTAGTCTAAAGGCTTGCACTTTTTGTGACTTTTGAAAGGCCATGAAAAAAGTCAATCGATATTTTTACTATCCATTTTTATAAGTTATTAGATAATCTTTTACAAATATGAAAAAAAAAAGAAAACAATAAAAACTTCGGCAAGTGATGTAGTGGGGGAACTCAAATAATTAGTAAACTTCAGTTGACGATATTAAAAAAACTTACGGCTTTGCACAAATTTAGAACGCCATACTCCTACGCCTAATTTTAGCCTTCCAAAAAATGCGATAGAATAAAATATTTTAATCGAGAATGCCGCATTAGTATGAACTATAGTTAAGTTAAAAACGCTCTTTTCTCACGAACAGTTACTGCCTGAAATTATTTTTATTACAACTTTCTTTGATATTCTCGAATTTTCAAAAAAGCGTAAAAAGAGGAATGAACGTAGTTCACGAAGATAAGAAAGTCTAATAAACAAACAAAAAAATTAAGTAAATCGGTCCAGTAGAATTTGAGAAATCGTATCAAAAAAGACAGTTTCAAAAAGAAATTTAAAATTTAGCAGAAAGGTTATCGTAATCATTCAAGACTAACCTAAATTATGAAAAAAATCTCATATAGATATTCTTGAATAGTTCAATTTTGATGATATAGAATTAATATATAACTTGCATACTAGAATTAATCATTTTTAAAAATTACATTTGCATAAATTGCTTTCATTTGTTGAATGTGGTTGTAATGTAAAATAGATAGTGTTGCAGATGTGTATTCGAGTATTATGTAAAAAGTAAATATTGAATTTATAAAAATGATCAATAAAATTAGTTAATTTCGGTTTAAACACTGTTTAAAATGACTGACTTTTGTGATTCAATATGGTAAACTTCGTATAATTACCTCAAGTTCGTTCGTTACATACGTTAATTTATTACATATACGTTAATTTATTACATATTTATTTATCTTAAGGATAGTTAATTAATTACATATTTTTTTATCTTAATAATATGTAAGTTCAATGAATATTACGAATATTGAATATCTACTTTTAGAAATGTAATGAAATAAATAACACGATTTACAATGAATTGACTAAAATATTCATATCAAAGATGGTGATCTTGAATGAGAGAGAAAACCGTACGTAATAATTATTCGAGTATTGTATTATAAAAAAACTTATATTTAGTAACTGTAATAAGAATTTTGTTAAATAAAAATCTCTGAAAATTACTACAATTTTTTAAGTCTGCAATTGTGTCATATAGAGACAGTTTTCTTTAATGATTAAATGTACGGCATATTCTGAATTGAGAAAGATTTTTAGAAAAATGTTAAGCTAGATAAGGTATGAGGCAAAAAAATATTTGGATTTTATTAACCAAAGACATATTTCAAAGAACTAACATAAAATGTTCATAATTATTGCTAAGTTAATTATAATTTAGCTATTTGGAGAAATCCCTAGCAGTCTAAAAACAAATTGAAACAAAATTTAAACAGATAAACTTTTAATATGATTTATGTATATGAATTTAATCTGGAGCACTAATCCAAGGGTAAATCAATCAGTTTATCTTGCAATGACGACTCAATGGAATGATTTTTTACATTCAGTAATATTTTTAAAACTCAGAGCAACAATATGCACGACTAATTTGAACTAAAATTATTCTTTATAAAAACTCGATAAGTTCGTGAAAAAACTTATTACAAAGTTATAATCAAATTATTTATACTTTCATAAAATGTAGATTCTAATGGATTCTTTCAATATTTTTAATACTTTCAATAATCTTATGTGACAAGAGCTCGATTAGTATGTATTAATTCAACAGCTTAGCAGTTTTAGATAATACAAAAACTTTTGAAGTGGATTATTTTCATGCAACATATTTAATAACGCTTACGAGGAACTTACGTAGAAGTTGAGTGAAAAAAGTTTTAATCTATGAAGTAATTAGCAGAGTAATTAGCGATTGGAGTGGATTGGCATTAAATTATTTAGCCATGATGTTTTTTGTAATATAAAACTAATGAATACAATTTAGATCTGTAGTATGATAAATATGTGGATTATTCATGCATTCATGCGGCCTACATTGCGCGAGTACATGCAAAGCTTTTATTAAATTGCATTGAATTGAATAAAACATTCATTAAATGGTGAAGAATGAGAGGCCTTTTAAATTAAATTATATACGCATTTGAGATTATTAATATACAGTAATTAAATATCAGGAGTAATTTAGAACGATGTATATCTTTTTTGATACAGATTGTATCTGTAAAAACTTATTGCGTTTCATATATACATACATTATATATATATATATATATATATATATATATATATATATATATATATATACAGTAGAATCCGATTAGTATGACGCCGGATATATTGACAACCGCTTATTATGACGCAATCGCACTAAGAAGTTTGGTTTCCATATAAAATTCCTTAAAAAAACAGCTGTCTAGTCGGATATATTGACATCGCTTACATTGACATGTCGCTTATAATGACCCATTTTTGCAAAAAATTATGTCCAATTATAATGACCGACATGATTTTACATGATGTGGCTAAGTCTACGAAAGCAATTGATATATCTTTTGTGCATAATAGCACTAGGGACTGTTTTAAAATTATGTAAAGAAATCAATCAAAAATTTCTGATTACTTACATTAATAAATCTAAAATATATATAAAATAAAAAAATGTATATATATAATGTAAAGAGTATATATTACAATATAATCTTCATTTTGTGTAGGTATGACATTAAGTTTAAAAGTTGCATCATGATGTCAAGCTACATTTTTCTTAAAAAGAAACTTTTTAACTACCTTAAATAGCAATTTGGAGAGAAAAGGTAGCACATGACTAACTTTGACTTTACATTTTTAAATTATAAAAACTTTAAGTGATGGGAAATAAGTTGGTTCGTAAAAATAACTTCCAATGTCTTTGTCAAGCCAATTATCACACGTCATCGGTCGTAAGTGAATTTTCCACCTTATGTGATTGCGATTGTTTCAGCACTGTGTTTTACATATAATACATATAATATTATAGAAATTTATATAATATACATATAATATTATAGAAATTTATTTAAATAGTATAAATAGCTTAAATTATTGTTTAATATTACAAAATAAAGTTAAGTTATTCTTTTGCAGTAAAGTATATATATACGTAAACTAAGTTATTCTGGAAATTCAGGAAATATGAGAAATCACCTTACTAAGTTAAAAGATTAATTTGAATAAAATTATGTATATTTATCTATATTTTTAAGTATAAAATGAATATGATTTCTGTCTAATATGATGATTTCCTAAACGATATAGGAGACTAATTTTTTTGTTGCGTAGTGTCAGCCTACACTCTTTCACCCTTTTTCGAAATTAAATATAGTACACATCACCCTTTTCAATATAATATATATTTCATATCATCCTGTTTCAAAATAATATTTATATAGTTATAGATATATATATATATATATATATATATATATATATATATATATATATATATATATATGGGGAAGACTGGGTACGCTTGAGCCAGGTTACGGTTGTGACAGTAGTCATAACAGCTAAAGAATACTGATTTTGTGATAGAATCTGAAAGGAGAAAGATTAAGTAAGTTTGTTGAAACAAGTTTTCATCATTGAATTGAGTCTGAGCCCTACATTAACATGATTTGTGAAACAAACTGGTTTTTAAAAGACATTTTTTGTTCGATTTCTTTTAATAATAACTGTTACTTGTATACATATAGACCACTTTCTTTGCTATTTTGCTGTAGTTGAATATTTAAGTAGTTAACTACCAGCAATTGTAGTAGTAGTAATTGACATTGACATTTTTTATTTTTCAATGTACATTTTCCTACTGTTGAAAACTTCTTAATAATGGTTCGAGTGTAACTCTACATTTGAATTTTATTATCTATTACTTTCTTACTTACTTCTGAATTTTTAATCCGTATGATTCATTAAAAAATGCTCAAGTTAAATGAAATTAGAAATTAAAGACAAATCGATCAAACTGATATTGTTTTGTCTGTTAAATATAAAGCTTGATGCTTATTAAGTTTCACAATATTAAACATTTAGACAGATGATGCCGAATATATTTTTTGTGTTAAATGTTCTGAAAACAAATGACAAACTCGCATTCTGACGTTTATTTGAAACAAATACAGTGAAGTAGAAATAAAATCTCATTCTAAAATTAATTAATCGGTGAACGTTTTACATTGATACAATGATTCGGTAAGCTCTTAACAAGTATACAATTGACTTTTAAACTCACCTTGTTTGACTATTTTCTTACATATAAAATATTTGTCAACGTTTCAGAGGTGATCAAAGTAAGGACAACATGGTTAAGAAACCAGAGAGTGAGAAGTCTACTGAAGGCAAAAAGCTTAAGCATGAATGCCTTCCAGCAGGAAAATACTGCCTTATCAGTTGTGATATGGATACAACTGGACGGAGGTTAATAGATGAAATATGCCATATAGCAGCATTCACTCCAACTAGCCAATTTTCTCAGTACATAATGCCTTATGCAAATGTAAACCCAAGTGCTAGGCGAAGACATAATATCCGTGTTACGTCTGATGACCGTTTTAGAGTTTTAAGAAGCAATATAAACAATAAGGTTATAAAAACAAAGTCAGAAATATGTGGGTTAACAGATTTTTTGAATTATCTAGAAGAAGTCAAGTCAAAGGCAGATGGAGCAGGTGTAATTCTCATATTCCACGAACCTAAGAAAATGGTATCTTACATGCTCTTAGAAGCTCTTCATCGTTACCATTTACTTGGAAAGTTTCAAGAAATTGTTAAGGGTTTTGCAAATGGACATGCATTAGCCGAAAAGAAATGTTCAACTACCATGAAGTCTTTCAACCTTAAAGTTTTATCCAGAGTCCTACTAGATCGAGAAGAACAATTTGATAATGCATCAAATAGAGCAAAAATTATTTGGGAAATAGCTCAACATCTTGGTCAAGGTGAACAAAAGAACTTAGCAGCTGCTACTGGAGATCCAAATCGCGTAATGTTAGACACCTTGGTAGAAGTATTTCGCCAGTATTCTTATCCTACGTCTGTAGAATTAGATGAATTAAAAGAACTGCGCAAAGTAGCTGAAAGAAGCAGTTCATTCCAGCCAATATTTAGTGCAGCTGGCAAAATGAATTATCGGGATATTCAGCACATAAATGTTTTAAGATCAATATTGGCTGAAGGCAAATCTGATTATAATACCATGAAAAGTACATATGAAACAGAAGGAAAACAAGGCCTAATAAAGGAATTGGCCAAATTGCAAATTACAAGGAAAGATCTTCAACATGATTTATTAGAGATATTGGACTCACACTTTGATCCAAAACGTACTGCCACATTTCCCAATATTACGCCAAAAACAACTAAAAATAGGAAATTAATTAAGATTGTTAGCAGTGATGATAGTGGAGCTGTGTCTCTTGATACAACTCGAACAACTTCTCCTTTAAAGAATGCTGCAGATAAAACTGTAAAGACTAATTAAATTGAATGCCAGATAATTTTGATTTTTGATAAACATATGTTGGTATGTAGTTCTGAATTTAATATACTTGAATAAAACCCATTCAAATGATCATAATTCGTATTTTTTTAATTTGATTTAAGAAATCTTAATGTATGACTTTATTTTTTTTTATCTGCTGTAAAGTTTTATGATACATTATTAGCTCAAAACTATTTCAAATTCAGTTTTTGTTAATATCCAGAAGTCATACAGATTATGTTTATATGAATTTTGATTTATCGGTTTGGATTTACTAAATGGGCATTATCAAAATAGTATTATTTTAAATTGTGCCGATATGTTTTATTTATCTTACTGAATTTATGAATTTATGAAAAACTATACATTTGAAATTACTTGAAAAAATACGAATTGTTAAATTTCTCAATTAAAAATAGATAATTTTGTAATAAGGAAGACTCCAATTTATTGTGCAATGTAATAAAAAGAAAATATAATTTGAAAGGCAGGTTAGCATTCAGTTTTCCAAATTTTTAAAATATTAGGAAACTAAATGTGCCATATTCTGCCCTCTTAAGGAAGTGCAGAAGATCATTTATGATTTGCTATAATAAACTTGATAAGGCTTATCTTGAAAACAATATAATTGTGGCAAATATGTATAAGTCGATTTTCACACAAGAAAATTCCAGTGATTGGAAGTTGAATATATATATCACCTTTTTAAAATGTTTGTAATTTTTAAAATAATGTAGAGCGGGGCTTAAAGTTCCGCGGGTAAAAGTTTTTACATGCTTGTACAGCAGCGTCACTCCTTTCGTAGTGAAAAAGGAAGAACTCAAAAAATGTGGCAATTATTTACTGAACACTTTTCAGATTAGGTTCATCCGCTAATAAAAATATTTATGAAATTATCATAATGATTACATAATATCTATTACGTTCATGTATAACCTCTATTACTAAAAAAGTAATATTACCAATATTTCTGTTTAATTTGCGCATACTCATATGTATATAGACATTCTATAATTCCTATAGAATGTCTGACTTACATATGAAATAACGACGGTAGATAACCAGGTATAATTAACTGTAATTAACACGATTTGTGTAGAGGTGTGTAGTAATAAACTTCCCGTAGGACAATTTATAGTAATTGCACAAAAATCGAAAATGAAAATTTTTATATATGTTTACGTTTTAAAGGTTTCTGAACATTTTGGCATAGAAAACATGGATGTATTTGTATGTGTGTGTGTGTGTTTGCGGATACAAATTTTCGGGAACACGGATCAACCGATTTGAATAATTCAAAAAACATTCGATTTGTATTTATAAGGAGACGTGCTGGTTAGTTTTTGACGAAAGCAGGTGTAGCTGTTCCAAAGATACGGGGCAAAAAGTGCAAAAAATGGTAACTCAGATTTTAAGAGAAGGGAGCGTCCGATTTTAATAATTCAAAAAACATTTTACTTGTATTGACAAGATGAAAAACTGATTAAAATTTTTGGAAGGCAGGTCTAGCGGTTATGGACTCTCAATAAAAATAAGTTAAAAAATTGCACATTTGGCGGTCAAAGATGTTTATTAGACATATGTACATCAAATTGTCAGAGATATTTTATAGAGATTTTAATCATGTGAACGCATTTTGTGTAAACTTCTTTGAGTTTCGTACCCAAAGCAAATAATTGAAATAAAGTAAAATATAAAACATAGATAATAGTTATGTAGTTTGACGCATGACTAATGAATTGGAAATGACGATTTTTTAAATCAATGATAACACAGATATACATTGTCGAAACGTACACATTAAATATTACAAATATTTATTGTTTGGCTGTAACATTTTTAATTGCAATTTCATACTGTAGTCTCGGTGAAAGTTATTTCGAAGTGAAAACAGATTCCATTATTGCAAAGGCAGGCCGTAGAGCGAATGACATTTAGAATCAGGTTTCTTAAAACATATAACCAACATTAGCAAGATTACGCTCCACAGTAACAAATTTAGTCGCCTTAAAATCCGTTGGAAATTCAGCAATTACTAAAACAGACACGCTCCGAGGCGCTTACAGTCCACCCATGTGGCTTGTGGATACCTAACGCCCTTTGTCCCTTAGGTGCCTCTCGTAATGTAAGATTACATTAGTATAAGCACGATGGTTCTTAATGTGCTCCAACAATTACACTCTATTACCAGATGTCATACTTATGCCCTCTACTGGATTCAATTAGCATTCATTCTTACTCTATTAAACACTTGAAAAATTGTAATACTTTTTCGGAAAAATAATTTAATTACATTGCCGCGCTGCTTGAATGGTTTTGTGAATGTTCTTGATGCTAAACCTAATAACATTTATCTTGCAAATTGCATGTAAAAAACCTAGAGTTAATTAAAGTTTTAATTAAAATTACACTAGATGAAATAAATAATTAGAATTTTTAAATATGATGGTAAAACTATGTATAAAATTAAACAAAAATAAAACTCTTATTTACATAAAACTTTTATTCGCTAGATTTTGAAAATAAACTTTCAAAGCTTAGAGAACTTAAGAATTGTGACATCGAGCATATAACCATAATAAATAATTGTCTTTTTAGATACAATTTTAATAATCATTATTGTTAATGAATGCTTTTAAAAATTAAAAATGCTATTCATAAAAAACTAAAAATCACAATAATAAATTAGTTTCCTCAACAATTCCAGGCCGCCCAAATATTTGTTGCACAAAATATTTCAAGATTTTCCTATCACTATCGATAAAAATGTATTCAAAAATTAAGAATTTTACTTCTAAAAAACTAAAAACCACAAGAACAATTTAGATTACTCAATAATTTAACTCAATCAGATAATATTAAAATAAGAGTCGACACATCAGACGTCGTCTATAGGCGACACTCGTACACACAAGTCGCCAAGGGTAAAGAGTTGATTAAAAATAATCGAACTGTATTGAAAATTATATAATTTCAAATCAAAAATGTACTAGGCGGAAAACATTTGCAACAGACAGCACAACTTTTAAAACAGAAATTATATTGTGAAAATATAAAAATTGAAAAAAATATATATAAAAATTAGAAATTAAAATAAAATTATAAAAATATATAAATAAGGGAGATTAATAAGAGTGAATAAAATATAGCCAAATACATAATCTCATTAGTTGAATCCTCCCAAAACAATCTTTTCATTTAAAGTTTTTTAAATAATTTATTAATAAATATACTCATTCTGGTTGTTATATATATACAAATTTGTGAAAATATGAAGAATATTTTGTCGGTTAGCATTGACTTGTGGTTATTTCCACACATGGCCTTCGTTGGTGGCCCAATTATTTCTTGGCACAAACATGCCATAAATCTTATCACCCTGAATAATATTTTGTAAATACAAATTCTCTGAACCTGATCATATTATTTATTACTATGCACTTGTACAAAAATTTAAAGTTCAAATTTATATTTATTTTTCATATATAAATTTTGGAGACAGAATTTTAAGCTAAATTTACTTTTACATTAATTATTCACTGTATGCTATACTGGATACGGCTGTGCCACTTTTTTTTGATCAGCCATAATATTTTTAATCTACCAGTTAGCTGGGAAAAAAATAAGTAGTAATTTAAACATTTATATAATTGAAAATACAAAAATACTATCTTTAATCACAATGGAGTGGTCATAAGATCAAATAATAGAAGAAAAGGGCTAGTATCACAATCTGTCACATCCCCAGGACGGTTGTGATAGACATAAAATCAGGGTAGAAATCCACAGTTGTAAACACCAAAATAATATAAAGAAAAATTATAGACTAAAACATCGAACAAAATCATTTTTTGACTCTTTAAGCGCTGACTCAATGCAATAATGGAAACTTGTTCGAACAAACATACTTTATCTTTCTCGCTTTGCATCCTATTTCAAATCAAATCCGTTTTTCTGTTATAAAGACTTTCTCTACTGTACCTTGGCACAACCGTACCAAGTCTCCCCTACTTCCCACGTAAAGTTGTCATTGCAACAATTTTATCCCATGCCTCTGGAAATTTTACGTGAACAATTTCATACATTGGATTAATAAAATGCTCGATGAAAATACCGAAGCAAAAATACACGGAAAACGCACAGAACGCAGGTACTCGTACATCGCGAAAACTATCTGCATAGCGTTATGCAATGTAGAAACCTTTTACTCGGGGCTCTTTTTCCCGGACGTTAATCTTGCATATATTAGCGCGGCACAAAGAAGATTTACCACTTGTTTTATGAGAACGACCGTCTACTAACCCTGCAATATCTTACTTCCAATTTAAAAGCTCACGCTTTAAAACCCACAGATGAAAAATTATAACGCTAAGATTATTATAATTAGTAAAACAAATTTATTCGCGTAATAAGCGCAGTATTCTAGAGCGGTAAACTGAAACATTATCGTCTTTATGTTCATTATTCGTTTGAACATTTTTGCGAACGAATAATAATTTATTGTGAGATAAATATTTCTATTTGTTTATTTTTGTTTGTTTTAGTTTGTTTGGACTTGTATGAGGAATTGTATTAAGCTTTTTAACCTTTCGTTTATTAGAATGCAACCCTCAATCGTTTATTTTCTATTCTGATTAATTTCTTAAATATATTTTTATCTAATACGTAGAGATATATAAAGCCAAATCGCAATTTTCACTTAATATCATAGCTTAGATCTAGAAACTCGAATTAAAATTTGATAACTTTAATGCTTAATAATACTGTTAGCCCCAAGGGGTATTGAACCCAAAACCAGTGGTAGTCAGTTTACGTTCCTGAGCCGGTCCACATGAGCACAAAATTTTTTAACAACAATATTTGAAAGTAGAGGGTTAATGATGTATAACCAGCAACCACCATAAATTTTACGACATCGCTATCAGGAGATAAACAACTGCGCTTGAAAATCTCTAACAAAAGTGTTTCCTTTCGTTGTTAGTATTTTGGTTGACTGCGAGACAGTTTTTAGGTTTACGTTATAATAGTTTGTTTTATAAGATATACTGGTAATTTTAAGTTAGATTTAAAAAATGTTTAGAAATAACCTCTACAATAATTCACATGTGGATGGAATCCAACTGAAACTTTCCTTCAAACTTTACCCTGACAAAGATGTAAACAATAAAAAAATACATTAAAAAGTTAACTAAGTTGAAGAAATCATTTCTACATGAGATAAATTAATAGTTATTGCAACTCTGTGTATTTATTTTAAATAAACTATAATAAATGTTTCTGACAAAAAACAGATCAGTTATATAGGGTGTAAAATTTGTAAAAATGTATCCTTACAATATTTATTTCGCATTTCGTAAAATTCCTACAAAATTGAAAATAAAATATGTATCTGTTTGCCCAATGCCTGTCACTTTTTACTTACACTAGGTGTAAAAAGAAAGATGACAAATTTTGGAAAAACAGCTAAAAAACATTCCTATAATTAGAAGTTGAATGGAAATTTTACTGAACATAGTTTGATAAATTTTTGTTTGACACGTGTTATTTGTTATGATATAGTTCATCCAGCTTAAACAGTATGGTTACTAAAAGTCAAATTGGAACTTTATGCTTGCATATTTCTAAATACGCTTTATACAATTACAAAGGAGTAATTGTATATATAATAATATTTAGGTATTCATATAAAATTATGGATATTTTTGAGATTGAAAATTTGAGCTCTTTTTAGCATAAAATTAACTTAAGAACGACTTTATTACGTTACGTTCTGGACCCTAAAAAAAGCAAGAAATATTATTACTATAATTTTTTTTATAAGATATTAGTTAATGTTTTGAGAACTTTGAGAGAAAAAAATTAGTCAAAGTTTTATTTTTAAATGGTGATGAAGTGGCGATTCTGAAGAAAATTGGCACCTGAGACCATACCCATAATTTCAGCCTTGCTGATAATCCGATGAAAAACATATTTATATATGATTAATGTAGAATGATATCTAGAATGAACTAAGGACGAGTTAAACAATGGTTTTTAACAAATTAGCCACTGCCTGAAAAAAAAAATTACAACTTATTTCAATATTCTCGAGTTTTTTACAAATAGTTAGAATCGAATGATTTAAGCTCACACTGAAGAAAATTCTATATAGAAAACGTAAAAATTTCAGATGAATCAGTTTCGAGAAAAATGCATTTGAAGTTTTGCGGATGAAGGAAACAATCGGATTATCGTGATCAAACAGCTGTATCTTCAAAGATAATTTGAATTTTGAAAAATCCTCTTGAAAACGTATTCTTGAACAGTTAAAATTTGAAAATATCCGGAAAAAACATGATCATTTTTCAAAATTCTAGACCAAAATAGTCTAGTTGCTATTTGTTGAATTTTGCATGTTTGAATCAGCAAATTTTGAAGGCCGATATTGTTACTATAAAGGCAAACTCTCGTTAATTATAATATATGTACGGCCCAAAACCTATTTAAATGTATTATAATTTATTATAGCAAATCTTCTAGACTGTCTTCGTTGGTACATAGATATATATATAGAATGCAATTGAAAACTTCATTTCTGATATTGAAACATATTTATTATTTAATCTACCTAAAAATGTTCTTTGCAGTTTTGTGCACGACAAGTTAAAGATGATTTTATTCCAAACATAAACATCGACTTTCAAAGGTGCATAAAAACATAATGCGGTGCGCATATATTGTTATGAAGACATGTTCTCAAAATTATCAAAAACTAATGATCCTTGCAATATTTCACTTCAATGATAATCAAGGATTACAATATTTGTACTAAATGCTATATTTCGTTATTGCAAGAAGCATTATGAATCAACTACCTAAAAGCCATATTGAACGTAGGAAATATAGTCTAATAGACAAAAAATAAAAAAAAAACAAAGATAGTAAAAACTAGATTAGTTTTTATTGAATACAAAAAATGCAAATATATAACTAAATTCAGAAGCAAATTCAGTTTACTATTTTGTAATAATATTTTTGGTGTCTAGATAAAGTGTGCGGATGAAAACTTCATCATTTTATGATCCACAAGTCGACATCAATTTTGAATACAATGCATCACATAAACTGAACACAAGATGAAGTAATGAAAACTGTCGCACCCATCCATACACGAATACCATTATTACTGTACTGAAATAAAGTTGTAAGTTTTACATAGTACGAATTATTATTCAGAATTTTGAAACAAAATATTTTTATATTTATATATATATATATATATATATATATATATATATATATATATATATATATATATATATATTATATACATACATACATATGTAAGAAAGACCGCAATTCTATATAATATATTATAATTAAATTTGAGCAAATAATGCAACTTCAGAGTCACCAGAGTAGAAACAGCCCAACAGAGTCTCTCATATCATTGTATTATTATCAATTTAATTTTTTACAAATGTATTGTACATTCAATCATAAACTTGTTCTATAAATTGTACATTCAATCATAAACTTGTTCCATAAATTGTACTATTTTGTGTTACGATTAATCGTGACTATTTCACCGCGATTATAGCCTGCACAGATTCGCAAATTACTGATCAACAATTATACATCAGTAATATTGAGTGGTTTGTTGGTAATATATTTATTATAATCCATATACAATATTAAGATATGTACATGCATATAAATGTTTATATAAATTAACAAAATTTGATAACCATTCTATACAGAAAATGTCTGCAAACAGGAGGAATACATAAAAAATGAATCCTCATACAAACAGAATTTAATATTACAGCTATAAGGGTGCAAGACACGTAATGATTACAACACTTTGTCTAATGGAAATGAAATAGAAGTAAAAAAAATTGTATCAATTTTGTCATTGCAGTGAAACGTCATCAAAAATTGATCACAAAGTTCCATAAATCGAAAGCTGAGTGTTCCTCGCGGAGTAAACTGGATATAAGCCAAGCCGGTCACGGTTGCACTTTATATGAATATTGGATAAGCCTGCGGATCAATAGCCAACACAGATTTAAGTAGGCCATCACATGTGTCTATGTGTGCGAACTAAAACGCGTATCAGAATGCGATAGAAAGATAAGTTTTCACGATATACGAGGACCCGATATTCGTATTTGGGACCCCGAGGTGCTGGACCTTAGTTGCCAAGTGATTGCGCATTAAAGATTGATATTTTAATTTTTTTTTATTTTTAACTCTTTTATTTACAACTGTCCAGTAAAGATATTCAGTAAATTTGATGAATTTATAGTTATATAGTTATTATAGTTTGATATTTTAATGAGCGTCAAAAATGGATGAATTAGTCCGAAGCGCAACAAGGGATTGTGCCATTTTAAAAATATTCAATTGAGATTATTTACTTACTTACAATTAAAAATAATATTATTTTTCGAAAGGCATCCCCCTATCCCAATAAATAAGTTCAAAACGTTTTGGTAGTTAACTTTGCAAAAAACTTTCCAAAAACAACAACTCAACTGCTTCGTAGGACAATTTGATTTTTTTATAATTTTGTTTTTAATTTTTATATAAAAAACTCATCTTCATTTTTATTAACTTCCCCTAGGGTAGTTATAATAATGGGCCGAAAACCAAAAATAATTTTTTTTGCATTTCTCGACGTTTTCAAGGATTCTGAACATTTTGGCATAACTCAGAAAAAATGTTCATATGTGTGTGTTTTGTGTGTCCGCATTCTTTCGTTCACGTTTTCGGGCGCAAAGATCAACCGATTTGAATGATTCTATTCCTATTGATAGGGAGATGTGCTAATTAGTTTTTGGCAAAGGCAGGTCCAGCAGTTACGGAGATAAAGAGCAAAGAAAATAGAAATCCAGTGTTTGAGAGGACGGAGCATTCAATTTGAATGATCTAAAAAACATTCAATTTTTAATGATTGGGAGAAGTGTTTATTAGTTTTTGGTAAAGGCAGGCCCAGTCATTTCGAAGTTACAGAGTTAAATGTGCGAAAAATGGCAGTTTTTGAGAAAACTATGCCGTCCGATTTAAATGATTTAAGAATGATGAATGCGTGATGATTTCTGCTTGTTTTAACAGAAAAAAATGATTTTGGAGAAACAAAATTTTTGTTTCAAAATTTTTGTAAATTTTTTTTTCAAAACAAATTTTCTTTGTATATCGCAAATAATTCAGATTTTATTTTTAATTCTGAATAAAGTTCTAATATACTTTAAACAAATAATTTCAACTTTACAATTAAATTTCTATAATTCTTATAAATATTAGACAATGTTACAATATTTATAATAATCTATTTGAAAACATTCAATATTCCTCGAACATTTCGTTACGGTACGGGAAGTTCCAGCAATTTGCCTTAAGGCACGATGCCATACACCCCACTAGTTTTATTGCATTATTTATATAAAGTACTGGTAAAATCTATTTAATATAATATTTTTTATTGCATTTGCTAAATTTCCACCAAGAACTGATGTAAAGTTGTTAACACCCATTTTTCATCATTATTTATTATTCTGGCATTACGTTTTTTCATATATTTATTCTAACAGTAGCATAACTACTCTATTTGGATTCATGAACTGTTGTGATGAATTTTCTCACAGCCAAGCAAAATTGTCCCAGGTGTTGTCCTTTCTCGCGATCGGATTATTATTTGATATTTTTAATAGTGATGTCATACATGTCGCAGAAATGAACCAAAAGATTTTTACGTAAAATCGTATTTGAAATCTATTTAGATGAAGCCTGACATCAGGTTTTTTGAGGTCTGGTTTAAACCTGGTAATTGTAAGAGCAAAATTCTTAAAGCTGAACATTGGCGAGTCCATTCCAGCATTACACGATTGTAAACTTTTGTAATATTTATATATATTTAAATCATGATTTATACTGTGCCTATTCTGTAGTTATATATAAATTGTTCATTAAAATGTATAGACATTATTACATAAACAATTATTTACTACTAATGAGTGCAACAAACTAATAAATCATTAATTCATTAATTATTTGTATATCCAAACGACCGACAATAAATTGAACTTAATAACTTCAGGTACAAGAAAACGAATTCAAAATTACCTTTATTTGGTACCACAACTACACAACTTTCATGCACTTGAGGCAGCTTGTGTCAAGCTCGTTAATTCTATTAAAAGTACATTTCCCAGTTACCACGTGAGATACCTTTCCTGAGAAAAAGTGGTGAGGTAATGTTTTTAACGTTATGTTCACACCCACTAATTTAGTAGATTAAAAGTAATGTATAAATGCTACGACTTCAAATCTTAACTTACTTAGCCAAGTAAATTTGAATAAAACTAGCAGTTGACATCAAATTTCAATTTAGCTCTTTTAATTCTATTAGTGAACTATGAATTTCATTTACATAATGTCTAAGCGATATTTATTAAATTGTTTTTTTTTTAACAATTAAAGAAGATTATTTTATATTTGTGATATAATGTGCAGAATGTGTCGCATTAATAATAATAAATAACTGTTTTTTTCATGTTATTCTCGATTTATACCAAAATTTAATTAAGATATAATTTAGTATATTAATAAAAAGTGAACCACTGGGTTTTCCTTTTAAAATTCTATGTTATTTGCCAAAATAGTTACTCAATGTTTTTCTATTCAGACAGATTGTATTTTATAAAAAAATAAAAAAATAATAAAAAATGTTATTGTCGATTGCATTACATAATTGTAATACAATTTTCATTGTAATAGTCTTGATATCGTACGAACTTCATATTCTACTGTAATTAATTTAATTATGATAATTTGTTTGATGTAATAATGAGTCTGATCACATTATCAAAGTATATTAAATATATTGAATATATTTAAAAAAAAATTACAAAATGTAAAACATTATGTTGTAAAGTTCATTGTATTAAAATGTGTTAGTATTCATATTCACAACGTTACTAAATCCTAATTACAAATAGTTTTAATATATTTAAAATAGTAATTTTTGGTTTTAGAATGAATTATGTTTGTATTATCGAGAGTAGAGTACCTTCAATATTATTTTATTTAAATAATGTTATTTGCCGAAAAATGTCTCAAATCCGCAGTCGATATAGCCATCATAAAATATTCAATGTGTATCGTGAAAATCAGTTATGCAGTCCACGTTCGTGTATAAGATGTGATTCTTTATGAAACAGTAAACTTAATATGGTGTATCGAAAAAGATAGTCGGAATACTCATTGCTTTGGGCATTGCTTTTTCCGGTAGCAAAAAACGATGATAGTGAGTCAATGTTTTATTTTGTTCAATATTCTGTTTTTACACCATCAGAAGAAGATATATTATTTCATGCAATTTACAAACAAACAAAAAAATAGTGGCGCATGGCATCGTGCCTTAAGGCAAATTGTTGAATCTTTCCGTACCTGGAATTTATTTTTTTAAAAAAGCTTTCAAAAATGTTGAACTTTTTTCAAAGCAATCGCGCTGCGTAGCTGTTTTACAGGCAAAATATCGAGCAAAAACACTATGAAATGTCCGATATTCTGATATGCATATCTATAATGATCATTTGTACGAAATGGCTTTTCTCGCTTTTTTTATTGGATCTCCGAAATCGCTGGATCTGCTTCCTCAAAAATTTAATCAGTTCTTTGTTTCGCAAATGCAAATAAAATGTTTTTCGAATCATTCAAATCGGACACTAGGTTATCTCAATAACTGAAATACCATTATTGACACATTTTTCCCCGTATCTTCAAAACGGCTGTACCTGCCTTTCCCAAAAACTAATCAGCACGTCTTCGCCGTCAATACGAATGTTTTTTGAAATATTAAAATCGTCGAACATTTTTATGCACAACCCACACAAAATAGCTTACCCTACGGGAAGTTAAAAAAAATGTACACTTTAATACAAAATTTAAGGTGGTGTATTTATGAATAAGTTTTTTTAAAATTAGTTTTTGTTTTTCAGCAGCAGTCAGAAATAGTTGTTAATAATGTGTGTTTGTTATACACTTCTTAACCTATTGTATACAAAAAGCAAGCTAGTAGTTAACCATTTTCTTGCTGTTGTAATTATATTAGATGTATTTTCACTTCATACGAGATCTTCAAGATTCAGTAAAAACTGACATCACTACTGCTTGATATCAAGCTGGCAAAGGTGAAACTCAAGCCAGAAACCGTTGAATCTAATCCACTTTCTAACCATAAAACCATTAAGCTGAGCTTTAAATATTTGTAACTTTACCAGTTAATTCTCCAAATCCTCTAACTTCCAAGTTCAAGTAGGGACAACGTTTGCTATGCTATACGTACATAAAAATAAGGAAAGTGCCGTCGAAAGATTTTTTGTTGAATGTATTCGGAAACAAAAAACACATATGACATAAAATACGAAATGTGTTTGCGGATGGTACTCGCTCCACTAAGCTCTAGCAAAATGTCTATTGCACATGAAGCACATGCGGGCATTAAAAATAAATGCCACGTTATGGAAGAGGAGTAAAATATTATATAGCATTGTGTAGCAAAAAATGGTAAATTATACGAATAAATAAAACGAACGAGTGCATGAGGGAAACATATGATCGATAAAAAATGATGGGAGTTCAGTTGAAAAATATCCTGGTCTCACCCTTCGCTACACATAATTTTCAGATAAAAATAAGATTTTATTTTCAAGATTATAGCAATCGATTATCCCACATGTGATTTGCATAGAAACTGGACATTTTGGTTTAGTTAAGTCTGAGTAACTATTCAATTTAAAAATTTGTAAAATTTATGAAAATTTATTAATGATGTGATTTGAGCTAATTGAAAAGTTAGGAATTTCCAAATATTTTTGTAAATTTTACTATAATATTGGTAAATGATAACAAATTACAAATTTTATTAGGTATTCCCTGGTAGTTATTTATAGAATCAATATTTTATCTATTGTTCGTACAGAATGAAAATTGGCAACAATGTCGTATATTCTAGAAATATAAACGACTCAGTAAAAGCCGTTTCTTGGGTTTTTCTAAAAGCAATATTTGTCCCGAATCTAGATTATTTGTCCCAAATTGTTCCAAGTTTTCGAAAAATACAGATTTAAATTGAATTTTTGCAACTACTTTATAATACGAAAAAATCCGAATGCAAAATTTCAAAGGCGTGTTTAAGAGCCTGTCTCGTTCGTAATTTCAAATAATAATTTTCAATTTCACAAAAATTAGCAAAAATGATAAAAATTTACTTTACTACTGTGCTTGGCACTAGTACTAAGTTTAACTAACATAAAGATACTTCGAAAAGATATAATTTATGGACCGATTCTGCCGTACAACAGACCAATGTTATGGGAAGGCTATCTTATGTAGAACTTTCCATACTAAATTGTTCTAAATACTGTCAAAAGCCATGTGGTTACTGTGCAGTCAGACGTACTTCTCTGGTTGCTAGATCGTAAACTTAACCTAGAAACCGCACGAATGTCAAAAAAAGATCTTAGATGACAGTCTTTCTGACCCAGCATCATAACATATAAGTGACATTGCAGTTTATGTGTAAAACACCTGAATGCGCAGCAGATACATGCCATTTTGACAATATTAAGTATAATTCAGGAGCATAATGGCCTTGCCATAACAATGATCTGTTGTGCGGCAGAATAAATGCATTAATAGTAATTCTATTTTTGAAAAAAAAAAATATTTAGGAAAAACAATTTTTATTTGTGTTTTTTATTAGTGTTTCAAATCATATTGAAATTATTCATCATGGCATATAAAACAGAAATACTTATTAGTTGGCGTTAGTTTTTTTATTTATTAAAAACTTCCTAAAAATTAAACAATGAATAGGTGAGTCCTGAACGAAAACGAAGCAAATCTTATACTTGAACTTTATCCGTTAAGTTTTAAATATCGTTAGCAACAATACTGCTACTACAAACTTTGCTAAACTCGCTTCAAATCTGCACTTCCATCCAAATTACACGTACTTGCAAGCAAATTGTGTTTATACTACGAGTGTAATCATAATAAAATAAACATATCTAAGTTTCTTCCCATGTTAGTCGATGATATTAGGACTATCTGCATTAATTCGGGAAATACGCAAGTATAAACACTAGCTAAGATAGGTAATCAAATTTCATGGTTACAAATTAATGTAAGAAACACTGTATCAGTATAATATAATAACCATAGTTATTTGATTCAGAGACTTGAGTTCTATAAAGCGTAGTGCATCACTGTAAAGATTGCTTATTAAGATATGTTTATTAATAATTATAAGATATTTTGTCAAGCGAAATAATAATCCATTTACGGGTATGGATGGGTACGGTTTTAACAAATTTTGCGGGTGCGATTGTGACATGTATTTCTTGTCCGTTCCGGGTGAAGATTAAACAAATAGAGAAATTTAACTTAACACTAAACTTAACAACTTTAACTAAGACAAATACGAAAGAAAAAAATAACTAGTGGGGTGTATGGCATCGTGCCTTAAGGCAAATTGCTGGAACTTCCCGTACCGTAACGAAATATTGAATGTTTTTAAATAGATTATTATAAATATTGTAACATTGACTAATATTTATAAGAATTATATAAACTGAATTGCAAAGTTGAAATTATTTGTTTAAAGTATATTAGAACTATAGTCATAATTAAAAATAAAATCTGAATTATTTTCAACATACAAAATTTTTTTTTTTTTTTTAAAGTTGAAACAATTTTTTTTTTCCAAAATCAATTATTTTGTTAAGACAAGCAGAAAGTTCTTTCAATCATTTAAATCGTATGCTTAGTTCTCTCAAAAACTTCCATTTAATGCACATTTAGCTCCGTATCTTCGACCTGCCTTTGCCAAAAACTAATTATCATCGAATTAACTCGGTTGATCCGTGCGCCCGAAAACGTGACTAAAAAATTTAATCCATACATACATACACACACACACATACACATTTTTTCTGAGGTATGCCAAAATGTTCAGAAACCTTCAAAACGTCGAGAAATGTAAATATTTTTAATTTCGATTTTCGGCCCTACGGGAAGTTAAAAAAACGCAATAACAAATTAGAAGTTTTGATCATTTACCTCAAAGTAATCTAAAGTCGACGCACTGGATGTCATCTATAGGCGACTCTCGTAGCGAAATGATTGCAATGTAACAATTCCAGGCGTGTCGACAACCTAGAAAAAAAGATAAAATTTAGAAATATTTATTGGAGTCAGAAACGCTTAAATTAATGTAACGATTGCAAGAATAGAAATCTATCGGCATTCAGCAAAAATCGATTGGAAATGATTTTTGAAAGTTAAGCATATAGAGTTGATATTTTATTATATATATATATATATATATATATATATATATATATATATATATACGTTTGGAAAGGAAAATAAATAAATAAATAGGTTATGGGATGAAGGGCAAGGAAATCATTTGTTGTGGTGGCTCTCACACCATGGACCTGCCTTCGGGCAGACTACCATTTATTATTATTATTATATATATATATATATATATATATATATATATATATACGAAGTATTATACAAAGATCAGCAATAAAAATAACTTTGTCAATATCAATATAATCTGCTTTGTTTAATTTTTGCTATCAATATATATCATGCCTCAAAAAAATCTCTTTGATACCCGATAGTGGCGTATATATCATTATCTTTCGACGTACATCGGAACAAAATATCTGCATCGTACGTTTTTTCGAAGAGGTGGAAAAAAATAAAAATGCCATGTGGCGCAGCTCGCTATCCATCAATCGACACGTTTTCAATTAACTTTCGTTCTGCATCCAACTGCAAGCTGGAGGTTCGTATTTCGTAACGAAAGAATGAACGATATATGACGAAAAGAATGAAACGAGAAAATAACAGATCGAGGCAACGATATTTCACAGAAATTTACAGAAATTGAACATTTTGTAAATTACATCTCTTTGCAATTTAGGACGTTACACGAATAAAATATGAGCAATATAATATATAACACGCTTAATACGTATGTAATTTTACGTAACTAAGTAGAACTCTGCATTTTTATCTTAATATGTGAATCATGATGTTAGGAAGATTGAAAGAAAATTTAACGTTTGTACAGTTATTAAATTTAGCATTTATTTTTTTATTTATTTATTTAGCAAACATTTTTTTACAAAATTATAAATATAATTGCGGATTCTGGTTGTCTATAATAATAATACACTTTATTTGTAAATACTCATTTAATGTCTCTACTAACTATCTCAAATATCTATATCAACATAGATATTTCTCCCTATAATCTTTAATCTTCCTCTAACTGCTCCTCTTCTATCAACCACCCATATGAACCTTATATAGATGCATACTATCATTCATACCAACATTCGTACAATACAGTGACGCCATCTAGGCAAAGCTAACAACATAAACAAATATGGTTATAAAAATAAATTAATTTTTAATTCAGTCAGATTATAGTCTATCCTGTTTTTCCAATTATTTACATTTTTGTCAAAAAAGCATTTAATGTAGTTTACCCTAGTCATTTTTATTACACCATTTCAACATTCAAAAAAATCCCATTATTAATGCAACCTGTCTATAAATTTATCCTTATACTATGAATCGATCTTTCTAAGAAATTCAGATTCCTTGGACCCAAATCACGGGTACTAAACTGAACTGAATCACGGTCAATACACAGATCACAAGCTCTCCATATAGAACCAATCGGTTGAAAACAAAATTTGTTCTTGTTGGTTCTTTTAGAAGGTGTTGACAAGTGGGTAGAAGCCGTTTATAACATATTGTCCTGGTCTGGAACCCCTGTCAAAATTTGGATAATTTTCGACAACTTGGTGCACAATTTCAGAAATTGTGATCAAATACCTATTGACAAACCACTTATGTCGTTTTAGCTCTCCTTCAAAACTACAGTACTACAGCATGCAAACGTCAAAATACTTAAACGAATATTTCGATTATAAATCAAATAAAAAAACTGAAGTTTGAATAAAATAACTCTCATATATTCAATATTGAAATAGTTTATATTCCTCAGTATTGAAGCTACTGTTTTAATGTAATTCATTAATATTATCGACATTAAAGAATTTCTCCAGGCACAAGACTTTGAAGTTACTAATTCTTTAGCTTGTTATTGTGTTAAATCCGTGGGCCATTACTTCTTTAATCTTGTGCTCGTTAATATTTTTTCCGTCTCTTACATTGATCCTCGTAAATTTTTGACAATGCTTTTGTTATACTTTTTGCTCCATTTTTTAATAAAATCTTTTACGAACGTTATTCTGGATTCTCATGCTTAATGTCATAGACCACACACCATGGCGCACTTGCAATAGCTACTAGACTAAATTTGAAACACGTGTCTTCCGGATATATAAAGATAGAGAAAAGTCGCTCACAGAGAGAACATTTATTAGACAAGTAAAGCTACCATTATAAAGATAACCATATTACTAAACGTTGTAACAAATGAAAATTATCTTGAAATCGGATAACTTTAAAAAATGTTAAATGTAGAAAATATATATAGCGAGTACATTAACATATGTAACATTTTGCCTTATGGCAAGTAGTAAGAACTTTCCGAGATGTGCAGCAAACAGTCGAATTAATCTATAATAACTGATCATAGAAAATTTGGAGATTGAATATACCCTATTATCGATACATCGATGAGTTTTTATAACTAAACCAATTTTTTGCAGACCTATAGTAATATATTAGAATGTTTGTTGAAAATTTATCATATAACATTTCATGAAAATTAAAACATTTGTTTCAACAATTAACTGTTAAGTTTGTTTCAAGAACATTCTAGCCGATATTGACCAAGAACTAATCTGAACGTTTTCCAATTGATATTTTTTTAACTGTTGAATTTTCCAAATCGGTTCAGAGTTTTTGGCAAAAACGCCAACGAGGAATTTTTAACTTTTATGTTAATACTGAAGAAACGGCTCCACCTATAGTCTCGCTAGGCGAAGTCTTTATCTGATTTCATCAATTGGCTTTCACTTTTGGAAATCGAGATTCGTTTTAAAAAAAAAATATTTACGAATGGTCAAGTTTTACACACACCTACCTATTCCAATTATTAATTACAGTGTCGAACAACCCAGAATGACTTACTTTGTCGACAAAACACAAAATTAGAAATTTTAATTCTCATGCAGTGGCGGACATAGCTCAGAGGTAGCATGTCCGACTCACATGCCGAAGATCGTTGGTTCGATCCCTGGCGCTTCCAATTGTAAAAAAAAAAAAAAAAAAAAATATCAGAATGTATAGAATTTCAATTGTAAGATGTATGTTAAAAATGATTAGAATGTATAAGATATTAGAATGTATAAAAATTGAATTAGAATTGGAAATAAAAAAATGAAATAGTAGAAAGAAGTAAGAAGATAAAAATAAGGAAGAATGAAGTTAAGTTGAACTACGTAAAAGGAATAGGATTTATGTGAAGAAGATGAGTTGAAAGAAAGTATATAGTATAAGAAGAATAGAATATAGATTGAATATGATGTAAAATTAGTATAGAATGTAAATAAATGTTGTAGGTGGCTAAATGCTCAGAGTAAGCGAAGCCAAATAAAAAATAAATAAAAAAAAATTTTCATGCAAAAACCTTTTTTCAGGATAATAAACATAATCAAGTGTAGAAAAACCTCAAATATCATATCATGTTATTTTATGCAATGATTTCAAATTATTGGTTCCCAAATTTTTTGTAGCGAAAGGTATTTAAGTAATCATAAAAAAATTATTCACTACAGGATAAAGAGTGATAACAATTATTTTTTATGCATGTAAATACCGCATCATAGTTCATTATCAAATTTTTTAAATAAAATATATATCTTGCAATACTTGTGTTACATTATTTTCGCCAAAAATAATGTACAGTCATAACATGATGCAATTTGTAAAATTGCACAGTTTCTGCAGGAATATGTGCGATTTCGACATAAAAGTGTCATAATCTGTTATCATTAGGTAAACATCAGAAGATAACTAAACGTTCACCTTGCTCGTAGAAATTTATTAACAACGCATGCTCCCATAAATCGCGAACATGCGTAGGCATAGAGTTTAAAAAAGTACAAAGCCTGAACAAATATATTTCGTTCCAAAGAGAGTTTATTTAAAATTTACGCGCGCAAAGCTTAGCGGTGGTCTTACAGAGAGAAAAATTGCCATCTATAAAATGAATATAACCTGATTGTATTTCTTGCGTGTACTTTAATGCAAACGGAGATTTTATATTCAAATCCCCTCGGATCAAATATTCAATATATAATATGTTCGCAGAAATGGGCGTGTATGTGGCGGTGAGCTCGGTACTGCCAATATAGTGCTTGGGCCCTGTACGTGATATAATTCCCTTCAAATGCGCAAACATGTAAACATCGAAACCAACAGCATACCAATATTCTACCGCGCTCGAATGGTATGATACCGTTGCGGTCGGTTCGTTTCCTACACTAGTAGGGGCCTCCCGCCGTCCGGGACGCCGACTATCATTCTATGAAATAAAAAAAAAACAATTATAACACTAAATTTACCAACGCCGGTCAAGATAGAATATCATTATCAAACTATATGACAATTCTTAGAATATACTAATAATATTTTCATCCCTTTTTGATTTTAATTATTTTTTCTATTTTTCAAAAAAATATTGTTATATGGCCTAACTACCGCGGTCGGTCAATTTGACCGCTGAAAATGTTAATTGGGGATTTGTTCCCGTCTAAATTCAGGTGCAGATTTATACAAAATATACCAAATGAACCAGGCAATAAAACAAAGTTCTGGATGGTGTATGATGTGAAGTCAATAGTAAATATGTATTAAATGGTTTTCTCTATTCAGAAAATGACAAGAAGAGAGATTGTTGCATTCTTCAATGTATCAGTTTTAGAACAACATCAATTGTTCAATGTATCAGTTTTAGAACAACATCAATTGTTCAATTTATCAGTTTTAGAACAACTAACTATCCAAGATAGATTCATTCACAGATATTTAAGCATTTTGTATAAACCAATCTTCATTACTCTCACAGTAAACACAAAGATATTAGATTTTCTATTAGTACATTGTTTGGTGAAAATGTGGCAGGCCAAATGGCTTAGAAACGTAACATAAAATCTAAAATTTGTAGTTGGCAACTTAAGGTAAATTTCACCATTTTAACCCTAGCTGGATAAATGTATAAACTGTGTATAAAGAGAGGACTAGTAAAAGCATTTTTAGGCACGAATTTTTGTTTTAGTCATTTTTTAACTAGGCGATGCATATTCAAAACCTCAAGTTTTTATCAACACTGTCCATAAGTTCGGCTTTGTGCAGTCACAGAAATAGTCAAAGAATATAATTTTGTGAAAGCTATGAAACGAATATATTTGCGTCATATGTACATTTCAGACTAAAATAATTGATAAACAACGTGAGAAAGTCGAATAAAGATTATTGTGTATGCATATAACTGTATAAATATTTAGTTTTATTAGTTTTTTTTTCTTAAAATTCCTGTATTTTATGTACATTAAACAATATATCAATCATTATCTGCTCCATGCCAGTCTACAAGAGAAAAATTCTACGAGAAGCTTTAAAAAGAGAAAATCGATTTTCCGACTAGCACACACCAATTACTTATAATTAGTTCTGAGAACATATATAGTATTAATAATGAATTTCTTATTGAGAATAATTTAGAAATTTAATTTATAAATTTGATATTATATTGTATATAAATTAGAATTTAAAGTTTATTTTATATAGATTACTATTGAAAGTTTATTGTATATAAATCTCTTTGCAAATTAAGTGGTGGCAAAATGATTCATAACAGATAACAATAAATAAAAAAAATCATTATCTGAATTAAATAATAAAATAGATAACTTTCTAATTGTAGGTCAATTTGACCGCGCGGTTTATATAGATATACATGAATTGTTGGTAGGTTCAGTTAAATTTCTACAGTTGTCTTTATAGCACAGTCGTATACGTTTTCAACGTAACGAATTGAAAATATGTTGTCCTTACTTAATATTAGTAGTTTGTTTCCAATGCGTCTAAATTCATTCACGACACATAATAAATTGAAAGTAACATGTCTGCAAGATCCATTGAGTTGCGAGTCGTATCTCGCCATGTATATATCTCCGGTAATACTATAAGACGATTAATAGATTACGTTACACTTTAAGAAATTCCTTTGATAGTTTTTCAGTCAGAGATGTAGAAGTAAAAACAGAAAATTCGATACGGTGCTCGCAAAAAAGTAAAAACAGTGGAAAATATATGTCTCATCTGTTATAAAATTTACTAGTATTTGTATACTTTCGCGTATAGTAACAGCGCGTTTTCTTGTTCTCCTTTGATAAAATTTATAAAAAGAGAAAAAAATGTAAATCATACTTTCATCAACAACTCGTCAAATTAAAATAGCATTTCAATTATATTAATAGCAAACATTTTTTATAAAACATTTAAAAGCATTTTTATGAGTTTATTACAAGTTCAATTTAAATAATTCTTTTCATGAACTACGACTTACTTCACGATATACTTTCATAACACAGTTTTAATTAAGATGCTACTCCAGATGTCCGACAGTTTTTATCTCATCATATATTCTTTTCATCCACGTAAATGCTAACACACCGTGACTTAAACTTCATGGAAAAGCTGCATTAGCACACAATAAAACTAGAGTTTCTGCTCTATAATAAATTATCAAAAACATCTTTATTTCTTTAACTGAATAAGATGAATGGCAATTTTAAAAGAGTAGTTATATTTTGAATGCCTTTTTGAATAAATCAAAGTTTACTTAGTGCTCAAGCAGCACTATTACTATACTCTCAGTAATTCCATTATGAAATGATGGCTGAGAAAATAATCGCCAATTTTGTAACTAATCGAATAATAAATAATAGTCATTGATGTATTATTTATTAGTAAAGAATACCTATAAATAATATATTAACATAATAATATATTGGAAGATTATTACCAACTATTTGTTATTAAATGTGCATTAGCAAGCGTTCTTTGAAGAAAAAGTAGCTAAAAGTACGACTAAAGTCCATCGGTGTAATCTATTTTACTGTAATTAATCAATATTATTTTTATATTGTATGTTTTCTATATATATATATATATATATATATATATATATATATATATATATATTGTTTCAGAATTCTCCCAAATGTAAATTCAGGTTTCTTAGGATTTTACTGCCTTAAGCGAATTATTTAATTACTTGTATTTATTTTATTACTTTCTCTTCTAAATCGAGTTCGAGTAGATTTTTGTTACGTCCGGGGTCTTAATCTTGAATTATTTATATTCAATGCTTAATCCAAGAAAATCATCAATGTTCTTAAGTCTCCTAAAAGCATTGCCCAAATACAGCTTCGTATATCATTGTATGTATATATATATATATATATATATATATATATATATATATATATATATATATATATATGTATATTAGGGTGGTCCTTAATATGACAATTTTCGATTCCCAAGGGCTCAAATGGTTCCAAATGAATAAAAAAACAATTGTCTGGAAGTTTTAGCTTTTAATATTAACTTTTAGATAGTGTTCAATTCAATCAAACTTCGTATGGAAATAGCATGGAAAAAATTGTAAAAATTAAAAAAAAAAATGTGTATAACTTAGCGACAAATAAATTAAAAGTGAAAATGTGTCATTTTTTATTGAAAATTTGACGCTCTGCAAAACTTTTGAAAATTTTTTTATGCTATTTCCATACAAAACTTCATATTTAGATCAAAATAATGTTTCCAACTAAAAATGGCTTATTTTGAGAACTGCGGTGTAAAATGGCAATGGGAAACCTCTCATACTATGCTTCCCTGGACCAAGTTGGAGTTTAATCTAACTCGACAAATGCTCTAGTGAAGTACTATCAAATATTATTATACAATATTTATTTATAAAAGAGCATTAGATAATGTTTAAATTCGGCAAATAATACTGTATCACAATTTTTTTATGTGGATAAATATTTTCTCTCAAATATTGATTAATAGTAGTAATAATTTTAAGAATATTTGTACAAAATTCTGATTTACTAATTAATTGACTAAATTTGCTGGACTATGTTTCATAGTTATGTAAATATTTGTATCTATGATAATTCTGAAAATAGAATTTGTGAGTAGTTTTACTTCATAGCAACTAGGCAATATAATTGAACAACAGTTGCAAAGACAAATTATCAATTTTCATTTTAAAACGTATGGCTACCCATAAAACAATTGAAAATCGATGTCACTATCGCTTGACATCAGGCTGTCCGAAGCAGGCCCAATAACTTAAAATCTGATAGCTCTTCAGTGTAAGCCATGGGAAGAGCAATATCAATTATGTCAACAAATACCAACACTAATATATTTGCTACCGAAAGATATACACGAACCGATTGTGTCGTAAAATATACAAATGTTTTGACAAGGCTATGTTACGTAGCGTTTTCCATATAAAGTGGTACTAGAAACTGTTAAAATGCCATATGGTTGCTGTGCAATCAAGCGCTTTAGATAGAAAACATAACTTAGAAATGCACGAAAGTCAAAAGGCAATATTATACTAAGTGCATCTTTGTGATGTGGCATAATAGCATATGAGTGAAGTTAAATTTTATGTGTAATACGCCTGACCGCATATCAAATACATAGAATTTTGACAGTTTTTAGTACTGTTCAATAGTAGTTATATGATAAACGCTACATAACATAGCCTTGCCATAACATTGGTCTATTTTACGGCAGAATCGTAATTTCGTTTTTGTGATTATATGTGTTAAAAAAATATTTTTTACTCGAATAAATATGAAGTATTTTTGAAATATATGTGTATATAATAATATATATCAAATGCAAGTCCATCATGAGTAGCTATCTCTCTTCATCCAGTGTCATCCCTTGTGCATTATTTACAAAACATTTGTTATTGCGTAAAATCGATTCCGCTGTTATTTATACTAATATATTTGTTTGATCTATTTCAGGTGTTTTATGCGGGTATCATGAAAAAAGGTTATTGCACAACCTGTTAGATCACTACAATGTGCTCGAAAGGCCAGTGGTCAACGAATCAGATCCGCTTCAATTGAGTTTCGGATTAACGCTCATGCAGATCATCGACGTGGTGAGTCCAATTATTGACATAGTAGTAGCATTTGTGCAGATATACCATTAAATGTTACCAAGAAAAATGTTAGTGTTCGAGATTAACACTATTGGGGCATGATTATCTTACTGAGAGCCATCCATAGTTTAGAACACTAATTATTTTGGCACATTATGATTTTGTATTTTGTATTATAATGTGCTCACCTGCTCCTCTTTATTGGAAATTCGTTACTAAGAATCGTTTCAATAATAATGCTATTATAATTTATAGAGAAAATAAAATAAAATTACGTAATTTGGCTGGCAAAGTCGATAAATAAAAAGTCTCTGATGTAAGGCAGTGATAACTGATAAAATTTTATATACTCGTATATCCCTCTTATCTATAGTATAGGCAATTAGAGTTTGCAAATCTCGAATATTATCTCGAAATTATATAGTTTATTACATTCCATCAATAAAGGTTTTACTGATGCACTATTGTATGCAACTACCACGAAAGATAATTTCCTCGAGTCAAAAAATGTTTATTTAAATATGCATAAATATGAAATTATGCATGTATATATATATATATATATATATATATATATATATATATATCGCGTACATTCCAATCTTATCTTTAAACAAACTTAAATTAAAACTTATAGTGCATGTAATTGTATTAATTCAATTAAGAAAATTAAACACATTACATTCTAATTTTCGCTCCATTCATTCTATTCCATTCTAATTAGACCAGACACATAATATACCTAATCTACTGAAAATCACAAATATGTATAAATTTTTATGCACAACAACTATTTTTGTTGAATTGATATGCAAAAATTATTTGTTTTCAAAATTGTACGATTGGAATATTTTGTACGATTTTATAATTTTGGATTATTTAAATACTCAAAAATCTGTAGATACTATTCAACAGTTCTGAAAAATTAAAATACCAGCAATTCGAAACTTGCTTGTAAAGATAAAAAATTGGAAGATTTCATTCAGGTTGTTATTTGATAAAAATGTCAGTGTTCAAATCAACTAATAGTTTATAAGGCGCTCTCAAAAATCACTCGTGACATAAGCCGCCATTTTACTTTCTTTAACAAGTACGCTCCAATTAACTTGACAGTCATGTGTAACAGTATTACTTTTAATAAATCATTTAATATTATAAAAAGTCCATATATATATATATATATATATATATATATATATATATATATATACATAAGCGTACAATCAAAATATAAAAATTCTAACCTTTGTCATCACTGTATCGTCTATAATCGAGAATATTATTTGCAGCACAGAACACAAAACACTATATACACTACATAATTTAGCTAGATCATCCGACGCACTTGAAAAAAACTAGCTCATAAACCGATATTTGTGTAATTTTTCTTTTTTACAAACAGACGAAATAACTCAAACTCAAAATCAAAACTAATATAACGCTCGGGGACACAGACCACTCCATACTGACATAAATAATTGGTAAATTCTTCAAAACAACCACAAAAATGACGCCATCTACAGGTGCTATTTGTAACCGTTTTTTAAACAAGATTCGAATATGCTTAAATTTGTGGTCGGCCATAGCACAAATGCCAACCACTTGTTCAGGGCCACTATGGCCACCTATCCCTCCACTATCAATAGCAGGCCACTGTCAATTAATAGTGATATCGGATTTTCACATAAGATTATAAATTTTAATGGGATTTTTAAGAAAAATATTCTTCTGAGCCAATAATAAATAAATATACACTATTAGAAATAATAATCTTAGCAGAAAAAGCTAACCACTGAGCTGCATTTTAGCAACTGCATATTAAGGATATTTCTGATGATTTATAGAATACATGGTTTTGGTTGCTGATTAAATATATGAAAAATAAAAGTACCATCGGCACGCAACATATGAATAACTTTAGTAGGAACTTAGATATTGTGAAAGGAATTAATGTGAGTTTTATTATCGGTTCTTTTAACTTTAAAGTATGTTTATATACATATACCAAAATATATACAGTCAACCCTCCGTTAACACGGCATTCTGGGTACACGGTTCCCATACTACGCGGAGCTAGAAATCAGACATTCCTCCGACTACACGGACTTCCTATTACACGGTTATTGTTCAACAGCCCATAAGTTCCTTGCGCAACCTATGAGTGATTCTAGTAACGTGCTATCAAAAGGGTATTAATGTAAGTTTTGTTATCGACTTTTATCTTTCAGGCATGCCTGATTATATAATAGCTGCCTAAGAACACGTTTGAGCTGACTAATGCGTAGCGCCAATTTTTGAATAAGGTGTCGATGTCATACATGTCATTTCGTCCGTATTACTCCTACTTCAAGTTGTATTTCTTGGTCTCCATACAGCACGATAAAAATGGTGCGATTTGTACCAACTCTGAGTCTCTCATAGCACGGTTTCCATACTGCACTAAGGTTCCATAGAACACACTACGAATTAGCCTCAATTGTATGTTAAATACGAGTTTTTTATAGCACGGTGCCCATACTGCACGGTATGCATTTGCCGCGTAAAGCTAAGATTTACTGTACATAGTTTTGATGGCTGATCAAATATATGAAAAACAAAAGTACCTTCTGCACGCAACCTATGAATAACATTAGTAGGTACTTAGATATTGTGAAAGAACAGAACGTTAGCCTTCCCAAAAAAGATACTACTTTGCATATTTTTTTATTAGAATTCAGATTTTAGTTAAGTTTTCCGTTGATTAATTTTATCACGACCTTATATTACTCTTCAATTCAATAAAAACAATTTATAATTCATCCTGTCTCGTTGGTTTTCATATAGCGCGACACAAATGCTGCGATTTGTATTAATTCTGTCTGAGTTTCTCATAGCACGGTTTTCATAGAACGTACTACAAATTAGCCTGGATTCTATGTTAAATCCGAGTTTCTCATAGCACGGTTTCCATATTGCACGGCACGCATCCACCGCGTTATCGGAGGATTGACAGTATATGAAAAATCAAGTTCAAAATAAATGAAATAGCAATGTGTCAAGCATTAATCAATCAAAAAATTGTCAAAAAAACTAATACCACATGTTCCTTTATCGCTTTCGCGCCGCTGAATTTTCCGTGCAGTTTACAATATTTGAATTTATCAAAAGCAACAGCATACATATTGGCTGATTTTATATTACGTATGCGTCTACCAGGAACGTAGGCCACAACATCAATATTCGAACCAGCCAGCCGATTGTTCGTGTAACTGATTCTTTGTTCTGAGCGCGAACAACCGGTAACAAATGTCAGCCACGTGATTTGCTGTGCCATACGCTGCACACAAAACCAGTAAATTCAGCTCAGCGGCGCACATAAGCCGCGCCGTTGCCATAATAGTCTTAATGTTATGATCGGAATATCTAATGCAGAAGGTCGGCAACTGCAGAATGGAATTATTCTCGTATTTATATTAAGGTGTTTCGCCTTTTTGGTTCTTTTTATTGCTCATGTGTCAAACTATGAAATATTATACCTATAAATCATTATCCATTAGAATTTCATTGACAACTAGCTATGAATATCAAGTAAACGCTAGGAAAGTTTTGTGTCTTAATGCTTTTTGACACTGCTTCAATGATTTGTATAATTTGGCAAACATAGATATATTTTACCCGTAAAATAATAATATTGCTCTATAAAATCTTTCTTATATTGCTTAATGAGATAAATCACTAACTTTATATCTCCAGCAACTCTGAACACGTCATTATATATTTACATTCTCAATTTTCCATCTTTTATACTAAATGCAAGCATGCACTTCGATTTCGTTAGCAAATAATTGCATGAAAACCATCAAATGAAACAATAAATTACTACTAATTGATTAATTTGTTCATGTGATGTATAACTTACTTCTTCTAATTTCAAATACCAACTATTAACTATATTTTTAACTTTCCGTAGGGTAAGTTATAGTAATCGCAAAAAAATCGAAAATAAAATTTTTTATATATCTTTACGTTTTGATTACATTCGATTTGTATTGATAAAGAGGCGTGCTGATTAGTTTTTGGTGAAGGCAAGTCTAGCCGTTCCGAAGATATGGAGCAAAAAGTTCCAAAAACGGTAACTCTGTTTTTAAGAGAACGGAGCGTCCGACTTGAATAATTCAAAAAACATTTCACTTGTATTGACAAGATGAAAAATTGATCAAATTTTCATAAAGGCAGGTCTAGCGGTTTCGGAGGTCTAACAAAAAAAGTAAAAAAAATGCCATTTGGCGGTCAAAAATGATCATTAGATATATGCACATCAAATTATCGGATATTATATAGAGATTTTAATAATAAGTATAAATTTTGTTTACATTCCTATGGGTTCCGTAACAATGTTTACGCGTTAGACGGCGACGCGGCGCTTACGCGCTTCGATATTTCGTCTTTATGCAGTTAAAGCAGTACAATTGATTTGAAAAAAAGTTCATAATTTCCAAAATATTTCAAAATAAATGATTTGAGATAAAATGATTTAATATGGTTCGTTTTATTAAAAGTTTCAAATAATTGATCAACTTTTATTGATTATTATTGATTTTTAATTACTCGAATTTTGAATTGCGGTACGGGAAGTTCCAGCAATTTGCCTTAAGGCACGATGCCTTAATTAATTGTCTTAAGACAGAATTCCACTTACAGCTAGTTTTCATTTTCAACACAAAAAGTAAAATCAAAAATTACAAAAAGTAACAACACTTGCACGTAACGAAGAAAAGAAACTGAAGGAGTATAAATCACTTAATTTTGATTAAAATTAAATTTATTTTGATTTTTATATAAAGATAAAAATGCTCATTTAACTTCGAAATTAATTGGAAATAATCTTAATTGTAACATACTTATCAAACGTCAGCAGTTATATTCATTTAAATTAGTACATTTTTTATGAACTTCATCAAAACTAAAAACTCAATAAAGATTTTATTTTGATATTGAGAGAGGAGAAAATCTAATGACAATACAAAACTATATTTTAATTTAAAAAAAGTCATTTTTACGTTTCAGGTTATAGAGCTATATCGTTTATTTTTTGAAATAAATAAGTCTGAAGCAAAATTTCACTAACTACGATATAGTAGTAAAACGCAAAAGACAATTCCTGTACCTTTTATATGGCATTTTACTACCAAATTCACCTGCGTTAACTATGAATGCGAACATTAATATTTGTACATCAAATACAAACGGTAAAACATGTTGCACAAGAATGCAAATTATTTTCAGAAAAGCACGTGTAAAAATAAAATACAATTACATACATTTGTAGAACGTTATCGTTACGAATTAATTAAACAGTTCTAGATAAATTTTAATGTTTTATTACATTCACGTGTATTATTATGAAGTTCGCGTTAAATTATTCAGTTTCAAGGCTGCGTTCCATAAATCCAAAGGCGCGCTAATCCTGTATTGTGATACTGCTCTGTTAGTGAACGTAAAGGAATTAAGCTGGATTAATTGGGTTATAAACCATTGTGCATAATGCAATATTTGGCCTATCACACAGCTTATGATAAATTATAATAATTGCACTGTTTCTCAAGCGAAAATGAGCTACGCGCTTAGGTTGCTCTGATGAATATTCTACGTCAATGGGATCTATGAATTAATCCGGAAAGGAAACCCTTCCGCTGAGGGTTACGCGGAAGCACTGTAAATTCACCGATATTTTCAATTACCATTAATCTACAATGAAAAGTACATGGAAAATGGTAAATTTTCGGTTACACAATGTTAACTAGTGGTGTATGGCATCGTGCTTTAAGGCAAATTGCTGGAACTCCCCGCACCAAAAATTAAATTTTTGAAAAAAGATTAATTATGATTTAAACTTTAAAAAAAAATTAGGGATTAAATTTTTGAGAAATTTTAAGTGTGTTAAAAAAAATTACTTTTTTGGGAAAAAAACTTTTAGAGAAAAATGTTTTATTTTAGTTTTATATGATTTGAACTTTTCTGTTAAAGCAATCGCACTACTTTATCTGCATAGAGACGCAATATCGAAGCGCGTAAGCGCCGCGTCGCCGTCTTGCGGATAAACGATGTTACAAAACCCATAGAAATGTATACAAATTTGATACACATTATAAAAATCTCCATAAATTATTTGATCATTTAATATACATATGTCTATTGATCATTTTTGACCTCGAAATGGCATTTTTTAAATTTTTTTTTACTAGATCGACGAAACCGCTAGACCTACCTTCCCAAAAATTTAATCAGTTCTTCGTCTTGTCAATGGAAGTAATATGCTTTTTGAATTATTAAAATCGGACGCTCCGTTCTTTTAAAAACTGAATTACCGTTTTTGGTACCTATTTCCCCGTTTCTTCGAAACTGCTAGACCTGCCTATGCCAAAAACTAATTAGCACGTTTCCTTATTAATAGGAATCGAATGTATTTTGAGTAATTGTGATCGGTTGAACCGTGTTCCCGAAATTGTCGACGAAAATTCCGCACACACACACAAACACATACACCCATTTTTTCTAAGGTATGCCAAAATGGTTAGAATTCTCTGAAACGTAAAGATATATAAAAATTTTCATTTTCGATTTTTGTGCTATTAATATAATTTGTCCTACGGGAAGTTAATTAGTACAAATCTTTGTACAAATCGTGGTAATTACAGTTTAATACACCTGGTTATCTACAGTCGTTATTTCATATGTATGCCAGATATTCTATAACAATTATAAAATATCTATATACATAACAGTATTTGCAAATTAAATAGAAATATAGATGTAAAAATTTTGGATTTATTAATTTTTATTGGTAATATTACTTTTTTAGTAAAAGAAGTTATACCTGGACGTATATATATATATATATATATATATATATATATATATATATATACTAGATTACCCGACAGACGTTGTCCTGTACCCATGTCTACAATTTTTTAATATAATATACTAATATTTACCGTTTACCTAAAAGTAATAATTATTGTTTTTTAAATTACTCTTCACGCCAAAATGCATATACATTTATAATATGAGCAATATTAAATGTAGATACATCCCAGTAATTTATAATCACATACATCCTAGAAAATTTCCTTAACAAACTTCAGAAAGATTTATGAAAATCTGAATAATCGTTTAGAAGTATACGGTGAGTGCTTGTAATTTAATATGAACTTTATATAATAGCAATAAAGCTCAAATCGATTATACGTTTTACTTAGAAAACGTTTGTATGAAAAAAAGAAAAGGGCTGTTTTCAGGGTTTTCTCGGAAATTATTCAATTTTTTTTGCCGTAAGAACCATCCTTGGACTTCAACGAACATTTAAAAAAAAGAATTGGCCAAATTGGTCCAGGCGTTGTTGAGTTATGCGCTTACCAACACATTTTGCAATTCATTTTTATATATAAGATATATGTATGTATATATATTATGTGATCATTATGAAAATTTAGTAAATCCAAACCGATAAATCAAAATTCATATAAACATAATCTGTATGACTTCTGGATATTAACTAAAACTGAATTTGAAATAGTTTTGAGCTAATAATGTATCATAAAACTTTACAGCAGATGAAAACAAAATAAAGTTATACATTAAGATTTCTTAAATCAAATTAAAAAAGTACGAATTATGATCATTTGAATGGGTTTTATTCAAGTATATTAAATTCAGAACTACATACCAACATATGTTTATCAAAAATCAAATTTATCTGGCATTAAAATTAATTAGTCTTTACAGTTTTATCTGCAGCATTCTTTAAAGGAGAAGTTGTTTGAGTTGTATCAAGAGACACAGCTCCACTATCATCACTGCTAACAATCTTAATTAATTTCCTATTTTTAGTTGTTTTTGGCGTCTTCGTATTGGGGAATGTGGCAGTACGTTTTGGATTAAAGTGTGAGTCCAATATCTCTAATAAATCATCTTGTTGATCTTTCCTTGTAATTTGCAATTTGGCCAATTCCTTTATTAGGCCTTGTTTTCCTTCTGTTTCATATGTACTTTTCATGGTATTATAATCAGATTTGCCTTCAGCCAATATTGATCTTAAAACATTTATGTGCTGAATATCCCGATAATTCATTTTGCCAGCTGCTCTAAATATTGGCTGGAATGAACTGCTTCTTTCAGCTACTTTACGCAGTTCTTTTAGTTCATCTAATACTACAGACGTAGGATAAGAATACTGGCGAACTACTTCTACCATGTTGTCTAACATTACGCGATTTGGATCTCCAGTAGCAGCTGCTAAGTTTTTTTGTTCACCTTGACCAAGATGTTGAGCTATTTCCCAAATAATTTTTGCTCTGTTTGATGCATTATCGAATTGTTCTTCTCGATCTAGTAGGACTCTGGATAAAACTTTAAGGTGAAAAGACTTCATGGTAGTTGAACATTTCTTTTCGGCTAATGCATGTCCATTTACAAAACCCTTAACAATTTCTTGAAACTTTCCAAGTAAATGGTAACGTTGAAGAGCTTCTAAGAGCATGTAAGATACCATTTTCTTAGGTTCGTGGAATATGAGAATTACACCTGCTCCATCTGCCTTTGACTTGACTTCTTCTAGATAATTCAAAAAATCTGTTAACCCAAATATTTCTGACTTTGTTTTTATAATCTTATTGTTTATATTGCTTCTTAAAACTCTGAAACGGTCATCAGTTGTAACACGAATATTATGTCTACGTCTGGCACTTGGGTTTACATTTGCATAAGGCATTATGTACTGAGAAAATTGGCTAGTTGGAGTGAATGCTGCTATATGGCATATTTCATCTGTTAACCTCCGTCCAGTTGTATCCATATCACAACTGATAAGGCAGTATTTTCCTGCTGGAAGGCATTCATGCTTAAGCTTTTTGCCTTCAGTAGACTTCTCACTCTCTGGCTTCTTAACCAAGTTGTCCTTACTTTGATCACCTCTGAAACGTTGACAAATATTTTATATGTAAGAAAATAGTCAAACAAAGTGAGTTTAAAAGTCAATTGTATACTTGTTAAGAGCTTACCGAATCATTGTATCAATGTAAAACATTCACCGATTAATTAATTTTAGAATGAGATTTTATTTCTACTTTACTGTATTTGTTTTAAATAAACGTCAGAATGCGAGTTTGTCATTTGTTTTCAGAACATGCTATTTTTCTAGAAGAAAATGGATGATTTTACCTTTTTATAATCCAAATTATTAACTTCTCGTAGGATAAGTTATAGTAATCGCAAAAAAAAATCAGAATGATTTTTTTTTTATTTTTTTCAAAGATTTCTTCATATTTTGGCATACTTTAGAAAAAATGGATGTATGTGTGTGTAATGTGTATATGTATGGATACAATTTATCGTCGACGTTTTCAAGAGCGCCTATTAATCGATTTAAATTTTTCAAAAAACATTCGATTTATATAGCAAGAGAGATGAGATGTGCTGATCAGGTTTTGGCAAAGACATTTTTAGCCGTTTCCCAGATACGGAGCAAAGAGTGCTAAAAATAAAAATCGAGTTCATGGGAGAACAGAGATTCATATTTGAGTGATTAAAAAAGTATTTAATTTCCGATGATGGGGAGACGTGATGATTAGTTTTTAACAAAGATAGGTCGAGCCGTTTCAAAGATACGGAGCTAATGGTGCTTGTGTTATCAGAGTGAATAAAGGATTAGTTTTGATTTCAAAATTTCAAAAGAGAAATTTTTTTTTTTTTAATTTTTAAAAAATAGTTATTTTTAAAATATCGAAAATCATTAGAATTTTAATTTTATTTCTACCTAAAATCACTTATATAATTGAAACAAATAATTTTAACTTTGCAATTCCGTTTATATAATCCTATTAATATGAGATAAGGTCTTTCGTTGTAATTCCGCTTGATTAAGTTTTGTTTACTTTGCTTTTACTTTTCATGTAAACATATATAAACGTCGTCGTCCAACACAAGAGCTTTTGTCTATAACAAACGAATAATAAAAGTTACAGTACTTATAATAATCTATTTGATAACTTTTAAAATTCGTCGAATATTTCCCACGATCCCATGGACAACTAATTCAATATTTTTTAATGTTTACATCCAAGTCAAGGCAAAGGCTAAAATATTATATAATAAAATGTGTTGAATCTAACTTAAAATATGAATACATCTTGTAAAACAACAACGAATATAATAAGGTCTCGTGAACTACAGAACAGTGCTCACAACCAAAGAAATAACTAACAACAAAAGAAACTACTTTTGTTGTGATTTTCAAACAATGCCGTTTATATCCCGATAGCGACATCGTAAGCATCAATGTTATGGCTGTTTATATATATTTTTCCCTCTACTTTCAAATATTGTTGTTGAAATATTCTTTACTTTACTTGCTCTCCAACATAAATTAACCACCCTATTTGCACAATTACGGAAAACTCTTAACGTTTTTTGAAAAATAATCGTATTTCGTTCATTGAGTTGGATAAGAAATGGGGTTCTATATCTTAGTAAAAATATTTTACAAATCTGCGGCTTAGTTGAATCAACGATTTCGCTGTGGCAGCGAGCCGCGGTTATTCTGAGGTGTTTGCGGTCAACATTAAGTTTCACAATATTAAACTTTCAGACGGATGATGCCAAATATATTTTTTGTAGAATGTTCTGAAAACAAATGACAAACTCGCATTCTGACGTTTATTTAAAACAAATACAGTAAAGTAGAAATAAAATCTCATTCTAAAATTAATTAATCGGTGAATGTTTTACATTGATACAATGATTCGGTAAGCTCTTAACAAGTATACAATTGACTTTTAAACTCACTTTGTTTGACTATTTTCTTACATATAAAATATTTGTCAACGTTTCAGAGGTGATCAAAGTAAGGACAACTTGGTTAAGAAGCCAGAGAGTGAGAAGTCTACTGAAGGCAAAAAGCTTAAGCATGAATACCTTCCAGCAGGAAAATACTGCCTTATCAGTTGTGATATGGATACAACTGGACGGAGGTTAACAGATGAAATATGCCATATAGCAGCATTCACTCCAACTAGCCAATTTTCTCAGTACATAATGCCTTATGCAAATGTAAACCCAAGTGCCAGACGTAGACATAATATTCGTGTTACAACTGATGACCGTTTCAGAGTTTTAAGAAGCAATATAAACAATAAGATTATAAAAACAACGTCAGAAATATTTGGGTTAACAGATTTTTTGAATTATCTAGAAGAAGTCAAGTCAAAGGCAGATGGAGCAGGTGTAATTCTCATATTCCACGAACCTAAGAAAATGGTATCTTACATGCTCTTAGAAGCTCTTCAACGTTACCATTTACTTGGAAAGTTTCAAGAAATTGTTAAGGGTTTTGTAAATGGACATGCATTAGCCGAAAAGAAATGTTCAACTACCATGAAGTCTTTTCACCTTAAAGTTTTATCCAGAGTCCTACTAGATCGAGAAGAACAATTCGATAATGCATCAAACAGAGCAAAAATTATTTGGGAAATAGCTCAACATCTTGGTCAAGGTGAACAAAAGAACTTAGCAGCTGCTACTGGAGATCCAAATCGCGTAATGTTAGACAACATGGTAGAACTAGTTCGCCAGTATTCTTATCCTACGTCTGTAGAATTAGATGAACTAAAAGAACTGCGCAAAGTAGCTGAAAGAAGCAGTTCATTCCAGCCAATATTTAGTGCAGCTGGCAAAATGAATTATCGGGATATTCAGCACATAAATGTTTTAAGATCAATATTGGCTGAAGGCAAATCTGATTATAATACCATGAAAAGTACATATGAAACAGAAGGAAAACAAGGCCTAATAAAGGAATTGGCCAAATTGCAAATTACAAGGAAAGATCAACAACATGATTTATTAGAGATATTGGACTCACACTTTAATCCAAAACGTACTGCCACATTCCCCAATACGAAGACGCCAAAAACAACTAAAAATAGGAAATTAATTAAGATTGTTAGCAGTGATGATAGTGGAGCTGTGTCTCTTGATACAACTCGAACAACTTCTCCTTTAAAGAATGCTGCAGATAAATTTGATTTTTGATAAACATATGTTGGTATGTAGTTCTGAATTTAATATACTTGAATAAAACCCATTCAAATGATCATAATTCGTACTTTTTTAATTTGATTTAAGAAATCTTAATGTATAACTTTATTTTGTTTTTATCTGCTGTAAAGTTTTATGATACATTATTAGCTCAAAACTATTTCAAATTCAGTTTTTGTTAATATCCAGAAGTCATACAGATTATGTTTATATGAATTTTGATTTATCGGTTTGGATTTACTAAATGGGCATTATCAAAATAGTATTATTTTAAATTGTGCCGTATATTCATTAAACTTTCTTTTAATATAATATTGATATGTTTTATTTATCTTACTGAATGTATGAATTTATGAAAAACTATTTGAAATTACTTGAAAAAATACGAATTGTGAAATTTCTCAATTAAAAATAAATAATTTTTTAATAAGGAAGACTCCAATTTATTGTGCAATGTAATAAAAAGTAAATATAATTTGAAAGGCAGGTTAGCATTCAGTTTTCCAAATTTTTAAAATATTGGGAAACTAAATGTGCCATATTCTGCCCTATTTAGGAAGTGCAGAAAGTCATTTATGCTTTGCTATAATAAACTTGATAAGGCTTATCTTGAAAACAATATAATTGTGGCAAATATGTATAAGTCGATTTTCACACAAGAAAATGCCAGTGATTGGAAGTTGAATATATATCAGCTTTTTAAAATGTTTGTAATTTATAAAATAATGTAGAGCGGGGCTTAAAGTTCCGCGGGTAAGAGGTTTTACATGCTTGTACAACAGCGTCACTTCTTTCGAAGTGAAAACGAAAGAACTCAAAAAATGTGGCAATCATTTGCTGAACAATTTTCAGATTAGGTTCATCCGCTAATAAAAATAATTATGACATTTTCATATATATATATATATATATATATATATATATATATATACGTCCAGGTATAACTTCTTTTACTAAAAAAGTAATATTACCAATAAAAATTAATAAATCCAAAATTTTTACATCTATATTTCTATTTAATTTGCAAATACTGTTATGTATATAGATATTTTATAATTGTTATAGAATATCTGGCATACATATGAAATAACGACGGTAGATAACCAGGTGTATTAAACTGTAATTACCACGATTTGTACAAAGATTTGTAATAATTAACTTCCCGTAGGACAAATTATATTAATAGCACAAAAATCGAAAATGAAAATTTTTATATATCTTTACGTTTCAGAGGATTCTAACCATTTTGGCATACCTTAGAAAAAATGGGTGTATGTGTTTGTGTCGACAATTTCGGGAACACGGTTCAACCGATCACAATTACTCAAAATACATTCGATTCCTATTAATAAGGAAACGTGCTAATTAGTTTTTGGCATAGGTCTAGCAGTTTCGAAGAAACGGGGAAATAGGTACCAAAAACGGTAATTCAGTTTTTAAAAGAATGGAGCGTCCGATTTTAATAATTCGAAAAGCTTGAAAAAAAAATGCTTTCTTTATTTTGACATATTTTGAAAATTCTGAACTTTTTTACAAAGCAATCGTACTGCTTTAAGTGCATAGAGACGAAATGTCAAAGCGCGTAAGCGCCGCGTCGCCGTCTAACGGAGGAACATTGAACCCATAGAAATGTAAACAAAATTTATACTCATTGTTAAAATCTCTATAAAATATCTGATAATTTGATGTTTTATATGTCTAATGATCATTTTTGACCGCCAAATGGCATTTTTTTTACTTTTTTCACTAGATCTCCGAAACCGCTAGATCTGCCTTCATGAAAATTTGATCAATTCTTCATCTTATCAATACAAGTAAAATGTTTTTTTGAGTTATTAAAATAGGACGCTCTGTTCTCTTAAAAACTGAATTACCATTTTTGGCACTTTTTGCCCCGTATCTTCGGAACGGCTTAAACTGCCTTTGCCAAAAATTAATCAGCACGTCTCCTTGTCAATACGAATCAAATGTTTTTTGAATTATTCAAATCGGTTGATCGGTGTTCCCGAAATCGTCGACGAAGATTTATATCCGCACACATACACACACACACACAAATATTAAGAAACCTTTAATCGTAAAGATATATAAAAATTTTCATTTTCGATTTTGTGCGATTACTATAACTTGCCCTACGGTAAGTTAATAATGAAAGAATCAAAATAAAATACTGATTTGATCTTTAATTAAACAATTTAAATTTTGGATCCTAAAAGTTTTAATTGCTAAACAATGATATAGAAATTTGAACTTACATCAGTTTGTAAATTTATCATCATTTAATAATTGCTAACACAAGCTACAAAATTTAAAAAAATAAATTAATAAAATTTCTTAATAATTAAGCTATAATAGTTTTTGAAATCAAACTTTCAATTTTTTATAATAAAATAAAATTATATTGATTAATAATTTCAACACCAATTATCGTTGATATAAAACAATATTTACAAACTATAGAAATGAATGAAATAAATACAAACAATTATTAATAATTAATAATTTTAACATGAATATGATTAGCTCATAGAATGTTGATGGTTCTTGATCGCTGTTTATTGACAAAATTTGAAAAATATGATTAATACGAAAAATGAATGAATATATACAATTAAACAGTTTTAACTGGGATTGACATCTTGATCGATTGAAGAAAAAAAAGTGTACTAAACTATATATTTAACAATGAACCGTTTCGCTACGAGAGTGTTTTCCGCAGGATCATTATCAATAAAAACGTCTGAAAATAAAATTGTATAAAATTTACGTAAGTGATTTTCAATTTATTTTGATAAATTTAGGAACAGAAACAAAGTTATAAAGCATTTTAAAATTGGTTTCTTGAAGTGTAATTTAAATTTTCCCTCATCAGAAAATTAAGACACTTATCTTCAACAAGTTCTAAAATATGATTCAATGTAATTAATCATTCAAAACAAAGGATAAATATTTCATTGTTCTGACAAGTAGTACGCAACTTTTTTTTCTTAATTAGCTGTAGTATTAAGTTTCTGACAAATTGCATTGCTGCCATCAGTCATTATATCTTCCTCAACCTTTATAATTTAATTGGTGTATTAAATACAATGAATATCGCACATTCATCTGATAGAAAACAAGTTTAAAAGTCTCTACATATACGAGTAATAAAACTTTTATAATGTTCTTATCTAAAATAATTTATAATAGCGCAATTACAAACTAGTGGTGCATGGCATCATGCCTTAAGGCAAACTGCTGCACCACTAGTTTGTAATTGCGCTTGCAACTGCTTAAGAAATTTAAAATTTTCAAAACTGGTTTAAACTTTTTTAAAAATTGGAAAAAAGTTTTATTTGAAGAATTTTGAAATTTTTGAATAAATCGAATTTTCTGCAAATTTAGTTTTTTTATATTCTGTAATTTTTATAATATTGAACTTCTTTTCAAAGCAATCTCGCTGCGTAACTGTCTTAGACCGCCGGATAACTTATTTGTTATTTTTTCCAATACATATTTTAAAGTAGATAATCGATGTAGACAACAAAGATGACATTTGTGCAAATAAATTGCTTACACAATAATTGCTAATTACAACTGCTTATAAACATATAAGAGAATAAGTAAATAAATTATAATACTATATTCAAACTAGTGATGTATGGCATTGCGCCTTAAGGCAAGTTGTTGGCTCTTCCCGTACCGTAACGAAATGTTCGAGGAATATTGAATGTTTTCAAATAAATTAGATTAATATAAATACTGTAACATTGTCTAATATTTATCAGAATTATATAAACTGAATTACAAAGTTAAAATTATTTATTTAAAGCATATAAGTGAGAAGAAGAACTTTAGCCAGAAATAAAATTGAAATGTGAATTATTTTCGATATACAAAAAAAAAATTTTTTTGAACCAAAAATTGAAATAAATGTGTTTCTCAAAAGCAATCGTTTTGTCAACGCAAGCAGAAAGTTTTTTGAATCATTCGAATCAAATGCTTAGTTCCCTCAAAAACTGCCATTTTTTGTACATTTAGCTCTGTATCTTCAAAATAGCTCTACCAAAAACTAATCACCACATCTTCCAATCATTATAAAATGAATGTTTTTTGAATCATTCAAATCGGGCACTCCGTTCTTTCAAAAACTCAATTTTTATTTTCTGCACTCTTTGCTTCGTATCTCCGTAACGGCTGGACCTGCTTTTGCCAAACACTAATCAGCACATCACCCTGTCAATAGGAATCGAACGTTTTTTAAACTATTCAAATCGGTTAATGCATGCGTCCTAAAACGTGGGCAAATTTTGCGGATACACAAAACGCACACACACACACAAAATTTTTCTGTGAGGTATGCCAAGATGTTCAGAAATCTGAAACGCAAAAATTATCATTTTCGATTTTTGGCCCATTACTATAACTTACCCAAAGGAAAGATAATATATCTTTTAATAACTAATAATAAATCAATTATTAATATTCCGATCTACAGTTAGAAAATGAAAGTTATAAAAAATAAAAGTTGTTCAAACTTTTTTTACAAATTTTCATTAGACTGAAAAATAAAATCAATATGAAGTTACACAGACAATTGCTCAAAATATAATATGTCGCTACAGTTATACCCTCAGGTGCAACTTCAAAAATACGGCGTATACTTCATGTTAATATTAATGAAAAAGGAAATATAACCCGTGTGAATTAAATACTCAAGGGAAGAATTCGTTAAACACGAAATCTTTATGCACAATCTCTATCTAACTCGACCATTAATCAAAATAATTTGCTTACAGCTTATTATCTCGAGAATTGAGGAAAGTTCCGAAACTGCCTAGCGCAATAACGCTATTACCTGCGCGCGGCTGGATCGATCCTGCCGCTCGAGGTTCCGACGTTCTGAAAAACCATAAACCGACAGGCTTAATTAATTAATTGTCGGCGGTGAAGTGACGCCGAAGTTTTGAGACCGCAAACACCTCAGAATAACCGCGGCTCGCTGCCACAGCGAAATCGTTGATTCAACTAAGCCGCAGATTTGTAAAATATTTTTCCTAAGATATCGAACCCCATTTCTTATCCAGCTCAATGAACAAAATACGATCATTTTTCAAAAAACGTTAAGCGTTTTCTCGTAATTGTGCAAATAGGGTGGTTAATTTATGTTGGAAAACAAGTAAAGTAAAGAATTTTTCAACAACAATGTTTGAAAGTAGAGGGAAAAATATATATAAACAGCCATAACATTGATGCTTACGATGTCGCTATCGGGATATAAACGGCATTGTTTGAAAATCACAACAAAAGTAGTTTCTTTTGTTGTTAGTTATTTCTTTGGTTGTGAGCACTGTTCTTTAGTTCACGAGACCTTATTATATTCGTTGTTGTTTTACAAGATGTATTCATATTTTAAGTTAGATTCAACACATTTTATTATATAATATTTTAGCCTTTGCCTTGACTTGGATGTAAACATTAAAAAATATTGAATTAGTTGTCCATGGGATCGTGGGAAATATTCGACGAATTTTAAAAGTTATCAAATAGATTATTGTAAATACTGTAACTTTTATTATTCGTATGTTATAGACAAAAGCTTTTGTAGCTTATAAATTGGACGACGACGTTTATATATGTTTACATGAAAAGTAAAAGCAAACTAAACAAAACTTAATCAAGCGGAATTACAACGAAAGACCTTATCTCATATTAATAGGATTATATAAACTGAATTGCAAAGTTAAAATTATTTGTTTCAATTATATAAGTGATTTTAGGTAGAAATAAAATTAAAATTCTAATGATTTTCGATATTTTAAAAATAACTATTTTTTAAAAATTAAAAAAAAAAAATTTCTCTTTTGAAATTTTGAAATCAAAACTAATCCTTTATTCACTCTGATAACACAAGCACCATTAGCTCCGTATCTTTGAAACGGCTCGACCTATCTTTGTTGAAAACTAATCATCACGTCTCCCCATCATTGGAAATTGAATACTTTTTTAATCACTCAAATATGATTCTCTGTTCTTTAGTTCATCCCATGAACTCGATTTTGATTTTTTGCACTCTTTGCTCCGTATCTGGGAAACGGCTGAAAATGTCTTTGCCAAAACCTGATCAGCACATCTCATCTCTCTTGCTATATGAATCGAATGTTTTTTGAAAAATTTAAATCGATTAATAGACGCTCTTGAAAACGTCGACGATAAATTGTATCCATACATACACACATTACACACACATACATCCATTTTTTTCTAAAGTATGCCAAAATATGAAGAAATCTTTGAAACGTAAAGATAAATAAAAAAAAAATTCATTCTGAATTTTTTTGCGATTACCATAACTTATCCTACGAGAAGTTAGTAATTTGGATTATAAAAAGGTTAAATCATCCATTTTCTTCTAGAAAAATAGCATTTTACTTAATTACTAATGAATATGAAAATAAATGTTTGCAGTAAAACGTCTGAATAAAAATGCCTTTACTTTCTACTATATATACAAATATAAAATAAATTTGTTTTTTATTATAATGATTTACAAGTGACGCTGTATTACGCTTTTGATTTTCATTAAACATAGATTTCGACGACATAACCTTAAATGATAGTTAGGTTGACATTTGACGTTTTGTAATACACATGATTGTTGTATAAGACATACATATACGTGACAAGATAATGTCGATCAATCATAATTAACTCTTATAAAATGATCATATCAATAGCCAATGATGAATCAGTATTTGTGGCGTAACGCATTTCCGTTGCATTTTTGATGAGCTACTCCGTAGTTGCACCTAAAATGTTAAACTTCAATAAATAAGTTGTTAATATTTAAGATATTTAATATAAACTAATACTCAATGAAAAGAGATTAAAATTGTGTCCAATTCACTTGATAGCATAGCAGTGGAAGAGCTCCATTAGATCTGTGCAAGGCAATATTACACGGTGTGTCATAATAAGAAAAAGACGGTTTTTAGTAAAGCAAATGCATTGTTCGCTCTAAGTGCCATCCACCGTTGAATGAGCTTGCGTTAGCGCTCGGTATACGATTTCCACACGTAAGACGTAATCTTCTGATCTCTTACAGGAATCTCATTCGAATAAATATATATATATATATATATATATATATATATATATATATATATATATATATATATATATATATATATATATATTTTATTATATACATATACTAGCATTTATTATTATTATTATATATATATATATATATATATATATATATATATAAATGCTAGTCTGTCTGTAAGCAGGTCCAAGGTGTGAGAATACTAAAAAATAAATTATTTTCTCTTCCAACTTTGTTTATTATTTTCATCATCGTTTCATTATCATATGATATTGGATAGACATTTAAATCGGAAATCACATATAATGGCAACTTCAAAACATGAGAAGAAATCTGCATTAGTTAATTAGCAGTTAAAATCTGAATTATCAGCTTATAACAAAATTCTAATATATGAAACAAATCTAAAACCGATATGGACCTACGGTATACAATGCGGCAAAAATAAACCATTGCGGCAAATTGTGGGTGCATCTAGATATAAGGCAAATTCGTTAATTCAACAGGGTACTAATATGGTTACAGTGACAGAAAAAATAACTGAAATATCAAATAAATACAAAGAAAAAGTAGAAGAACATTCCAAAATAAAATCATGATTTTAGACTCAAAAGAACGAGACTAGTTACCTTTACGCGGCCTTTTCCAACTTATAATTAGAAATACATCTTATAAAACAATTAAATACCGTATACTTGAAAATTATATTAAGGTCTCATAAACTAAACAACAGTGCTCAAAACTGAAAAAACTAACAGAGAAAAAAAATACTTTTGTTATGAAATTTCAAATTTCCGTTTATCTCGCGAAAGCAACGTCGTAAGAATCAAGGTAATGATTGATTATATATTTTACTCCCTCTACTTTCAAATATTGTTGTTAGAAATTTTTAACTTTACTTGTTCTTGAGATGGTAGATCTTTTTATCCGCATAACTTTAAACCCCGCTCTACTCTATAATAAGAGAAATCACTACCATATAAAACAGAGCATCAGAAATATATTACTCAACTTCCAGTCACGTGCGAACAAGAATTCCATCGGCAAATCCAAATGGATTTTCGATTCTGTTATGAGGATAGATTCGTTGTTTCCGTTGCAAATAAAATGCTTCCTGTTTATCGACTTCTCTCTTAATTAACAATGGCACGTGTGCATTTTCTCACATCTAGGTAAGAGTTAATCTCAATAGCAAAGCCATGAAAACTAATAACTAAATCCAAATTTTCAGAATTTTCTTAAATCATTTGTTTAACTATTATTGCTTAATATTTTATCATTGTCTACCAACTCTTGTCCGCCATATATATATATTTAATAATGTCATTGATTTATTATAACAAAATATTTAATATTGTAGCAAAACACAACACAATCATTTAAACAAAACCTTTTTTTTCTTATATTGATTTTTTTTATATTGAATTTCTAATTGAAAATTATCTGTTTCATATTCACCCAAAAAGGACAAAAAATAAATGTCACAACCATACCCACAAAATTTGCTCAACCCTACCTAACGCACATTTATTAAAACAAATCATAGTTATGACTGAGCTAAATTATCTATGCAAAAAGCAATTGCTGGTAATTGACTACTAATTTTCAACTTATAGCAAAATAACAAACAAGGTAATCTATCTCTATAGACGTAAAAGTTATTCTTAAAAGAAATGGAACAACAAACTTTTTTTTGTCTCTTTAAAAGGAATACAGATCATGTTCATATAGGGCGCAGAATAAACGCAATGTCCAAACTAGGGTTTGTCGGTTTTCAAAAACCGGTTTAAAAACCGTTTTTTTTGACGAAAATTATAGAATTCGAAAACCGGTTTTTTAGTAGAAAAAGTTTCGTTTTTACTGTATAAGTAGAAAATGGCAAATATAGCCAAATATAAAAGATAGTAGCAAGCGTTTTGATTCTTGGAATCATATCGATTTAATAGCATTTGGAATCTTATCAGTCTGCTTTGGTTCCAAGAAAGGTTTTTTGTTATCTTTTGTCTAATGTGTCTAATGTATATATGAATTTAAATCAATGTGACTTCTTCTCGAAGAAGTAACTCCCTCTACTCAATTTTTAAAGAAAATGAGTTTTTATCCATAGACGCCACAAATAAAAGAACAAAAAATTTAGGATAAGTATATCAGACTCTAAAAACAATTAAGTTCGGTCGCAAGTAAGAGTATTTTCTATTTTGAGAAATATCGTAAGTAAACAAAGGACACGTCTAAGTAACAAATCGATAGATATTCTCAATTTTTTGAAATCATGTTTTATTAAACAAAAACATAATTAAAATTTTTAAAATTAATTAATTAAAATTGCTAGGAATAGAAAATACTCGGGGTTTAGCTTAATTGTTTTCACAACTAAAATTGATAGTAACAAGTATGTATCAACATGTACCCAATATTTTTTTATTTTTAATTTAATGAATGTTTTTGATTTAAAAATATATTATTTTTATTTATTAAAATACTGTTCTTTTACTGTGATAAAAATATTTTCATTCTAATATGTGAAAATGATGCATGAATAACGAATAATTATTTTCAAAATTATTTAATTCAGATAAACTATTAATTTTTTGTTCTAGTAGTTAAACTTAAAATAATTTTGTTCACTATCCATAAAATTAAATCGCACTAAATTTGCAGATAAATTTTTGTTATTACAGAATATTCGAGCAAAAATTGATTTTTTATATAAAATTCGAAATCCGGTTAAAACCGGTTTTCTGGTAAAATTAAAATTCGAAAACCGGTTTTCTGAAATGTCGGTTTTTGTATAAACCCTAGTCCAAAGAAACAAACACACTATATTTTTCTCCTATGTCGAAATCAGTACAGTTTAGCTGTTATGGCGACTGTTACTACCGTACCCTGGCACAACCGTGCCCAGTATGCACCGATATGTTTTTCGTGCATTTTCAAGCTGCACATTTAAAATTCAAAAGTCGCTCGGTCGCGGGGTTGGCATGAGACACCAATCGCTTTTGTAACTTACAAAACTTCTGCATCGGAAGCAACAAAAAGCTATGGTATCACGTCCACATACAGACGTATCACGTATATAATAGGTATAGTTATAGGAGGATAGATAGAATCGTTCGATCCAGGAACATAAGAACACCTAGCTAGTTTATAACAAACATCGTTATAACATAGAATCAGATCACGTACATTTATCCAGTTGCACGCTTGGCGCCTCGTGTATCGGTTCTTAGGACCGTAAGAGATGTTAGTATCATCAGAACGGACAAGCACTGATGATCATACGCGGGGGAATAGATAGAATCACACTCGGAATATAATATGAGTGCTGGGGTAAATTTTAAAGTTACGAACATCTGAGATGAAACTTCGCCTACAACTTGACTCGACCTTAGAGGAAGCTTATAAATGTATGCTCAAGAACGTATTATGATAAACCCCCCTCCTATTTGGTGATATTCAAAATTACCCCCACTCCCCCGCAAATATCACGTGCATTTTTAGTTACGAAAAAAAATTCAATTTTTTTTTTATTTTTTCTAAAATAGTTTGGATTTTTTTGAAAAAATCAGGTGAAAAATAAATGCAAGTAATATCTTACTATACAATATATATGTTTATTGGACCTAAAATATAAATTAATAGTTCTATATTTAAAATATCACCGGTTTCCGTTGTTTTGCTCATAAGTTTATTTAATTGTCGAAATCAAATGTCCAATAACACAATTATAGAAAAGTGATAAAAATTTGTGTTTTTAAATTAAATACTTTTGCTCATTATAAATAGTTTATTTTCCAAAATTCATAACTGCGAGCAAAAGTCATACAAATTAAGTGTTGGGCGTGAGGATCACACGCGATTGAAGTAAAACTTATTTGCTACTGTAAAAGTAAAAGTTAAGTAAAAATAAATTCATCATATAACAATTCTGAATAATGTTTATTAGTAATATGGTAACATTCGTGATGTACACATTTATTGGTGTCAACCATTATACACATTTATATAATGATAAATTATAAATTATATATTTATAATAGCATCAAAAATATGTATAATATTTAAAAACATTAATATAATTAAAGTCATACTTTAAATATCACATGATCGGTTTGTCATTGTAATTAGCATTTAGAAATGAACCTTTATTAGAGAAATGAAGTAATTGCTGATTATTAAATTCTATAATATTCATTCACACAGTGGATTATGTTAAACAATGCCTAAATAAATATAGTTTTCGCAACTTCACTCATCATGTAATTGTGTTTGAAGAACTTCATGTAATTAAAATTAACATACATTCATTAACTGCTTGAATTTTTTTTACTTTTCCGCTGGCGATATAATCTCATTCTTTAAACAGCCGTAATAGCTATCTGTCTTGCCTAAAAAATATTTTCCATTTAATAACTTCAAACATTTATATAAACCATGAATGATATGGAAATAATCTTTAATCAATAAACTTACGTTTAGTACACGGCCCGAATGTTTTATTTGTTTTATTATTTTCAAGAAACAGTGTACAATATTCTTCTAATTAAGGCATTTTTCATTAAATCAAGATTTGTACTACGATGTAACTTTAAAATGTTTATTAATCTATGCCGATTTCCTTGTTGATATCAGTACGCATACCACGTTGATGCCGGTGCGCATACAACGACAGATCTCTATTCACATACACGACGACTAATCACAATCTACCCCTACAGAAATGATATAATCGAGAGCGAATGACCAATCATTGGCACTCGACTCTTGTCTCATCTTATCTGCCGTAACGCACTTCCGTTGCATTTGTACGGATTTACACCCTAGTCGCGCCTAAAGAAGTTTTACTTCAAAAAGCAATCAGAGACAAAAAAATGACAAAATAGTTCAAAATCTGCACGGCACTATAAATTTTTTCCTTCAAATGACTTTCATAACATCCTCCCATAAACTCGAATTATCCGAAAATCGCCAGAAGATTATGAATATTATATTATTATATTATCGATCAACATATTTTCAGCAATTCTAAAATAGCTTTAGATCGCAGTTCTCTCAAGTGCCCTTCAGCTTGTCGTCTATATAATATGGACGAACGGTTGTGTATCTGGCGCAGTTTGCACAATTTCAACTCGAAGTTTGCGTTTAAATCGCACCGTATTTACAATGCTACATGCGCCGAGAGTAACCGCTTGTGATTTGCGGCCACGTCGACTACATGCAGTTGATTATGTGGACATACCGATGTCAATGTGTTAGAAAAATAACGCGAAATACAAGACCAACTCGAATATAGTATGTATAGACAATGCTGCTACACAGGATAAAATAAATACCTTCATGTGTTTATATACAGCGGACCCGACAAACGTTGTTTAACAATAAAAAATATTTCTAGAATGAGTTTTAGTAACTGATTGCAAATGTGGAAGTATGTGGTATATTTATTAATTAAATTATTAACTCCCCATAGAGTAAGTTATAGTAATCGCAAAAAAACGAAAATGAAAATTTTTGCATATTTTCACGTTTTGGAGATTTCTGAACAATTTGGCATACTTTAGAAAAAAATGGATGTATGTGTGTGTGCGTATATGTTTGGATACAAATTTTCGTCCACGGTTTCGGGCGCACAAATAAACCGATTTGAATGATTCAAAAAACATTCGATTCCTATTGATGAGAAGACGTGCTGATTTGTTTTTGGTGAAGTAAGGCCCAGCTGTTTCGCAGATACGGGGCAAAAAGTGCCAAAAATGGTAATTCAGTTTTTGAGAGAACGAAGTACCCGATTTGAATGATTTTACTTGTTTTCTGTTTTGGAGATACAGAGGAAAAAGAAAAAATTATTGTTATTTCTGTACCAGGATTGTTAATTTTTAAAAGTTTACTCACACGGTTCAAGCAAATTTCAAAATGTTCTTAAAAAAAATACATTAGCTTAATAATTTTTTATGCAGGGGTAAAACAAATTATATTGATGGTTTAAACACTGCAACGCACGTTACATATAGATGTTCTTGGGGCATAGTCATAGCAAGTCTAATCTGGCAAGATTAGGCATTGCCATCCTAATCTGGAACTGACTTCATTTAAATTATATTAGCATATTTGGATATTCAAGCATTTGATATATTATTGCCACGCTTTTCAATAATTCATTAATGTTCGATATATGAAGCAAATCCAAACACTCATTTTTGAATTATGTTGTGGCATGCCTAGAAAATAGAGTGATAGTTCAAAAACTCTGTGAAAAAATACAGTTTTGCCAAAGGTTTGTATGGTACTCAAAAAACTGTTGTATCATCAGATTTTGGAATTCAAATTTTACATTTGTACATTTTTTTGCTTAAAAATTGTTCTTTCTGCAAGCCATTAAATATCTATGTACAATGTGTGCTCAGCTGAAAGCATTTGTGCTATGGGATAATCCAGCAAATCCGTTATTATGCAATAATCGGTCATTAATTTAACATATCTACTTCTATCGATAGTAACCTCTCCGTTACCAATATCTAAGAATAGTTTTGAAAAAATTTCAGCGTATAGCATAATTTTAAGCTTTTTCATAAGCTCAGAAAAATTTTAATCAAAATTCTGTGAAAAACGTTTCCAAAGAATACGATAATTGATCGAGATATATAAAAAATGATTGGACTAGTAAAATTGGACTTAAAATGTCCACCGATATCTCGAAAACAATAAATGTTACGAATTTTTTAACAATAATATTTAAAAGTAGAGGAAAAATCACTATGATCACTGTGATGCTTATAACATTGCTATCGTGGGATAAAATGCAATGTTTGAAAATTCATAACAAAAGTATTTTCTTCCGTTATTAGTTTTTTTGGTTGTGAAGACTATTGTTTAGTTTGCGAGACCTCAATAAAATTTTTAAGTATACATTATTTAATTGTTTTAAGTTAGATTCAACAGTTTGTTCTATTATAACCTCTATAAAAGCTTACACAAGGGTGCAGTTAAAACGACTAACTAAACCATTACTCTGGCAAAGGTGTAAACAATAATAAGTAAATTAATTGAGTTAAAAAAAGCAATTAGAAATAAATCAAATGAATAGTTATTCCAACCAAGTAACAAATTTTTGGAACACATTTCTACAATAATGAATTAGCATAGAATTTTACTGAACCTAATCAGATTTTAGTTTGTTTAATATTTTATGTGTTATTTGTTGTGATATAATTGGTTATATTGTCACAATATAAGTGTTCAAATTCAAATTGGACCTTTGTGGTGTGGTGGCCCTATATAAAATAAGGATTCATGGTAAAAATTTCAAGTTGTATGTATTTTTATATTCAATTGCAATAAAAATCTAAAGAAAATTGATCCCAAAGTTTTAAAAAAAAGTTTTAGGGTTGAACAACCCTCGATAAAATTAAACTGTTTTTTAAAGTAAAGTTAAAACTTTTGCCTACAAGTTTATCAAAATGTTAGCGAGTTCTATAAACGCTCTTCTCACACGAAATCAATAAATGACCAATACAAAGGATGATTAATGGAATACAGAGCAGATGTGTTACGAACATTAACAGAAAGTACATTATAAAAAGTCAATAAATGTTGATGACCGATAATTAAACATGACTAATGTATACGGATAACATAGTTTTATTTAGTAAATAATTGTAAGAATTCCATTACCAAAAATATCCTGTAATAGCCGTTGTATCGACCACACAAAACACGAAATACACGATCGAGAATAGCAGATTCCAAGAATAACTTGAATGGTTCGGTTGTTGATGAATTTACCCGATTTCGTAATACCTCTGTGAGTGGAGTGGAGTGATGGGTGCTTCCACAAAGTGTGCAGCATTGTCCACTTCGCGGAAACGCGCCAGCGGGCTAGTGGGCAGGGGGCAGGGGGCAGTGGGCAGAGCGGGCTGACTGACGTAGTAGAGTTTAGCTGATATCGGATATCTCCCTGAGCTTACGATAGATAACACGATTACCGGGAATTTGTAGCAGATGCGTCTGATTGTTTCGTATAATAATCTACGTGCAATATACTATAATACCAGTATAATATACATATGAATAATATATATAAGCCAGCTAAGATATTGCTGTATCTATTTTTTATATTAATATATCTTGAGATCCACTTATTAGGTATGTTTGTACAAAATAAAGAATGATAGTTGTTACAATTATTCCTCTACCGAATCATGTGAAAGTAATTCCACAAATTCTGTTGATTATTTCACAATTTATACATTTCCAGAAAAAAGCGTGGTGTTACAACGGTGTTATAAAAAAAACGACAATAAAACCTCTGATAATTTATTCTTTAGTATTTTTTTCATTGTCAGCCCTATTAGATCAAAACTAATAGAATTGTCAGCCATTGTCAGCCCTATTAGATCAAAACTAATAAAATTAGAACAAAATCATCAAATATGGATGGATTAACCATTGGGTTACCATCTAAAACTAATACGAAGTAAGGAGAAGTTTCAGCCCAACAGCTTATAGGACGTAAGGTTCTGAGTGCGGTTCAAAAATAATAAAAAAAGTATTTTTTTCATAAATCAATGCCGCCTATAAATCTTCTGTGATATACATTATTATCATAAATCAACGTAAACTACAAGTAATTTAAAAAAATAAAAACATAAGGACCGATTCTGCCGCATAACAGAAAAATATTGTGGCAAGGCCATGTTATGAAGAACTTCCCATACTAAATATTGAAAAAGCCATTTGTTTAGTATGCAGTCAGACGTATTTCTCAGGTTGTCAGATAGAACCACACAAATGTCAAATAAAACGATATTAGATAGCAGGGTGTTTCTGATTCGGCTTACTAATTTGATAACATACTAGTGACGATGCAGTTCATGTGTAAAACGCCTGAATGCACAGCAAATACATGACATTTAAAAAGTATTCAGTATGATTCAGTGGCATAATGTATGGAAGTTAGAGCGTAACATGGCCTTGCCATAACATTTTTTTTGTTATCGGTCCCATAGTGTCTCCTGTAACACAATTTACATGTGCTGACATCTCACAAACTATATATGGTAGGGCTGGGCACAGAGGTCCAATTTGACTTTGAGCAATTATATTGTGCAAACCAAACCAATTACATCACAACTAATAACACACATCGAATAAACATCTGTCTGACTATGTTTAATAAAAAAATTCCCTGCTAATTCAATATTGTAGAAATGTGTTTTTTTACTATTTTCCAAATATTTGTCACCTGGTCATTTACCTTTTATATATTTATTTATTTATTTATTTATTTATTTATTTATTAATTTTACAAGCCGTCCGTATAATAATATAATAAGGCTTAAGTCAATATTTTATAGGTTTAATATAATATAATTAATTATTAGCTATTTTATTACTTATTTATTTATTATTTAACTTATTTATATTTAGTTAATGTTAATTATTTATAAATATAACTAGTTTGTTTGTTGCAAGTATTTTTTAAAAATTTAATAAGTATTTCAATAAGCTTTACAATACTTTTACAATATAATTATTTTATTTAACAAATTTTAGGTTATTTTATGATATTTTAATAAATTTAAGTGTCTTATATTATTATTATTATTATCATTATCATTTTTATTATTATTGTTAAGTATTTTTACAATATAAGTTTTTTTTCTTTTACAAATTTTTAGGTATTATGATGAAGGAAGTATTTTTTTTCACAATTTTTTAAGTGTTTTTAAAATATAAGTTTTTGGTTAACTAATTATTAAGTATTTTAACAATAACAGTCATATAAAAAAATTAAAATTTTGTTTCACTATATATATATATATATATATATATATATATAATTTTTGTCTTACATTTATTTTACACAATTTTTTATCTAATTTCAGTCCATCATTAAAAAATCGCATATATTAATGATCAAAACATACATGCTTTTAGATATTGTGTGAAGTAATATATAAAAGAGCACTTTAAGATGGAATAGGTTTCTCATAAGCAAATGCCCATGCGAATGATATATCATTTCATTATCTTCGTTTCAGTTTATTGAATTTGATAATCATAATTTAAAGAAATATTATTAATTATTCTTAAAATATATTACAAATATATTTAGTTGTACTTCTTACGCAGCTTAATATATTTTTTCATGTCAATATCCCGAAATGTAATGAAATAGTACACTACCAATGTCTAATATGTACCTTCTACGATAGCCTATATGATATTCATTTACAATTATGAAATTGACTAATTAAAATTATTGTGCAAAATATTGTTCAAACTCTTAGAATAATCCGTAGTTTCGTAGTATAAAAGAAATGCTGCAAGATATTATGTAAATAACTATAAAAGCATAAAGGCAACCAATTATAAGTTTGTTAATATCTTAAAGTTCGAGAAGTTAATATTTATCTCAAAACTAATCCTGAATTAAAGCGCATGCAGTTGAACACACTAATATTCTAAATAATAGTTAAAAGTTAATTTCATTATTATGTAATATGTTATCTCCATGAAATACTTTTGTTACAACGTGGTACTTTAATAATTTACATACGTTTTATAACGAACGCGACGTAGAAACTGAATATAAATGGTTACTGCTGGCGGATTAAATAGAATAAAATACATGCACAAAAATAACGCGGAAAATCTAATGAAAATATACGTTTTAATTCAATAAGATTATATTTTGTAGAAAGCGTAAGCCATCATATAGCACAACCAGATACTTCATAATATATAAAGCCATTTCTGGACCATTACGGTCTTCTTGCGTTATAATGTAATATATTACTGCTTATCAGAAATATTATGCAACTTTTGTAATTAACTTTACGAAGGAGAAAGGCATGTTTTATGTGGGTCGGAATTCTAACTGAACTGGGAAAAGAAAACGATTTTATACATAGTTTAATGGAAATAAACTATATAATCATAAATTTATAATATACTAAACTTTTGTTGAAATAAAGATATATATATATAATGCAGTGCATATAATAAAATTAATTTATGACTAAAATGCTTTTTACTTTTTTCCGCACATCAAAATAAAATACTTACAAAGTGAAATTAGATTAGTGATCTATAGTAGAACATTTATATTCTTATATTTTGGTATTAAGATAAATAAATAAATGCTGAAATTGAAATTCAGGAATTGTACGTGTCTTGATTTGAGTGTAATATAAAATGGATTTTCTAATGAAAAAAAAAATACTCAAAATTCGGTTTGGTCATCATGTTCTTTCCCAACAATTATGGCAAATCACCTCCTATTCCAACAATTTAGGCAAAGAGTTCAAATAAAATCCTATGAATATCAAAACAATTAGACAGGAAGATAAAAATATCGATTTTTTTGCTCGTGTATTCAATATTTTAGCATTGCATCTAAATAAAGATTAAACAAATCTGTATGAAAATATTCTGTTCATATTCTACATTTATATTCAGCAGATTGCAATCAGACGTGAGTAGACTAAAAATTTTACTTAAAACGAAGTTAGTTGACTAAGAATTTAGAAGTTAGTAGACTAAAACTTCTACTTAAAACTAATATCGATATAAATATAATTTCAACTCTAGTCGGTAATATCAAAACCCTTACTTGACAATTTCCAAACTACACGGAAAATGATTTAGTGATTCAGAGAATTGAAACCATCCATCATTTGGATTGCTTCTTATCGCCATTTGCCGAAGGATGATTATTTCTCATTTCTATAGTGGAGCTCTGTCAAGGATTTAATGGCTGTGCACTTCACTAAACTATTATAAATGAATGATATAGGTACATTGACGTACTGATAATAAATTACACAGCTGGAGTGGAATTAATTTAGTAAAACAATTCGTATGAGATTTACACCTGAGTCTTGTCTTATCAGGTCTTCCAATTACATTTAATATTTATATGCATGTATATAAGAGCCATGAAGTTTTCATCGTCAATCATCATTTTTATACACATTAATGTAAACATAATTTATTTTTATTATAAATTATATAACGATATAGAGTAGAGTTGGAAGGGGTTTGAGCAAGTCTCAAAAACAAGTATAGCTAGAAACTTTTTTCAACAATATTTGAAAGTAGAGTGCCAAAGATTTATAATCAGCCACTTCCATCATTCTATCAATCACGCTATTAGGAAATAAACGGCAATGTTTGAAAATCTGCAAGAGAAGTTTTTGCTTGTGAGCACTGTTGTTTAGTTCACTAGAGTTTAATATTATTTTCAGGTATACGATATTTAATTGTTCTATAAGATATGGTTATTTTCAAGTTTAATAGTTTTTTTATAGCCTCTATAACAGCTTACATGTGGTGTAGTAAAAAAAACAACTATACCCTGACAATTAGGTGTAAACAATAAAAAATAGTAAATAATAAGGTAAATTAAACTAAAAAACAATTTTACAAGAGATAAATAAAACAAATAATTATTCCAACTCTGATAATAAATATTTCTGATAAAATATCAGTTTATGGTTATATACAGTGTTCTCTGTAAATAATACATTCATGAAATTTATATTTTCTATTGGTTGAATGATATAGCTATTATTTTGTAAAATTCCTCTAAAATTGAAAATAAGACATTAAATCTGTTTGCCCCGTGGTTTTTCCATTTCACCCTATAGAAAAAAGACACATTTCTATAATTAGGATATATTTCTATAATTATTAACTGGGAATTTTACTGACCATAGTTCCATAGTTGTTTGTTTAACATGTGTTGTAGGTTGTGATATAGTACATTTGGTTTAGACAGTATGATTACTCACAGTCAAATTGGACCATTGTGCCCCTATCCTATATAATTCATTGTTTGACAATGAAGCGTTTTGCAATCTAGTAAACACTAAATGTAAGTATTATTAAATTTCAGTGAAGTATATAACTTAAAACAAATTTAAACGTGACAACCTGAGAAAGAGTAAACTTTCTCAATTTGTTTCGAAATTTTCAATATTGCAGTTGTAAGTTACTGATCAACATCAAAATCACTTGTCAATCCTTGCCATTAAACTGAATCCATAAAACCTGCGTAATTATATGAAACCGATGAAACGAGGCATAAAAACTAAGAATTTTAATTTATATATTCACAATAAAAATTTCAAATAAATCACGTAATAATTATTTTATGGTGACAACAGAGATTTCAGAAAACCAAAGCATTTAACAGTTGTCGGAGAACAAACGATGGTACTAAAATGTCTTTTGCTGTCAAACTGGGGATTTAACTTCTCGAAGAAGAAGTTTGTGTTCGTTCAATTCACTAATTTTATGTTTTCACGATGTTTAGAAGTTTTTGAACCGAGTTTAAATAGTTGTTTCTAGATTAGTTGAGTATCGTTTAGGTTTTGCTAATGATTAGACAAGACTGTTTTCGGTAATTAATTATTAATAAAAAAAAATGTATTTAAAAAAATTGTTAACAACTCAATATATTTCAATTAATGATTATTCTCAAGTCAGCTAAGCCTTTTCGTCGTCAGCAACCAAAATTTTACATTAAATAGTTCTAATCTGATTTTAACTAAATTTCAATTTAAATTAGAAACTAGGATATCTAAATAATATTAAAATTTCAAATATTTTTTGAGTTATGATATATATATCTGACACTAAACACTCATCATCAAGGATTTTATATTTTGAATTTTATCGAATTTTCAAAAAACTTAATAATTTTCAAAAGCTTAAAACAGTTTAAATGATCACAATCTTTCCAAAATTGTTATATTTTCAATAAAAACTGTAATTTTTTAACAATGTTAAAAGTTTTACTATTTAGTTTAGTATTGCTTTCCAACGTCCGCATTATGTTTCTTGCCACCTCTAGTGTTTATAAAAATTTATCATTTGCTTAATTATAAAATCCCTCGTTAAAAAGCAATTAATATTTTTTCATGCTCGCGCCATTTGCGACTATTTGATTTTTATTGAAAAAAGTTTTTATAGCAATTTGCAGAAGTTTAATGATTGCTCCGATAGCGTGTTCACAAGTTTACACAACATTCACCTTGCGACAGTAATGTCTATTTAACAACTTTTGTTTTTATATCGCTTTAGCAGGTACTGCAAGCAATTATTTTCCGATATCTATACAAAGGTGATTCATTAAAGAAAACTAATAATTGAATTTGTATCTGTTTGCACTGAATATTTTATTTCCTATCTCATTTATTATTTGATGACTTTATTTCAACATAATAGTTGTTCTTTTGCGCTTTCTCAATTGTTGATGGCGGTTGGCTCGAAATTTTTAATTACTCTATAATAAAGTAATAATACAGGTTGACTTCAATATAGAAGAAAAACTTAAGTTTCTACGTCTAATTTTTTTCAACAGTTGATTACAACAAATCAGCACGATTTCCAACCAATTTTTTTCGAACGGTTTTTGAATTTTGAAAATCTGTGGACGAAATTATCTTCACTTTTCTGCTAATTACAAAGAAACGGTTCGGCCGAGCCTCGCCCAAAACTGATAAACTTAAGTCATCATCGAGTTAAATGGAATGGCTTTTAAATTTTCGCAATCGGTCCGGCCGTTTTATAAAAAAACGTCGATGAAATTTTGCATTCATCATCAAATTCACTAATTTGTCGATTTTTACATAGTCATATGAGTAGTTTAGGAACTTATATCCAAAATCGTTCTGACAAAAAACTATTATGTTGTGCTATTCGTTAATCCCTTGATCTTTTTATCTTAATCTGAAACTTGTAACATTCTGAAACTACAAATTAAAGTTAAAGAGTTCGAAATTCGTATCAATTGGAAGAAGCAAAAAGACGTGTTGCGCTTCATAAAGTTATTTCGATCTAAGTTCATGAATTAAATTTATACCGGTAATTATTTTTTAATTTTGATCTAAATTCACAGTAAATAATTTTTAATGAAGTAAACTTGAACCACATTCACATAATACAATCAAATGTTCATCGAACTTTATTTCTATTAATCGATTTGAATTTCCAATACTGCATTGATTGATTAAAAATATACCATCTATGTACTTTTATGACATGAAAAAATAGTGACAAATATACAGTCGAAAATATCGAAAACTCAGTGTTCGGTGAAGTCTTTTCTAGGTTTATTATATAAAGCATGATACATTGCTCTGCGGCACTAGAGAGCGGCTTGTAGATGACACCCGTCCAATATTCCTTCGATCATTTACAAACTGGATGGATATAACAAATGGGTTGTAATATATATATATATATATATATATATATATACTCTAAATTTATTATTAAAGCTTCTCAGCGTGGAAGGTTATTTAGAATATTTTGATAAAAATATTCAAGTGCAATAAATTCAATAATCAAATTTTAGTTCAATATTTAAATTAATTATTGTTTTGATAGTGATATTGGTTTAGTAATAGGTTCACAAATATATTTAAGTAATAGCTTTAGAATCTTATCATAAATAATATTTTACAATTCGCTTCTCCAATTATTAGATTTTAGTTTTTTTTTTCACTGAATGAGTCTTAATATAGACCGAAACCAACGGATTCAATTTTGTAATTTTAATTACCAAGTTCGTTAAACGGTGTTACCAATAAACAAATCATCTGACTGTAAATATAAAAGTGTCCGTTTTGCTTAAAAAAGTCTATGTTCTTTCAACTAAAAAAATATGCCACAATTTTCAATACGTAACACAAAATTCCAAGCATTGTTAAACTCGAAAATAAATCACAGCTCATTGAAAATGATTACTAACGAAGTACTAACATTTCAGGCTAATATTTTACCACCTATCAATCAATTGCGTGATCATCAAAAATAATTTTTAAATTTATGAATCAAAAACAACTTCATTAATCAAAATTTTATGATTCCTATTTCTCTATTTTTGCAAACTTAATTTTGTCGACTTCCCAATTATTATCGCTTTACAAGAGAACAGTAGGTCATTTTTAATTTTAAATTTTCGTAGCATTCTTAATAAATTTGATTAACTATGCATACAGATAGATTTAAATTCAGAGAATCTAGATTTTTCTTATCATATGATATTCTTGAACTGAGTTATTGGCTTGGTAATAGTTTTACAAGTATATTTATGTAATTTATGTCTATTTATTAATTTTACAAGCCGTCAGTGTAATGATATTATAATAAGGCCATTTGTTTCGGTCTATATCAAGACTATGAATCAGTCAAACAAAAACAAAAACTAATAATTAGCTTGTAGTTTTATACGTATTAGACATTACTTCAAGCTTTGCAATTCTGTGGTTGTTACCTCTTAATTTTTTCCATTGGAGTCTAGATATAGGCATATGGTCTCAATCAGTTTATGATTCTATTGCTAATTTTTCTATTGATGTTACACCTGAAAAAAATCGTAGTAGAGTAGTAGTACATGTCAAAACATATACATACCACATAAAATAAAACTAGTTATTTGGTAATTAAGTACTAATATTGACTAACAAACAAACTGATCTGTATGTATACAAGTAACAGTTATTTTAGAAAGAAATCGAATAAAAAACTTAGTTTTGATTATTTAAGGGGGGTCTTAATGTAGGGGGCTGACCCAATGCAATAATGGAAACTTGTTCGAACAAACATACTTCATGTATCACCCTTTAGATACTATTTTTAAATCAGTGTAGTTTTCCTATTGTGACGACTGTCACTACCGTAACCTGGCACACCCGTATCTAGTCTCCTCTACAGGATAATTAATAATCTTTCTTGTATTTGGGGCGGCGCAATGTAAATGTTATATTCGGTTATTTAAATTTATGAAATAATAAGAATATTAAGAACAGACTATCATATATATATGACTATATCATATGACAATTAATACACAAACAATATATTGATTAAGAATATATTATTTATTACCATCGTCTCTACAGAAAGCCACATGCTGTAAATTCGAACAATCCAGCGTGTGTGTGTTACGGATCAAGGATATACGGTTAGCCAACATCCGCAGCGTGATGTAAGCGTGATCGGCGTCATGTTGTGCCAGCGCTAAAGTATCTGCACTGTGCTATATTATTACTAAGAAATCATTCACAGCACGAGCAAAAGCTCTTTTACTTCGATTATGAATTAAAGCGTTTATTTAGAACGATATTAGGACATGTTTGCTCGAAAGTATCACGCAGAGGAGTTTATCTCATTATTTAAATGATACTGTGCATACAAAATATATTTCATGTAATTGGTACTGTATATCATGTAATAATAATATATAGTGACTAGCAAACAGGGCGAACTCCGTTTCACCACTAGATGGTTTCATTTTATGTAACATTTCGTTTGGTGATTAAAAGATGAAGAAAAAAATTGCCTGCTGTTGAAATTGAATAAAAATTTTCACAATACACGTGAGTGATTTGATGGTTTCCAATTGAAATGTAACTTTTTTTTTCACTTTTTTTTTCCACAATTTCACAGTGAACACAATGCCGGTTTGTCACATGAAATTAACTGAGCAGAGAACAATGAGTAGCTATCAAACAAATAAGTATCAGTCAAACAAAAAATATTAGTTTGTAGTGCATGCTTAGTATCAGAAATCGGTTCGTGCGTTCTGGAGTTATACCGTCAGGAAGAAAAATCCGACTTATTTTTATATAATAGATTATAATAAATAATAATAAATGGTAGTGTTGGGTTCATTGTATTTTCTCTTGTCGTGTAAGTCGCCAATCATTTGCCTTTTTCTTCTTCTCATTCCTTTCACTCCTATTTTACGCTCGACGACGTCTCTTTTTGCAGAAGAGGTCCGATCCAGTTTCCTTTTCTTTTCAGGATTTTGCTCAGTAGTGTCCTTTTTTGCCAACTCCTCTCAGGACTTCTTTATTTGTTATTTAGTCTGTCTACTTTATATAGTGGTATAGTAGAAGATTTATTTTATGAGATAATATTCTGCAATTAAGATAACATAAATTAAGAACAAATAGATAGTTTTTTATTTCACTCAATGCCGTCCAAAAGCTCTCAAGATAAATTATATTATGAGCTGAATTTGCATCTCTGTAAATCGCTATTTACCAGTAGTAATTGGCAGCCAATTCGTCAACTTAAAATTGGAAAAATATCATCACATTCTTTATTTATACATTTCGTCACTTAATATTTGCCTTCATTTAGTATTTCGAACATGGAAAAACTAATATGAATAGTGATAGATCAACATACTTTGAATAATGATAGATTAGCATCATTGTTTTGTCGAAATATTGAAGATATCTTTTTTTTTTCTAAAATATTATTTTCTATAAAAATATTCAGGTATTAAAAATATGTTGTAGTTGCGTGTCTTAGGTTTTTTCTGGTTCTTTCAAGTACTCCAATGAAAAATTTTTGAATTTCATATTTTGACGAACCCCATCACAACAGCCACTTTTGACACACACGTTTACTCATGTTTTTTCCAACTTTGATGAATTTTGGAAACTAGAAGATTTCCCGTATTTATTTTAGTATATTCTTTAAGACCATGATATCTATCAACATAATAAGTTTCATCAATTTTTTTTTCACAGTTAATTACGAAAAAACGGGTTGGTCGATCTTTGTCCAAAACTAATCAGCACGTTTCCCAAATAACACAACTTCAATAGTTTTTGAATTTTTAAAATCGATTCAGAATTAATGGCTAAAACTTGGACAAAAAAAATTCACTTCTCTGCTTATTACAAAGAAACGGCACGGCCGATCGTCGCACATTACTGAAAAATAATAGAGCTTTTACTTATAGAGTTTATTCCAATATTGTGAAATTCCATCAGTTAATTACAAGAAAATCTTTACCAAACATAATAATATCTCTCGACCAGTTTTTGAATTTTCATAACCGATTCAGGATTGAGGGCTTAAACGTAGACAAAAAATTATTCATCTTTATGATAATTACAAAGAAACGGCTAGGTCGATCGTAGCACAAAAACTGACAAATGCTAGTCTTCATTAAGATAAATACATCGAATGGCTTTTAAATTTTTGATATTGATCCAGCCATTTTTGAGAAAACATTGACCACAGGTAAAATACTCACATACACACTTATATACTACTTCCAAATTTGATCTCTTTCGATTCAGAAAGGCTTGAAACTACGAGAAAACATAAAATTGGCAAATAGGATTTTTTGGCAAAAACACACTTTTTATTCTGGAAGTTAAAAATACTATTCTTATGGCATATGAGACTATTAGAATCAGTAGGTTTAGAATTCAAAACGTGGTTCACAAAAATGATCCGAAATTAAATAAACCCTCAACAACCCTTGCCAACCCGCATTTTACACTTGAGCGATTGGCATATTAAATACTTGTCTAATATTAGCCCTAAAGCCAGTAATACATCTTCGAAAACGGTCAAGATGAAACAAATAGGCACATATATTAAAATAACCCTTTTCGTAGAAACGCAGATAAATATGCATGCGCTTATAAATTAATGTTATAAACGAAATTTAAATGTATACGTAGAGAGTGTCTTCGTATGCAAAAAATGGGCATCCAGTCCACATATTCAAATTTATGGGACTGAGGCAGTTTTTGTTATTTTAAGATGAAGCATTCAGAAAAACTATTTATAATAAAACAATACCATATTTCTAAACATTATATAGCAGAGCTATAGAAATATAGGGTAGAGCAGGGATAAAGGTGCGCCTGGAAAAAGGTCCACCACCGATATCTCAAAAACAAGAAAAATTAAAAACTTTTCAACATTTTTTTCAAAAATGCTTATTATCGCAGAATAAACCACGTGTTGAAATGTGCATATAGTGCAAGTTTACATGGCTACAGCAGAAAATAATGCTTATTATTATTATTATCAAATTAATTTAGAAAATTACAATCGATTAAACTGGCATTTATACTTCATTAAAACAGTTAATAGCTAATTCAGCAATACAGGTAATCACTTATAATTTATTTTATATAGATAAAATTAATTCAATAATTTATTCCATGCAATTTAGCATTATATTTCTACATCAAAATAATTCATGTCAGTTAATTATTATAATAGTTATTCAATAAACGAACCTTTAGATAACGGCCACATATAACTTTTGAATACCGATAATGTATCATTGATTAATGCTCTATCAAATTGCTGAAACTTTTGCATTATTCAATAATTATTACCATAAACTATTGTAAATTGGTAAATAGTAATATAAATAATTGTGAATAAAAATAAACTAGTTTACACGGCAGAATTGTAATGACTTGGAAGTCATTAGTGATTGTCCCCATACTAATGACAAGAAGAAATGGAAATATTTAAGTGACTTGTGATAAAATAAAATTAATTTCTGGAAGATGTTCCAAATTTAATTCTAAATTCAATTGATAAATATAAGAGTTTGCAATAGAAAGAAATAATAATATACATAATTACTAATATTGCAAATAAAAATTAATAGAAGTAGAGGTTGGGTACTGTTGTGCCAGGGTACGATAGTGACAGCTAAACTATACTGATTTTGAGAAAGGGTCCAAATGGAAAAAGATGAAGTATGTTTGTTAGAACAAGTTATTGCATTGCAAATGGAAAAAGATGAAGTATGTTTGTTAGAACCCATTATTGCATTGGGTCTGCGCTCTACATTAATATGATCAGTAAACTGAATTATTTTTAAAGAGTCAAAATTAAGTTTTTTGTTCGATTTCTTTTAAGAGGCACAACTAGTGTAACCGCCTAAAAAAAGGTGATTTTTGGGAATTTATATTAAAAAAAACTACTTTATCAATCATTTCAAAATTTTAGGAATATATACATGTTTTAAGAATACATAGTAAATTTTTTGAAGAAAAAAAAATAAATATTTTTTAAGTTATTGTCGATCTCAAACGGCGCGACAAAAAAAGGCTCTTTACTGCTGCAGTGATTCCAGCTTTCTACGCGGATGAAATTAAAAAAAATTTTTCGTTAAACTGGATAATATTGTCTGTGAAATGAACTACGATAAAGAAAAAAAATCAAAAATTGACAAAATGACGGCTTTTTTTTAAAAAAAAAGTCGAATTTTACCCAAAATTTTGGTCGTTTTTGGACTGCCAAAATTCGATTTTTGATCCGATCAAAAAATCGATAGTTCATTTTACGTAGAACTATATATAGAACATGTGAAAAAAGTTTGATAGTGATCGGATCATTTGTTTTTGAGTAATCGCTGCAGCAAATTCTTAAAATGCTGTTTCGAGAAAAACGCGTTTAAAGATAAAATGATCGTTATACTATATATATATATATATATATATATATATATATATATATATATATATATACGAGGTGTGTTCAAAAAGTACCCGGAATTTTTAAATTTCGCGGGTCTGGAGTGTCTGATTGTCAAAATTTTTTTTTTATTGTGTTGGTATACATGCCCCTAAAGTATGATGAAATTTTCAGCTATATTCACTGTTTACTTTGTCTGTGGTAGTCGCTAAGGTTCGACGTGTTTTTCTGAGCTCGGCGATTTTTACAATGGAAGAATTGAAAAGTCAAAGAATTTGTATTAAATTTTGCGTAAAAAATGAAATAAAGTGTAACAAAGTGTGTGAAATGTTACAAAAAGCAAAAAAATGTTATGGCGAGTCTGCTATGAAAAAAACAAGTGTTTACGAGTGGTATAAGCGTTTCCAAGATGGCCGCGAAGACGTTGAAGATGACGAACGCTCCGGTCGACCCAGCACGTCAACAAACGATGAAAATGTGAAAGAAGTGGAAAAAATGGTTATGAATGATCGCCGAATCACAATTAGAGAAGTTGCTGATGAAGTTGGCATATCAATTGGCTCATGTCATAACATTTTTTCAAATGTTTTGGGCATGAAATGAGTGGCAGCAAAATTCATTCCAAAACTGCTAAATTTTGACCAAAAAAGCAATCGCATGAACATCGCTCAAGAGCTGTTAAATGACGACAACAACGATCCAAGTTTGCTTGAAAGGGTCATAACTGGTGATGAAACATGGGTGTACGGTTATGATGTCGAAACCAAAGCCCAATCGTCCCAATGGAAGAGCCCAGGTGAGCCAAGACCGAAAAAAGCACGTCAAGTTCGATCGAATGTCAAGGTTTTGCTTACTGTTTTCTTTGATTATAACGGCATAGTGCATCAAGAGTTCTTACCACAAGGTCGTACGGTTAATAAGGAGTATTACCTTGAAGTGATGCGACGTTTGTGTGAAGCAATCCGAAAAAAACGCTCCGATTTATGGAAAAACAATTCATGGCTGTTGCACCACGATAACGCACCTGCTCACTCGTCGTTGCTTGTTCGTAATTTTTTGGCCAAAAACAATACCGTAGTCATGCCCCAACCTCCATATTCACCAGATATTGTTCCGTGTGACTTTTTCCTATTCCCAAAGTTGAAGAGACCCATGAAAGGACGGCGGTTTTCCTCGATTGAAGAAATAAAGGCCGAATCGCTGAGAGTGCTCAAGGACATATCAAAAAGTGAATATCAAGGGTGCTTCGAAAATTGGAAAAAACGCTGGCATAAGTGTATTATATCTGGGGGGGACTACTTTGAAGGGGACCACATTAATGTAGACGAATAAACTAGCTGTAAGTGGAATTCTGTCTTGAGGCAATTAGGGCATCGTGCCTTAAGGCAAATTGCTGGAACTTCCCGTACCAAAAATTATTATTTTTTGTAAAAACGATTAACATTTTTGAAAAAAATTTACTTCGAAAAAATAAGATTTTTGAGAAACTATAAATTGGACAAAAAATTACTTTTTTTTGAAAAAAATTTTTTTTAAAAAATTTTTTTTTAGAAAAAATTTTTTTAAAAAAATTTTTTTTTGAAAAAAAAAATGTTTTCTTCATTTTGACATATTTTGGAAAATCTGAACTTGTTTTTCAAAGCAATCGTACTGCTTTAACTGCATAGATACAAAATATAAAGCGCGTAAGCGCGGCGTCGCTGTCTAGCGGGTAAACATTGATACGGAACCCATAGAAAAATAAACAAAATTTATACTTATTGTTAAAATCTCTATAAAATATCTGAAAATTCGATGTGCATATGTCTAATGATCATTTTTGACCGCCAAATGGCATTTTTTTTTACTTTTTTCCTTAGATCTCCGAAACCGCTAGACCTGCCTTTATGAAAATTTGATCAATTCTTTATCTTGTCAATACAAGTAAAATGTTTTTTGAATTATTAAAATCGGACGCTCCGTTCTCTTAGAAACTGAGTTACCGTTTTCGGCACTTTTTGCCCCGTATCTCCGGAACGGCTAGACCTGCCTTCGCCAAAAACTAATCAGCACGTCTCCTTATCAATACGAATCGAATGTTTTTTGAATTATTCAAATCGGTTGATCCGTGTTCCCGAAATCGTCGACGAAAATTTGTATCCGCACATACATACACACACGTACATACATACACACACACATACACACACACATACACACACACATACACACACACATACACACACACACACACACACATACATCCATTTTTTCTAAGGTATGCCAAAATGTTCAGAAACCTCTGAAACGTAAAGATATATAAAAATTTTCATTTTCGATTTTTTTGCGATTACTATAACTTACCCTACGGGAAGTTAATAAATATTTTTTTGAAAAAACGAAAATTCCGGGTACTTTTTGAACAGACCTCGTATACTCTTCAAATGGCTCATTTAATTCAATAAAAAAATAGTGCAATATAAAAACGTAACTTTTTTTCTCTCCAATGGCAATTTTAAAAAAAAAACTCCGATTATCCGAATATTTGATTATCTGAATGGGTCCTGGTCCCCATTAATTCGGATAATTGGAGTTCTACTGTACTAAATATTTTTCCTTCTTATTACAATAGTAAAATATTATTTTTCGAAAACGTTCAGAAGTTTGAAAATACTATAGAAGCATCACATTGTTTCAAATACCAATACTCACCAATTATAGTAACTTATTATTTGTCTCAACAAAGTATCCAATCTTAAATTAGTGTAGAAAAATTATTTTTTTAAAATATTGGAGATTATGCTAAAGTTTATTATAATAATGCAATATGATCTTTTATGAGTTTTTGGTCTTTCTTATAGTAACTTATTATTTATCTCAACAAAGTATCCAATCTTAAATTAGTGTAGAAAAATTATTTTTTTAAAATATTGGAGATTATGCTAAGTTTATTATAATAATGCAATATGATGTTTTATGAGTTTTTGGTCTTTCTTACCCATAAGTTTGTTTTTGGTGAAAAGTTCTCAATATACTCGATAGTGTTAATGAATTAATTAAATTGGATATAATTTTGTTAAATTATTATTTAAAAAAATAAAAATACCGTTAATTTACCGGTATTCCGGTTTTAAAATGAAAAATTACCGAAATACCGGTATTGAGATTTTTCATCGATATTGCATTCCCTAGTTTAAAGTAATGACGCATTAATAATAAAAATATAAAAAGGGATTTATTTAAGCTATGGAAAATATATGGAAAAATTATGTTATTTGCACCTGCATCCTGTGCTCACTTAAAGTAAATTTCAATGATCAAAAAATATTTAAAAAATGAATTCTTAATACTAATAATAATAAAATATTTTGTAAGAATCCTTAACATTTTTATTTCTTCCGATAATTCGGGTTTTAGCATTTTCAAAATGTAATGTTACACACCACTAGCATTTAACAATTCATTTTTCCTTGAATGATGTCACGAACAAAATAATAGCTGCAGAATCGCTGTACAATGTAGATGTAAGCTTTCGCATTTCTATCTGTTCGATTTTTATGATTCTGAAAATGCACAACATAGAAACACTTCAGGTTTAGAGCGTTTTATTGCGTTTTGTTTATTTTACTTTTCTGCTCCGGGCAAGTGCATATACCTTCGTTTTTCGAATCTGCCATTTGGTTATATGCGACGCGGTCGCGCACAGCTTACGTGCAATTACCGCCAGAAGCATTTTCCTGTAACCCCACCATATCGGCTGAGAGCTTTTGACCGTTTCGACGGTCGCACAATCGCACAAAAACTGCGACCAGTGTCACCCAGAAATTGATACTAAAGCGACGGCTGATGAATCTTTTTAACGAAATCATACAGGGGTAATTTATTATGGGTCATACTGGGGTTATGGGAGCGTTTATTTATTTGTTGGGAAATATTCGGGTTTATTGCAAAATTACTCCATTTGAATTTTTTATGAAGCCGTAAATTTTTGGAATAGGCCTACGGACATTTCTCCAACTTTCAATTATAACTTTGGTCTTAGTGATGCTCAAATATTGAATAATATTGATACAACGTCAAAACTACCAGAATATCATAAAATTTATATGCATAGATTACGGTTTCGACTTTTACATTACTTGTTATCAATTCGTTTAGAGTATGTAAATAGAGAATGTTATCAATAAGTTTAGATCATTTAAAATTAATATATATATGTATATATATATATATATATATATATATATAAGGTTATGGCGGGGCTTAAAGGTCCGTAGGTAAAACATCCTCCACCGATAACTCAAAAACCAGTAAAGTTAAGAATTTTTTAACAACAATATTTACTCTTCACTCATTGGAGTAACTATAGATAAATATTTCTTTTTTTTCTTTTTTTTTCTTTTTCTTTTATTATTATTATATTTATTTTCTTTTGATTCCTCTCTTTTGATTGTGTCACAATAGCTTATAAGATTAAATTGTATCTTGATTGCTATTAGTGCTGTACGAGCATGTTAGTAAATAAGTGATTTATATTTTTCTAGATTTTTATACCCGAAAAGTTCAACTGTCAGTCTGTCACTTTTAAATTATTGCACAATTGATTCTCAAATTGTCTTATAACATAATTTACTGATCGTACTTTTTTAATAAGTTATATATGGAGAAACTAGGGGCTATCTGTAACAGGGGTAACTAGTACTAGGCGTTTTTTTTAATAAGAACTTAAGCTATATGAAAATATTTTCTGGCCTCGATTGTAAATGTAAACCGCCATGCATAATATAGCTACTGTGCAGTTCCGTCATTTTAGGCAGGTAATATGAAATTGATCCATCATAAAATATCGGTTGGCGTTATTATTATCGACTAAAGTTTATATATTTTATTTTGTTCTTCAATCTTTGGAAATATGTAACAAATTTTGTGATTTCTAAATTGTATAAATCGTTATCTTGATTAATACAAAGATTATATACTGATTTAAGTAATGAAGTATAGTATATGGAGTATATAGTTTGCAAACGTAATTCGTGTTACAAGAGACACTATATCTTTTATTTGTATTATGATTTTAATTGTAGTCTACATTGATTTAAAAAATAAGTTCATAAAATTTTTATTTTGCATTGGTTAAATAATTTAGCTATTATTTCTTATGTATACCGCCACGTAGTTATGAAATTTATTAAAACTTTCATTCGATAATTCAGGTTGCTGGGTTATAATTAAACCATTGTAGCTGTGGACTGTATTAAACACTGATTTGTTTTGTATTTGTATGTATTTGTATCAGTTCTTATTACAATCAATGATTTGTAACTAGAAAGGCGATCTATTTATTTATTATTTATTAAACATATTGTTTCGCGGACTTTACTTTTAGAAGTGAACAATTAGTTCCATCAAAACACTTTGCTACCCCCTTTACCATAGGTAGCAACCATTCCGTGTAAAAGCTCAATGCCATGAAGATTGTCACCTTCATGGTCAATAAAAAAAATGAAAATACGTCCGAACATCTTAAATTGATTTTTTTTTAAACTAAATAAAGACATTGGATCTGTTTGCCCTCTGGCCGTTCTAATTTACCTAATTTACTTAGCGTATGGGGTAAAATAATCCTGGTTACACACACACACACACACACACACATATATATATATATATAATTTAAATTTCTCTAAGTATTACAAATAAATGACTTGTGATACATACGTAACATTTCTCTACAATATAACAAGGATGTTAAATACGATTATTTCAACAATGACAAGAGAAATATAATTAAATTTCGGGTTCTCTACTGTAAGTTGTACAGGTACTAAAAACATGGACTACAATAGAAAGCAAATAGACGGACATACTGTATGAGTAAAGCAAAATAAATGATTTTCCTGCAAAAACTTAATGTATGAGTATCATGTATTTTTAACTTCTCGTAGGGCAGCTATAGTAATGGCCCGAATATCGAAAATGAAAAAAATAGCATATCTTCACGTTTTAAAGGTTTCTGAACGTTTTGGCATGCCTCAAAAAAAATTGATGTGTGTGTGTGTTTTGTTGGTCCGCATTTTTTTGTCCACGTTTGAATGGTTAAAAAAAACTTTCGATTTCTATTGATAGGGAGATGTGCGAGAACTGTTTGCTTGTTTCAACAAAATAATTACTTTTGGAAAAGAATATTTTTTTTCAATTTTGTTTTTAATTTTTTTTTCTGTATATCTTTCTGTATATTCAGATTCTAATTTTAATACTGCTCTAATAAACTTTAAACAAATAATTTCAGCTTTGCAATTCAGTTTATATCTATTTGAAAACATTTAATATTACTCGAACATTTCGTTACGGTACTGGAAGTTCTAGTAATTTGCCTTAAGACACGAAGCCATACACCATTAGTTATCAAGCTTTTTGAACTTTGAAAATATTTAAGATTAAGCGTATGATTGAATGCAATTAATTTTCTGAGTGACCTAAATGTATTATCAGATGTATTTGTTCCGTGTTTTGTGACTTGCAACTAAGATGGAATTTCGACGAGATTCCATTCTATTGTCCAAGTAGCATTAACTGCTTCCTACTGGTCGTTGGTTGTATTCTACAGGGAATTATCCGAGCGATAACCAAACACGGAGAACTCGAATTAACTGCTAACCGAGCGGGATGGTTGACGGCAATATTAACATTAGGTTTGTGGAGATCAGATGGACGATATTATTGTAACTACAGATGTAAGAGGAAATAAGTATAATTGTATCATAACGTGAAAGGTTCACAATTGGTCTAATTCGATCCTATGGAATTCGCCTAATGGAAATTAGCCCTGAGATACATATGTGCATGGAAGAATACATTACTGGTGATTTGATTATTTGGGAGATATTTAGTTTAATAGGGCTAGTTGTTTATGCTTGGTGTAACGTGTCTTTACAGGTTCACAATGAATTAAAATTATTGACTTAAACTCGGAGTAACTCATGATACTTGTAAGTTTTGCTCATATATTTGTAAAAACAAAATTCTTTAAATATATATATATATATATATATATGTATGTATATATTTATATATATGTATATATATATATATATATGTATATATTTATATATATACATATTATATAATATATATATATATATATATATATATATATATATATATATATATAATGAATTCCGTACGTTGTCGTTTACATCTGGCCGACAGAACTTCATATCAGTGTGTTTAAGTCTTGTGTAGTCGTAACATCTACAAATATCCTCCAAAAAAATCGAGTGTTTTTAACAAAAAAATATTAGTGATATGGATATATAAATTATTACAGGTAAATAATTTTTGATTCTCAATTTTATATAAAACCTTTTTTAGTTATTTCTTATTACTCTTTACCCCGGTACATAATCCATTCCTTTATAAATTGTTTTTTTAACTTCCCGTAGGGCAAGTTATAGTAATCGCAAAAAAATCGAAAATGAAAATTTGTATATATCTTTACGTTTCAGAAGTTTTTGAATATTTTGGCATACCTTAGAAAAAATGGATGTATGTGTGTGTGTGCGTGTATGTATGTGTGTGCGGATACAAATTTTCGTCGACGATTTCGGGAACACGGATCAACCGATTTGAATAATTAAAAAAACATTCGATTCGTATTGATAAGGAGACGTGCTGATTAGTTTTTGGCGAAGGCAGGTCTAGCCGTTCCGAAGATACGGGGTAAAAACGGCCAAAAACGGTAACTCAGTTTTTAAGAGGACGGAGCGTCCGATTTAATAATTCAAAAAACATTTTACTTGTATTGACAAGGTGAAGAACCGATCAAATTTTCATAAAGGCAGGTCTAGCGGTTTTGGAGATCTAATGAAAAAAGTAAAAAAAAATGTCATTTGGCGGTCAAAAATGATCATTAGACATATGCACATCAAATTATCAGATATTTTATAGAGATTTTAACAATAAGTATAAATTTGGTTTACATTCCTATGGGTTCCGTACCAATGTTTACGCGTTAGACGGCGACGCGGCGCTTACGCGCTTTGATATTTCAAAATCATACTTTTTTTAAAAAAAAAGTAATTTTTTGTCCTATGTATAGTTTCTCAAACATCTTATTTTTTCGAAGTAAATTTTTTTCAAAAATGTTAATTGTTTTTAAAATAATAATTTTTGGTACGGAAAGTTCCAGCAATTTGCCTCAAGGCACGATGCCTTAATTGCCTTAAGACAGAATTCCACTTACAGCTAGTTATTAATTTTTGTTATGTTTATGAATAATAAATACTTGAACAAGATACTATACACAATTTTTGTTTGTATTGATTTTATTCAGCTGTCGATTGAAGACTTCTTAATAATGGTTCGAGTGTAACTCTACATTTGAATTTCATTATCTATTACTTTCTGAAGTAAGTATACTTCTAAATTTTTAATCCGTATGATTGATTAAAAAATGATCAAGTTAAATGAAAGTAGAAATTAAAGACAAATTCATTAAACTTTTTTTATTCTGTCACTTACTTTACTTCTGTCACGAAGAAAATGAAACACATTTCCAGAAAAAACAACTAAAGTGCTGGCTTTTTAATAAAATTCCAATTAGTGCTGTCGATTCACTAAGAAAGCATCAAATGACCAGCAAAAGGGCGAAATCAATGAATGATTGAGAACTTGAAATGTATTGCTTTCCGAAAGCGGAATTTAATCTAGGTTGCTTTGAAAACTCTCAACATGGTTGATATGTCTGGTTAATATAAAGCTTAATGCTTATTTAGTTTCGCTATATTAAACTTTTAGACGGATTATGCCAAATATATTTTTTCTAGAATGTTCCGATAACAAATGACAAACTCGCATTCTGACGTTGATCAAACAAATGCAGTAAAGTAGAAATCAAATCCCATTCTAAAATTAATTCGGTGAATGTTTTCCATTAATACAATGATTCGGTAAGCTTTTAACAATTATACGATTGACTTTCAAACTCACATTGTTTTACTATTTTCTTACATATAAAATATTTGTCAACGTTTCAGAGGTGATCAAAGTAAGAACAACATGGTTAAGAAGCCAGAGAGGAAGAAGGCTACTGAAGGCAAAAAGCATAAGCCTGAATGCCTTCGAGCAGGAAAATACTGCCTTATCAGTTGTGATATGGATACAACTGGACGGAAGTTAATAGATGAAATATGCCATATAGGAGCATATACTCCAACTAGCCAATTTTCCCAGTACATAATGCCTTACGCAAATTTAAACCCTAGTGCCAGGCGAAGACATAATATTTGTGTTACAACTGATGACCGTTTCAGAGTTTTAAGAAGCAATATAAACAATAAGGTTATAAGAACGAAGTCAGAATTATTTGGGTTATTAGACTTTTTGAACTGGCTAGCAGATGTCAAGTCAAAGTCAGATGGAGCAGGTGTAATTCTCATATTTCATGAACCTAAGAAAATGGTATCTTACATGCTCTTAGAAGCTCTTCAACGTTACCATTTACTTGGAAAATTTCAAGAAATTGTTGAGGGTTTTTCAAATGGACATGCATTAGCCAAAAAGAAATGTTCAACTACCATGAAGTCTTTTAACATTAAAGTTTTATCCAGAGTCTTGCTAGATCGAGAAGAACAATTCGATAATGCATCAAATAGAGCAAAAATTATTTGGGAAATAGTTCAACATCTGGGTCAAGGTAAACAAAAGAACTTAGCAGCTGGTACTGGAGATTCAAAACGTGTAACATTAGACAACATGGTGGAAGTAGTTCGCCAGTATTCTTATCCTACTTCTGTAGAATTAGATGAACTAAAAGAACTGCGCAAAGTAGCTGAAAGAAACAGTTCATTCCAGCCAATATTTAGTGCAGCTGGCAAAATGAATTATCGGGATTTTCAGCACATAAATGTTTTAAGATCAATTTTGGCTAAAGGCAAATCTGATTATAATACCATGAAAAGTACATTTGAAGCAGATGGAAAACAAGGCCTAATTAATGAATTGGCCAAATTGAAAATTACAAGGGAAGATCAACAACATGATTTATTAGAGATATTAGACTCACATTTTGATCCAAAACGTACTGCCACATTCCCCAATACAAAAACGCAAAAAAACACTAAAAATAGGAAATTAAAGAAAACTGTTAGCAGTGATGATAGTGGAGCTGTGTCTCTTGATACAACTAGAACAACTTCTCCTTTAAAGAATGCTGCAGATAAAACTGTGAAGACTAATTAATTTTAATGCCAAATAAACTTGATTTTTGATATACATATGTTGGTATGTAGTTATGAATTTAATATACTTTAATAAAACACATTCCAAAAATCATAATTCATATTTTTTTAAATTTGATTTAAGAAATCTTAATGTATAACTTTGTTTTAAAATGTTTGTAATTTTTAAAATAATGTAGAGCGGGGCGTAAAGTTCAGCGGGTAAAAAGTTTTACATGTTTGTACACCAGCGTCACTTCTTTCGTAGTAAAAAAGAAAGAACTCAAAAAATGTGGCAATTATTTGCTAAACAAAATAATCATAATGATCATATAATATATCTATTACGTCCAGGTGTAACCTCTTGTACTAACAAGGTAATATTACCAATAAAAATTAATGAATCCAAAATTTTCACATCAATATTTCTTTTCAATTTGTGGATACTAATATGTATATAGACGTTCTATAATTGCTATAGAATGAATAAAAATAACGAAATATACACACATAGAAGTAAATGCATCCAAACAAACAAGAATTTATAAACAATGCATAAACAAGCAAATGCAAATAAACATAATTTATTAAGTACAAGATAATATATTTTTGGCAAATATCTCAAATCGTCACTATGATAAAATATGAAATAAGTTGATAAAATTAAAAATTAACATACAATATCGAAGACAATCTCTTCGTACAAAGTGTGTTTAAGTCTCAGTAATAACTTACAAGAAATTCATTCGAGTGTAAAATGGAAAATTATAATATTACTTTATTAGAATATTAGTCTGGCACTCTTTATGCATATATTAAATGAATATTATTTTTTATGTGATTAAAACGGTTTCGTACCATCTATTAAAAAAAATATACTATTAAATTGTTACTAATGATCATTTTGAATTTTTATAAAAAATCAAATAATATTTTCACAAAATGTTTTTCTTTTTTTTTAAATTTAATTATTTTCAACAAATCCCAAATTGTTCATTAATGAAATATAATAGTTATTATTTAAAGAATTTTAAATCAAATTTAAAATAACTTACATTTATTAACTTCCCGTAGGGCAAGTTATAGTAATCGCAAAAAAATCGAAAATGAAAATTTTTATATATCTTTACGTTTCAGAGGTTTCTGAACATTTTGGCATACCTTAGAAAAAATGGATGTATGTGTGTGTGTGTGTGTGTGTGTATGTATGTATGTGTGTGTATGTATGTGCGGATACAAATTTTCGTCGACGATTTCGGGAACACGGATCAACCGATTTGAATAATTCAAAAAACATTCGATCCGTATTGATAAGGAGACGTGCTGAATAGTTTTTGGCAAAGGCAGGTCAAGCCGTTCCAAAGATACGGGGCAAAAAGTTCCGAAAACGGTAACTCAGTTTTTAAGAGAACGGAGCGTCCGATTTTAATAATTCAAAAATCATTTTATTTGTATTGACAAGATGAAGAATCGATACAACTTTCATGAAGGTAGGTCCAGCGGTTTCGGAGATATAGAGGAAAAGGTAAAAAAATGAGCCATTTGGCGGTCAAAAATGATCATTAGACATATGCACATCAAATTATCAGACATTTTATAGAGATTTTAACAATAAGTATACATTTTGTTAACATTCCTATCGGTTCCGTACCAATGCTTATGCGTTAGACAGCGACGCGGCGCTCACGCGCTTTTGTCCCTAGGTAGTTAAAGCAGTACGATTGCTTTGAAAAAAAAGTTCAGATCTTCCACAATATGTCAAAATTTTTCAAAAAAAACTAATTTTTTGTCCAATTTATAGTTTCTCAAAAATCTTATTTTTTAAAACTAATTTTTTTTTCAAAAATGTTAATCGTTTTAAAAAAAAATAATAATTTTTGGTACGGGAAGTTCCAGCAATTTGCCTTAAGGCACGATGCCCTAATTGCCTTAAGACAGAATTCCACTTACAGCTAGTTTTGTATTAGTTTATAAGGCCATGTACCCTCAACTTTATATAGATTATAGTTATACGCTCATTTATATATAATTCCACAGATTTCAATCAATTAGTGTTATTTTAAATTTGAATTTCAATGTCAAATATTTTCTTCAATTGATGGCACTCGATTTTAAGCCCTTAATTAACTTCCCGTAGGGTAAGTTAATGGAAAATCGGAATTGAAAATTTTTACATTTCTCGACGTTTTGAAGGTTTCTGAATGTTTTGGCATACTTCAGAAAAAATTGATGTGTGTGTGTATGTATGTATGGATACAAATTTCCAGTCACGTTTTCGGGCGCACGGATCAACCGATTTGAATGGTTCAAAAAACATTCGATTCCTATTGATAGGGAAAAGAGCTGATTAGTTTTTGGCGAAGGCAGGTTCAGCCATTTCGGAGATACGGAGCAACAAGTGCAGATAATAGAAATCGTCTTTTTGAGAGAACGGAGTATCCGATTTGAATGATCTAAAAAACGTTCAATTAGTAATGATTGAGAGAAGTGTTTATTAGTTTTTGGCAAAGGCAGGCCCAGCCATTTCGAAGATACGGAGCTAAATATGTAAAAAATGGCAGTTTTTGAGAGAACTAAGCGTCCGATTTAAATGATTCAAAGAACTTTCTGCTTGTCTTAAGAAAATAATTGATCTTCAAAAAAAAATTTGTATCATTTTTTTTTTTTTTTAGTTTTTTTGTATATCGAAAATAATTACAATAATGTTCCAATATTTATAATAATCTATTTGAAAACATTCAGTATTTCTCGAACATTTTGTTACGGTACGGGAAGTACCAGCAATTTGCCTTAAGGCACAATGCCATACACCCCACTAGTTTTTCTAATTAATCTGTATTGACCATCATTAATTAATGTAAATGTAAATAAAAAAACATTGTATTTGACAGAATAAACCTGATGATGGAACGTACCTAGTTCCGAAACGTTGTATTATATATATATATATATATATATATATATATATATATATATAATATATATATATATATATATATATATATTCGTCGCATATATATATATATATATATATATATTAGGGTGGTCCTTAAAATGGTCATTTTCGAATTTCCTTGCTCCCAGGGGCTCAAATGGTTCCAAATTGATGAAAAACAATTCTCTGAAAGTTTTAGCTCTTAATATTAACGTTTAGATAGAGCGCAATTCAATCAAACTTCGTATGGAAAGAGCATAGAAAAAAATTTGAAAATTTAAAAAAAATATTTTAGGTATAACTTAGCGACAAATGAATTAGTTTTATTCATTCATTTGTTTGCTAAATTACATCTAAAAAACATTTTTAAAGTTTTTGAAATTTTTTCCATGTTATTTCCATACAAAACTTTGAAAGTTTTGTAAACTTTGGGCTGTTTTATTTGTTTTTCTGAACTAGATTTTTATCACAGAGTGTCAAAATTGAATTGCATCTATTTTGTGTGACCTCATTCAATACGATGAAATAACTCATCAGCATTGATGAAGAATATTTTATTTTATTCACATTTTATTATGAAAAATTTGATATCTATATTGATCAACGTTGTGCAACCCGTTTGATAACTAATTGATTTTAATAGCACACAAACACATATGCATAGATATTGATGGTGCATTTATTGCACAGCTTTTTATCATTGGCACTAGAAAAATATCTTATTGCTTTATACATATTCCAATTATTATTAGACATAATTTCTAGTTCGGTTTTATACTATTTTTTATTGAAAATATACTGGGTTTAAATGTCATTGATAAAGTCTTGGGTAAGGGTTGTCGTTTTGGTCTAAAATTTAAAGTGTTTAGATGTTAGATAAATATATATAATACCAATTCAATGATTTGTTTAAGAATTATTTTTTTCTTTCGAGTAAGGTGCATCAATAATAGTTTTTTTCTCCGTTATAATATTTCATATATAATAGTATCATAGATACAATACATCGTAAAATTTCCCTAAGAAAACATCGTAGAATATTCAAGCGTCGTCTGTAATACTACGAGCCGAATATTTATGTAGCAGTTTAATACAGAAATGCGCTATCAATATATTTAACGTTATCGATATATGCCATAGTAGAATAATATAGCCAGATGCCGTGGACACACCGAAAACCAATATCTTCTCATTTCCCGTCCGAACTGCCCATGTTCCCGCTTTGAATTTAGAACGATTCCATGGTAGATCGCCATTCACAGATTATTACATAATAAGGGGACGATGGAGGATGGCCACAGCACTTTGTGTGGATAGCAGGTTAGCAGGATAGCAGGATAGCAGGAGTTGCCTACAAACTATATGCGCGCGGATATTACGAGCGGTCGTCGAAAGCCAGGATTCATAACTTACAGTTTGAAGTGCACGCTGGACATGCAGGAATCTCTTAACTACCGCAGATGCCACGATTGGATAAATCGACCATTGCTATTTTTTATATAATTATATGTTTAATTACATTGCATTAGTCAATTGAAGCTATTGTTTGAATTTGCCTATTCTGGGTTCATTGTAGGCTTTTGATAATCATCATATTTTAATACTATTTATGACCACTGGAGTATAATGAAATAATAATAATAGATAGTTCTGCCCTAGAACAGGTCCGTAAGCTGAGTTAAACTCCAACTTGATTCAGGAAAGAAGTCGTATGAGAGATTTTCCATTGCCATTTCATACCGCAGTGCTTGAAAGGGGCATTGGAAACATATTTTTGATCTATTATTTCAAGTGAAAACCGACATTGCCCATGTTTTTGGAGAAGGCAGGTCTAGCCGTTCCGAAGATATGGAGCAAAAAGTGTCAAAAACGGTAACTCAGTTTTTAAGAGAACGGAGCGTCCGATTTGAATCATTCAAAAAACATTTTACTTGTATTAACAAGATGAAGAACTGATCAAATTTTCATGAAGGCAGGTCTAGCAGTTTCTGAGATCTAGTAAAAAAAGTAAAAAAAAATGCCATCTGGCGGTCAAAAATGATCATTAGACATATGCACATCAAATTATCAGATATTTTATAGAGATTTTAACAATAAGTATAAATTTTGTTTACATTCCTATGGGTTTTTCCGTACCAATGTTTATCCGTTAGACGGCGACGCGGCGCTTACGCGCTTCGATATTTCGTCTCTATGCAGTTAAAGCAGTACGATTGCTTTGAAAAAAAGTTCAGAATTTCCAAAATATTTCAAAATACACTTTACTTCAAAAAGTCTTTTTTTTGTCAAAAATTTATAGTTTCTGAAAAATCTAATTTTTCGGAGTAATTTTTTTTCAAAAATGTTAATCTTTTAAAAAAATAATAATATTTGGCACGAAAAGTTCAAGCAATTTGTCTTAAGGCACGATGCCATGCGCCTCACTATTATTTACTTTTTATTACATTGCACAATAAATTGTAGTCTTCCCTTATTACAAAATTATCCATTTTTAATTAAAAAATCTAACAATTCGTGTTTTCTCGAATAGTTTCAAATATATAGTTTTTCATAAATTCATACATTCAGCAAGATAAATAAAACATATTAAGATTATATTAAGAAAAAGTTTAATGAATATAAGGCACAATTTAAAAGAATGCTATTCAATAATGCCTATTTAGTAAATCCAAACCGATAAATCACAATCCATATGAACATAATCTGTACGAGTTCTGGATATTAACAAAAACTGAATTTATAAACAGTTTTGAGTTAAAAATGTATCGTAAAACTAAAATAAAGTTATACATTAAGATTTCTTAAATCAAGTTTAAAAAATATCAATTGTGATTTTTTGAATGAGTTTTATTAATGTATAATAAATTCATAACTGCATACCAACATATGTATATCAAAAATCAAGATTATCTGGCATTAAAATTAATTAGTCTTCACAGTGTTATCTGCAGCATTCTTTAAAGGAGAAGTTGTTCCAGTTGTATCAAGAGACACAGATCCACTATCATCACTGCTAACAGTCTTCTTTAATTTCCTATCTTTAGTGTTTTTTTGCGTTTTTGTATTGGGGAATGTGGCAGTACGTTTTGGATCAAAATGTGAGTCCAATATCTCTAATAAATCATCTTGTTGATCTTTCCTTGTGATTTGCAATTTGGCTAATTCTTTTATTAAGCCTTGTTTTCCATCTGTTTCATATGTACTTTTCATGGTATTATAATCAGATTTGCCTTCAGCCAATATTGATCTTAAAACATTTATGCGCTGAATATCCCGATAATTCATTTTGCCAGCTGCAATAAATATTGGCTGGAATGAACTGCTTCTTTCAGCTACTTTGCGCAGTTCTTTTAGTTCATCTAATTCTACTGACGTAGGATAAGAATACTGGCGAACTACTTCCACCATGTTGTCTAACATTACGCGATTTGGATCTCCAGTAGCAGCTGCTAAGTTCTTTTGTTCACCTTGACCAAGATGTTGAGCTATTTCCCAAATAATTTTTGCTCTATTTGATGCATTATCGAATTGTTCTTCTCGATTTAGTAAGACTCTGGATAAAACTTTAAGGTTAAAAGACTTCATTGTAGTTAAACATTTCTTTTTGGCTAATACATGTCCATTTGCAAAACCCTCAACAATTTCATGAAATTGTTCCAGTAAATGGTGACGTTGAAGAGCTTCTAAGAGCATGTAAGATACCATTTTCTTAGGTTCATGGAATATGAGAATTACACCTGCTCCATCTGACTCTGATTTGACTTCTTCTAGCCAATTTAAAAAATCTATTAACCCAAATATTTCTGACTTCGTTCTTATAACCTTATTGTTTATATTGCTACTCAAAACTCTAAAACGGTCATCAGTTGTAACACGAATATTATGTCTTCGCCTGGCACTTGGGTTTAAATTTGCATGAGGCATGATGTATTGGGAAAATATTCTATTTTGTGTATATGCTGCTATATGGCATATTTCATCTATTAACCTCCGTCCAGTTGTATCCATATCACAACTGATAAGGCAGTATTTTCCTGCTGGAAGGCATTCATGCTTAAGCTTTTTGCCTTCAGTAGCTTTCTTCCTTTCTGGCTTCTTAACCATGTTGTCCTTACTTCGATCACCTCTGAAACGTTGACAAATATTTTATATGTAAGAAAATAGTCAAACAAGGTGAGTTTAAAAGTCTATTGTATACTTGTTAAGAGCTTACCGAATCATTGTATCAATGTAAAACATTCACCGATTAATTAATTTTAGAATGAGATTCCATTTCTACTTTACTGTATTTAATAAATACATGTCAGAATGCGAGTTTGTCATTTGTTTTCAGAACGTTCTAGAAAAAATATTTTCGGCATCATCCTTAATATTGTGAAACTTAATAAGCATCAGGCTTTATATTAACCAGACATATCAATATCAGTTTGATAGATTTGTCTTTATTAACTTCTGGTAGGGCAAGTTATAGTAATCGCAAAATAATCGAAAATGAAAATTTTTATATAACTTTACGTTTTAAAGATTTCTGAATATTTCGAGAACGCCGATCAACCGATTTAAATAATTAGTTGATCGCCGTGCTGATTAGTTTTTGGCGAGGGCTGGTCTAGCCGTCCCGAAGATACGGGGCAAAAAGTGCCAAAAACGGTAACACGGTTTTATGAGAGCGGAGCGTCCGATTTTAAAAATTCAAAAAACATTTTACTTGTAGTAACAAGGTGAAGAAGTAATTGAATTTTCATGAAAGCAGGTCTAGCGGTTTCGGAGATCTAGTAAAAAAAGTAAAAAAAGCCATTTGGCGGTCAAAAATGATCATTAGACATATGCACATCAAATTATTAGATATTTTATAGAGATTTTAACAATGAGTATAAATTTTGTTTACATTCCTATGAGTTCCGTACCAATGTTTATCCGTTAGACGGCGACGCGGCGCTTACATGCTTCGATATTTCGTCTCTATGCAGTTAAAGCAATACGATTGCTTTGTTGTTCAGAATGTGCAAAATATTTTAAACTAAATTTTTCTTCAAAGTCTTTTTTTCAAAAAAAAGTAAAGTTTTGTCAAAAATTTGTAGTTTCTCAAAAATCGATTTTTTTCAGAGTAAGTTTTTTTCAAAAATGTTAATCTTTTTTTAAAAAAAAAATTTGGTACGGGAAGTTCCAGTAATTTGCCTTAAGGCATGATGGCATGCGCCCCACATATTCGATGCACGTGGTGTTGAGAATTATCTACAACATCCATTTAATCTATTTGTGATCATATTCTTATATCTCTAAGAAGCACCAACAGAAATTTTCTCCGATTTCAGTGTGTATATTTTACATTTTATATATAATTTAACATTCAAATAGTTGTCGTAAAATGATTGGTAGAGAACTTAGGCGGATTTTTTTTTTAATCAGACGGCTACCTTGTTGGTATTGTAAAATGTGAATAATATATTTACAAATTATTTATATGTGTACTATATTCCGATCATCCTAAATTATTTTCTAAAATAAAGTATATTTTTTTAATATTATATTCAGATATACGATCTTATACGATTTTATATTTTATTTATATAATATTCATATATAATTGTAACTATTTTAAACGCGTATTTAATACTTTTTATTAGAACTCCATGTTAATTGTACCTACAATTAAAACTAATTTCAAAGATAAACATGATCTATATAAAATGAAAAAGGAAAAAAGCTTCAAACTTTTATGCATTATAAACGTGTAGAGATAAATTTCTTAATTAAGTTTGCCTGAGGTGTGTCTACTTATTTGAGTACAAGCATCATGCAGAATTCATTTTTATTTTTTGGAGTGTCTGCACGATAGGTCGTAATTTAATTCAGATTATGAGATATGGGATAGTTTCACGATGTACGTACTACGTGGCAGTACCGAAACTATGTACGCAGATATTACGAGCGATCTTCGTAAGCCCGGATTCGCAACTTACTCTTTGAAGTGCACCGATGGCAGCCCGACACCAAAGACCAAAAACTTTACGATGAGAATTTATAATGGGATTTTGTCATATAGTTTGGCATGGGTGTCTGAAGTAGTTGAATAATTTAATGGAGTTATGCACAAGGTCGTGATTTTATGAATATCTTTACACCAGAGTGCTTTTGAAATTTTACAAATTATATTTTAAATTGATATCGTTTTCAACGTAGTTTTAATAAAATTATAATGAAAACTGAGTAATTCATGTAACTAAAGTCTATAATAGATCATATGCAATAGAAATAATATTTGAATATTGTAAGTGAATTGTTTTTAATGTAAACTTATAGACTACTCCGAGCTCCTTGTTAATTCATAGACAATAATACCTATGTTTTTGCTTAATTTGTTAAATTTTTCAGTACTTCACAATAATTAATATTTTTAATAATATTTTTAAGGTGTGATTTTTTATATCGTTTGCTCGAAAATGTCGTTGCTGATTGATTTTTTTCAAGAATTTATTTGGATTCTTGTTAATAAAATAGCAATTCACATGATTACTATTACATTATATTCTATATTTTAATATTTACAATTACATACTAATTTTTTACTCATATCTGTAACAATAATAATGAGTAGTATTGCCTAGGACAATCCGTGGGCTGAGTTAAACTCCAACTTGGCTCAGCGAAGAATAGTGCGCTACTTTTAATTAAAAACATAATTTTTACCTATATTTTCAAATGAAAATCCATATCATAGCGTGATATCAAATTAACTAGAACAGGGATTCGAACTCAAGACTCTGTCTATACGAGGCAATGCGCTTAAACGTTAGGCAATGGAACATCATAACATCTTAGTAATAATAAATAATTTTTCATACAGTTACTTTATATTTAGAATAAAGTAAAATGGAAAAAAAATTATGGCTTCTCAATATTTAATTTGCACATCCATTTTTTTTTTTCAAATTTTTAAAATATAAGTTAACTTCCCGTAGGGTAAGTTATTATAATGGTCCAAAAATCGTAATTGAAAATTTTTGCATTTCTTCACGTTTTGAAGGTTTCTGAACATTTTGGAATACTTTATTAGAAAAAATGAATGTCTGAGTGTATGTTTTGTGTGTCCGCAATTTTTCGTCAACTTTTTTGGGCGTACCGATCCACCGATTTCAATGGCTCAAAAAACATTTCTATTGATAATGGGATGTGCAGATTAGTTTCTGGCAGAGGCAGGGCCAGCCGTTTCGGAGATGCGGAGCAAAATTCCTTCAGGCACGATGTCAAACATCTAAAATCAAATGCTGCATATTTTTTCAGAATTATTTTCACATGAGCATTTGTTGTTGATTGTCATTTTTAGTTTATGAAGATGTGAATATATACTGATTACCGTGCTGTAAATGGATACATTCATCTATATTTTGGACTAGTAAAAATTTAAATTAAAAATTGCTCAAAAATATTAATAACATTTTAAATGAACCAATTATAATTACAATTTAATAACATATGTTTCAATAAATATTGTAGTACTTATACATAGTTTATATTTCATATGAGCCTAATTAGAATCTTTCCGAGGATCTTTCAACATAGACTTCATAATATAGTTATATGTGAAGTATAACTTGTAGTTTACTAAAAACCGAGTAGTCTTACCTACCCCGTTTCTCGTGTCCAGTTTAATCTATCTTTCAAATTATTTTCGTTCATACATTTTCTAATTGTAAATAATTTGCATAAGTGAGTTTCTTTCGCCTTCTCATTACTGTTTAGTTGAGTTTTGGCGAATCGGGGATTACACGTTCTCAGAACAAGAGCAACTAGAGTTGCGTAATTACTTCTATAATTATTCTTTGCCGGAATAAGAGATGCTCGAATAAGTACGGAAGTTTCTGAACGCGTAATCTTTAGCTGTTGTTTCAAGGAACGAAATAAATTATTTACAATAACTGCTGTAATATGCCCAGGAATAAGACAACAATCAAACAAAAACCATAAAAACTGACTTCGAGTTTCCTTGCTTTAATAAATTGAAACTTAAATTCAAATTAGAAGAACGATAGAATCTGTTTTTACTCTCCATACTGCATGAATTTTTAACAATTTATTCAAACAATTAAATTGAATCATGTGCAAATCCAGAAAGTTTAATCCAGATAAACTCATGCAATAATATAATCCCCAGGGACGTTTGTGACACCAGAATAACTTTTATTGTCATAAACGATTTTTATTGTCTCCACTTTTGGAGACAAATCATCATTATGATCGAACTACTCAAAATCCAATTGCTGGTAAATAACTACTGATGTTCAAATTATTGCAAATAACAAAGTAATTTATCTGCATACAAGTAACAGTTACTATTAAGGGGCACAACTAGTGTGAAATTTTCAAAAAATCGATTTTTCAATTTTTTCATTTTCCGATAGGTTATATGTACTAATTTAATCGCGATATTAGGCAAATGTTAAGACTAGCGCATATTAATTATTCAATTATTTTAATAAACTTTTTATATTTCTATGTCTATTGCCCTCTTTTCATCTTCTAATAATTACAGTGCACACTAGTTTTTAAAAGTGTAGTAATCATAATTAAACAAGTATAAATTGGTAGTAATTAATAATCTTTAAAGTGATAACGGCAAAGGCAGCAGCAGTAAGGTATGTTTCAAGCCTTAACTATGCCTTCAATTCAAGCCTCATACTATGTTTCGGCTCTATATTTGTATGATTTGGTAGTGAGAAATTGTCAAAAAGCTATGTAATTATTATTACACATAAAACTTTGCCCAAGGAAAATACGGACAAAACGGTAGAGTGAAGATAAAAGGTCTACGAGTAAAAAGGTCCACCACCGATATCTCAAAAACCAATAAAGTTATGATTTTTTTTAACAACAATATTTGCAAGAAGAGGGAAAAAGATGTATAACTAGCCATCATCTGGATTTTTACGACGCTTTTATCGGGATATAAGCGGCAATGTTTGAAAATTTATAACAAAATAATTTTATTTTGTTCTTAGTTTTTTCGGTTGTGAGCACTGTTGTTTAGTTTACGATACCTTAATAAAATATAATTTTTAAGTATACGTTGTTTGATTGTTTTATAAGATGTATTGTAAATTTTAAGTTAATTCAATTGTGTGTCTTATATAACCTCTGTAAAAGCTGAGTGGTTACAGTGCTAATGTCTCGAAAAGAACGAAACGATTTATTTGTGAACTGCTTTCTTAAAAATTAGCATCTTAATATGTCCTTACCTTATAAGTTATTTTGTCTGTGAAATAAAGACGTCTGTAAAATGCTATTTTGTAATAGTTAGGTTACTTAAGAAATATGCTATTATAGTTCCTATTTGAAATGCTATCTTTGTACTTTTGTTACGTAGTTATAGAATTTATTAAAACTCTCCTTCGATAATTTAGGTTGTTGGGTTATAATTTAACCCTTGTAGTTGTGGACTGTATTAAACACTGATTTGTTTGTATATCATGTATTTGTTGCAGTTCTAATTACAATCACTGATTTGTCACTAAGTTATAATGAAAGAAGATATATTTATTTTTATTTTTTATTTACATGTTGTTAAGCGGACTTTACTTTTAGAAGTGAACCACTAGTTCAATTAAAACACTTCGCTACCCCCTCTACAAGGGGTAGCAACCATTCCGTGTAAAGCTTAACGCCTTGAAGTTTGTCACCTTCATGGCCAATATAATAAAACGATTGAGACTGGTTAAACTATCATTAAATAAATAAATATCATATCAATTTGTCCGTACTTCATCTATCTCTTATCAAAGAGTTATCAGAACGTTGCACAAATTGTTGTTTGACTATTGTGCGATTTGAAATTAATGTTTTATGTGTAAATATGTAGCTGTGTCTAAACCGTTCAGTAGCGGTAATGGGCGGCTCGCTGGCTCGTACAGCAGCGTCACACGAGAAAACAAATCCACCATAGTCAACACGTATAATTTTACCACTTATATCATTCAAGATATCAGGATATCGACTTCATTCACAACAACCGCAATGAATATTAAATCTAGCGTAAGAAATGCTTCAATATTCATTTCAAGACGAACGTAAAATTTTTACTATGTAATTTACAAAAAACCTCTTTACATGCACGCCAACATGTAAAAGTCAGCGGAATATGTTTTATGGTATCATTTCGGCACATATTAAATATTACATATTGCGACAAGAGGTAGATCGCTTGAATTCTTTCGACGCAATGTTGCGGCTTTTTGCATGCCAACCAACTTATGGTAATGACATGACGGTCTTTTTTGTCACCGAATTGTACATCATTTATTATTTACACTCGGCCCTATATAACGGTTCGCCTCCCGCAAGATATATTTGCACGTAACTCGCCCGCCCTGCCTTCTGGGGATACGTCGGCGTCTCTCTGTGTTTTCATAACTTTTTTATATGTTTTCAACGAATTTTGGGTTTTCTTCGTCATTGTTCGGATCACATAGTTCACATCGAGAATAATGCATAATAAATATTATACGTCCCTATAGTATTTTCAAAACCAACGCAAATCGAGTTTTTTTTCTCAAAAATATATTTCGCACAGAGCAAATAATAGAAAGAAAATAATAAATCACTTTTAGGAATATAAAATACAAGTGCAACTTTTGTGAGTATTGGATTGATTTATAACAAGCGATTTAATGCGGGAATATATGTAAATAACGCTGGAATTTCAATACATGAAAACAACATTATTTGTTAAAGTACTTAATCATCTTAATGATATCTTTGAAAGACAGCAAGACAATTATATTCTTGAAAACTAAATTAAGTATCATTTTTATGCAGACTGATATAAATCAGGTGAGAAATATATTAATGAACCTCTTAGCCATCAAAAGCATAATAATTTGGTTTAATATGGTTCATATGCATTACCACAAAAGCTAAATTATTAACTTCCCGTAGGGCAAGTTATGGTAATCGCAAAAAAATCAAAAATGAAAATTTTTATATATCTTTACGTTTCAGAGATTTCTGAACATTTTGGCATACCTTAGAAAAAATGGATGTATGTGTGTGTGTGTGTGTGTGTATGTGTGTGTGTATGTATGTATGTGTGTGTATGTATGTGCGGATACAAATTTTCGTCGACGATTTCGGGAACACGAATCAACCGATTTAAATAATTCAAAAAACATTCAATTCGTATTGATAAGGAAACGTGCTGATTAGTTTTTGGCGAAGGCAGGTCTAGCCGTTCCGAAGATACGGGGCAAAAAGTGCCGAAAACGGTAACTCAGTTTTTAAGAGAACGGAGCGTCCGATTTGAATAATTCAAAAAACATTTCACTTGTATTGACAAGATGAAGAATCGATAAGATTTTCATAAAGGTAGGTCTAGCGGTTTCGGAGATATGGAGGAAAAAGTAAAAAAATGAGCCATTTGGCGGTCAAAAATGATCATTAGACATATGCACATCAAACTATCAGATATTTTATAGAGATTTTAACAATAAGTATACATTTTGTTAACATTCCTATGGGTTCCGTACCAATGCTTATGCGTTAGACAGCGACGCGGCGCTTACGCGCTTTATATTTTGTCCCTATGCAGTTAAAGCAGTACGATTGCTGTGAAAAAAAGTTCAGATCTTCCACAATATGTCAAAATAAAGAAAAAAATTTTTTTTAAAAAAAAAATTTTTTTTTCAGAAAAAAGTAATTTTTTGTCCAATTTATAGTTTCTCAAACATCTTATTTTTTCAAAGTAATTTTTTTTCAAAAATGTTAATCGTTTTTAAAAAAATAATAATTTTTGGTACGGGAAGTTCCAGCAATTTGCCTTAAGGCACGATGCCCTAATTGCCTTAAGACAGAATTCCACTTACAGCTAGTTCATATTAAAACTAAGAGAATTTTTTAAATTGAATTATAAAATTCAGCATGTACCAGCACGACTTCTCTATAATCGTACCAGGCTTCAGTATTAGTTAGAAATATTGTTATCAATTATATTAATCGATCACATTCATTATGGATCACATTTTAATATATATATATATATATATATATATATATATATATATATATATTATAAAGAAACCCATGCAGTTTTTACATCAGTCTAATCATTTCAAAACGCTCTACATTTTATTCTATATCTCTAGAAGTAATTAATTATTTTCTTTCTACTATTGTAAACCTTGTAAAAAAAGTTACTTGGTTTGCATTAATAACTGTTGTAATCCCCAAACTCTTCACGATTTTAGTAATAATTATAACATAATTAAAATTAAACATATAGAACATAAAAATTTACGTGTATACATGTATTGTACAGTTTATATTCACGAACCAACACTAATGTAACACACAACTGTAAATATCGATTAATGATTATTAATAAGCTGAACTTCTCATAAACTGTTAAACTAATTTATTTATATAATATATTATTTATAAAGTATATTATTTATATAACAGATATATTAATAAATATCATTTTTTTAACAACCTCTATTACTATTACTCTATTACTTTTCCCTAGAAATCACAAAAAATAAATACGAATAAGTTAAATTCACAATTATGTATTCATAATTCATTTCTGAATAAATATCACCACCAAGTATTAGCTATAATAAATAAGCAAACATAAAAAAAATTAAAATTGTAGATAACAAATATAGCTATATCTATAATACGATGTTTCAAAAAATATAATTCTAGTTTTGAGCCCGAAATAGCAAATAGTAAATATTATTTTGTTTTCAAGTTACCTTATAACAAAAATTAGCCATTTATGTCGAAATTATCCACATTAAGAAATAAATCACTATTTGATTCTGCTGATTGGTAATTAGTTACTCCTGTTACAGATAGCTCCTAGCTCGTCTATATATAACTTAAAAAATTATTATCAGTCACTGCAACTGACTCAATATTACTATTAAAATCATATTATAAGACAGTTTCAGAATCAATTGTACAACAATTAATTTAACTGACCGTCAAACTCTCTGGGTATAAAAATCTCGAAAAATAAAAATTACTTAACTATTACCAACATGGTTCTTGGTTATGAGATGAAATCTAAACAAAAAAATGACAAATTAGAGTTTATAAATATTTATATTTTTGATGCACTTTACAAACTTAAAATAGAGTTTATTTCAACAAATTTTTATGTATCATCAAGCCGTAAAGTATGTACAGTTCGGCAATTAAAACGATAATTATTAATTGGCAATTTAGAATTATTATATGTGACTACGATTTGACCGGATCATTGCGCTGGATTACTTTTGCGACATTTTCTATCTTCATCAGGAGTAAACCTTACACTTTGTGATTTCTTATACTGAGATGACACACCTTTTTGATGAAATGTTTTTAGTGCATGGAGATCCTGAACAAAGGATGTTTTCTAAAAAGTCTCTTTTCGGGTGATGTATATGGCAAGTTGTTGAAATTTTTCGGATCTAAATCTTACATCTTCTGCTAGAGCTACATCAATACAGCAATATTTGTTATTTTATACTTTCCGGAGTGTGGTGGATAATAAGAAGAAAATATGGCAGATCTTCCCAGCGTTTAGCAAAAGTACGAAAAGAACAAACTTTGTAGATCTGCATCAGTATTTTGAGACAGAGCTGCTAAATGTCTCATCGGAGCTTGGAGAGGATTGAGGAAGGTTCTGATGCATGGTAATAAATCGCTTGTTATTTAAGTTTTTCTTTCGGTATCCTTCTTGGCGGATAAAACGATGAAAATTTTGGGAGATCTTTCCATCGTTTATCGGTAGTATGAAGTTTCCGAATAAGATGCCGGTTTAGACCAGAAACAAAATTTTGACACAAGTCAGCCAAACCTTTCATCGAACCTTGGCAAAGACGGAGTGAGGTTCCGTGGCTCGCCAATAAAGAGTTCATCATGTGACGTTTGTGGTATGTCTCCATATTTTTCAGATTTGTTTTCATGTTGTGCATCAACACCGTCTCTTTTTCTATACGTTCCTTGGCAAACAAAACGAAGGAAAGTTTGACAGATTTCTGTTAACAAACAATGCAAGCATTTTGAGATAGGTCCGTGCTAAAAATTTATCACTTTAAAGAAACTGTTTTTTTAATGTATAAAAATTTACTAAAAAAATATATTTTTACAAATTGGTTGATGTCAATACTCTCATTTGTTTATGTATCATTTCATAACCACTGCTGACTTGGACCAGCTTCAAATATAAATATCATTTTTGCTGTCATATGAAATGTATCCGTGGGATATACGTCAATTCATTTTGTACCTTACTTTGTTAGTTTATCTTCGACATCAAAACTACCGGATTGCATAATTAGTAAGATATAAAATATAAGAAATATTTAATAACTTATCCCAATTACATGAATTCCGAAATATGGAAGAAAAATATTAATAGCATATAACTTTGTAATAATCTTAAGTAACTAACATTTTTTTCCATCAAATAAATCAATTTTTTAAGGTATACCAAACTAAGTGGAAGGTGAATGAGAAACGTGAAGTTATGAAAAATTGTTTTCGACTTTTTCCGGAAATCGCATTCGTAGACATTCGCGCCAAATGGTTGCAAAGCGAACGTTCATTTTAATGCGAAATCGTTGCCATATCAGTTTTCAAAAATCTCGATTCGCGCCACCGGCACTGCTAGAGATGGTAATAAGTGTATAGAATCGATTCGTTTTTATTAATATAAATGTTAATATTTCTGCAGCTTTGATATTCGTATTCAGGCACTATTGAAAATTGCAAAAGATGAAAAATGCATTTGCATTCGAATAACCACATTTTTTTGTTTTATTATTTATCTCTACAGTTTTCTGTCCCAGATATGAGAAATTATTTTATATTATCTTTCCAGATTGCAAATATATTTATATTGTTGCATTAATAATAGCAATTTCTATTGTCTCAAATTCTTGATATTGCTTAGCCGTTACCATTTGTATCTGCGGCTTTGTAATATTCTGTATATTCATAAAACTAATATAGCAGATATTAATGGTTCTATTTGCTTTACTTGTCTATATGCTCAGCTGAATATTCGCAAATCAAATACTATCAGGCAGATAAATAAGGATTGATAGTAGTATGTCAAATTATCTATCGTATGGAGTGAGAAATGTTTGTATAATACTTGTAAAGTACTTGATTTATAGTCTTTGGTACTTTTTTACTATATGACTTTTTACCAAAATCGAAGAAGTTTCATATTTGTCGAAACTCAAAAAACGTGGATAACTTTATATGTGGCTTTGTAGAATATCGGCAATAATTTTTTTTTATAAATTCACTGAAAAGGCTGTATTTACTACGCATGGTATTTTTCATCAGTTATTGTCTTTTACAGAATTATTTTAAAGCGAATTTCTCTGTGAAGCCAAAAGTTATTCATTAGATGACCATAGAGGTCCAAACTAAAACTGGCTAATAATTTAGTCTTTTACGTTTTATATTTTAGATTTACAATTTTTGTAATTATTCTTATTTGAACTATATAAATAGCTATTAGTACCTTTATGCACAATCATTTTTATTTATTTTATTTTATTTTGTTTTCAATAGCAATCAGAATACAGTACAATTCTATGAGTTATTTGGCTTATATCATTCACTCACACAATTTCAGACACACATATAAATTATTGTGATAAATATTATACCTATAGTTGGAAAATCACTCCAATATGTGAAATCACCAATACTGTTAATATGTGCAAGGATATGGTGCTAATAATGGTCGTGAATTATCATTGAGCAGCTTCTTCTTCAGTCTTCTTGAAATTGGTGTCTCAGGAAGCTGAGTGACTATAAGGTTTGAATGATGCTCTGAATGAAGTTTATAAAAATGTTCGACATAGATGATTTTTATAACTCTGTTTTTAAATTTTATGTGAAGATCGTCGTGCAAGATCTTATTGCTTACGAACCATGGAGCATCAGTAATCTGTCTTAATATTTTAGACTGGGCACGTTGTATTAGTACAATATTTGATTTGCTCGCACAGCCCCACAATTGTATGTAATTATTATGCGCAATAATTTAATAGCAGTTTATGTACATTTTAGACCAAACGTCAAAATTGATTTTTGCAGTGAGTAGTTGATTCACAAATGAATATAACAAATAAAATCATGAACAGTCTGAGGCATGGAAAAAAAATGGAGATGTAAAGCCTTTTACTAGTCAAATTTGAAAAAAAAATTACTTGTAATTAATCTAGTAGTTTCGTATCTATCTAATCTAAATCTCTAATCTCTAACCTTAACTATCTGTTCTATGTGTGTGTTCATAGAATAACATACTACCTTTATCTACATGTTCTATTCTAGTTGAGAACTGTAAAAATATTCTGGAAGTTGTGGGCGATAAATCATTCGTAAAAATTCATAAAAAGTGCACGCATGTACTAAGATTTACCGAAGTCTGATCTTACTGAAAATATGTGCTGAAAATATGTACAAATAATTTACATTTTAGTCGGACATCAATTTTATTTACACTTACTGATTTTTTTTTCCTTAAAAAATCAGGCTAATTGAATTTTTTTTCGTAAATCAGCTACTACAGAATTAAAGAAGCCGTATGTGTAATATAATTTGGCCTATATTTATTGGATAATTCGCGTAACTTGATCCACGTACGTATTTATGTTATGGCGATATACTCTAGATAAATTGGCCTGCCTCAGCATGTTATCCAATTTGAACCCAATGATGAAACACCATGGATTTCTGTTTGACCGGTCGAACCTTATTTCGTCGGGTCGCTGATCGAGTCAGGCAATTATTTGACGAAGGGTTAATCAAAGCATTGAATTATAAGCCCATATAGGCACGCAGAAGTCTCTTGTTTGGACATGACAGTTTGATACTTTCAAAACACTTTTCAAAGGTTTCGTGTGTACGAGTAAGCAGATTGTAACCCTGTCAAAATTTCCGGATCATTCTCATGAAATTTTAATCTGCAAGAGCAAATAAATGATTTATTTCTTAACGTTGATAATTTTGCTTCAAATACTAAATTATCGATATAATTTCTTTACTTGAAAATAAAATGATTTTTACTATTTGTTAAATTCAACCCTAAGACTGGTGTTCTATTTTATTTAAAAAAATGTATTTTGGATATAGTTTTTGTTATATACAATTTTAAGGTTTTTTGTATTATTTTTATGCTCTATATGTTTACTTTGAATTAGTCTATAATTATTACTAAAATCGTGAAATATTTTGGAGTGTACTCCACTTATTAATTAAAAAATCCAAGTTACTTCTTTCACAAGGTTTTTGCAATGAGTAGAAAGAAAATTATAAATTACTATATATAAAATAAAAGTATAGAACATTTTGGAAGTTTAGGCTGATGTAATAACTGCATGAGTCTTCTCTATAAATATATTGCTTATATATAAATATTATATATATATATATATATATATATATATATATATATATCAAAATTATTAACAACGCCTTAATTTTGATAAACAGATTAAAAAAAATTAAAATCATTATTTGAAAGATTGTGGTTTTTTAGGATTATTACGAGTTTAAATGCTAATTAATCTTTTTTCTCTTTAGTCCATATTTCGAAATCTATATAAGATAATCGAGGTACAAAAACCAGCATACATGGTATAGGTTATGAGGTTACTTTAACATCCGAATGTCCAATTTTTTTTATCAATATTTATATAATATTATAATTATATTGTATATTTTATTAATTATTCATTATAACTTATATCATAGTAATTATTCAATCCGGTAGTTTTGATGTCGAAGATAAACTAAGGTACGAAACGAATTGTCGTAGACCCAATTTAATGCAGATACGTTCAAAAAACTATTATCAATGCATTTCATATGACACAAAAATTTGTTTATGAGAAGGGGCCAAGTCATCCTTGGTTATGAAATGATACAAAAAAATCAGATTTGATTTGGCATCAACCAATTTGTAAAAAAATATATTTTTTTGGTAAATTTTTATACGTTTTTTAAAAAACATTACAGTGACAAACGTTTAGCACAAATCTACCTCAAAATGCTTTCATTGTTTGTTAACAGAATTTTCAACTTCGAATACATGCAAAAAAGCTATGTGGTGTAGTACTTGATTCCTGAACATGTTGTATCGGCGTGACATCCAAAATTTGATACTGCTCTGGAACGACCTCCCCTTCAGCAATATTACACTATTGGAAAACGTTGAGAAAGATCTGCCAAACTTTCCTTTGATTTGTCCGCCAAGGAACGTATAGAAAAAGGAGTCATTTACTGATGCACAACATGGAAACAAATCGGAAGAATATGAAGGCTTGCTACAAATGTCACATGATAAGTTGTTCATTGGCGAGCCACGGAACCTCACTCCGTCTTCGCCAAGGTTCGATGAAAGGTTTGGAAGGTTTGCGTCAAAATTTAGTTTCTGCTTTAAACCGACATCTTGTTTGTAAACTTCATATTTTTGATAAGCGATGGAAAGATCTCCCAAAATTTCCATCGTTTTATCTGTCAAGGAAGATACCGAAGAAAAAACAAATAATAAGCGATTTATTACCATGTATCGGAACCTCCATCAATCCTTTCCAAGCTCCGATGAGACATTTAGCAGCTTTGTCTCAAAATACTGATGCAGATCTACAAAGTTTGTTCTCTTCATACCTTTGCTAAATGCTGGTAAGATCTCCCATATTTTCTTCTTTTTATTCGCCACACTCCGGAAGGTATAAAAAACAGATATTGCTGTATTGCTGTAGCTCTAGCAGAAGATGTAAGATTTAGATCCGAAAAATTTCAACAACTTGCCACATACATCACGCGAAAAGAGACTTTTAGAAAACATCCTTTGTTGAGGATCTCCATGCACTAAAATCATTTCGTCAAAAAGGTGTATCCTCCCAGAATAAGATCACAAAGTGTATGGCTCACTTCTTATGAAGATACAAAATGCTGCAAAAGTAATCCTGCGAAATTATCCAGTCAAATCGTCGTCACATATAATAATTTTCAATCTAACTTATTTGCCAAACTGTAAATACTTTATGATCAATCGTTCATTAAAATTTTGTTAAAATAAACTCTGTTTTAAGTTTTAGAAAGTGTATCTAAAAATATTCATATTTATAAATTCTAATTTGTCATTCTTTTGTTTAAATTTCGTCTCATAAACCAGGCCGACTCAAAGCGCTACTCGAATCCCATGAACAAGTGCCGGTTTGAATATTGGGTGTAAATCTCAAAGGCTAATTACATATATTTTCATGCCTAAAGAATTCATTTAAGCCCTGTTATTTTTGATATTATCTTGCAGTATTTCTAGTAAATAAATTTTATTTTGACGCCAGTATTTGTAATCATGTTTCTGCATGTTTCTTCAGAACTCGAATGCTAATTATTACACTGCCAATCTCGTTTTTATTGTGAAGATGTATTAAGAAAAGAAGCATGTTAGTAAATTATTGATTTATATTTTTCTATATTTTTATACCCGAAAAGTTCAACTGTCAGTCTGTCACTTTTAAATTATTGCACAATTGATTCTCAAATTGTCTTATAACATAATTTACTGATTGTACTATTTTAATAAGTTACATATAGAGAAACTAGGAGCTATCTGTAATAGGGGTAACTAGTACTAGACGTTTTTTAATAAGAACTTAAACGATATGAAAATATTTTCTGGCCTCGATTGTATAAGTAAACCGCCCTGCATAATATTGTCACAGCTACTGTCCTGCAGACTGACGCAATAAACAGAACTGTGCAGGTCCGTCATTTTTGGCAGGTAATATACAATTATCGACTAAATTCAAAATTTATGTATCTTATATCCTTAGGGCTAGTTGTAACATACAAAATTTATATACAGATTCAAGTAAAGAAGTTTGAATGAAATGTATAGTTTGCAAACATAAATTGTGTTACAGAAGACACTATATCTTTTATTTGTTATGATATTAAGTTTACGTGAATTTACGATAAAAATGCATATTACTGGAGACAAATATATATATATATTAGAGATGGGCTTATCATCTCCGAAGCCGGATCGACTCGTATTTGAGTCCGCTTCAGGGAGGAGTTATATCCGCCTAACAACTCTACGACTCCGACAACTTTAAAACCGAAATACTCGACACAAATGTGTTCTATAGTGCGTTGTTTATGCATCTAAGGATTTGTCAAATCCCATTTAATTTTTTGAAATGAAAATTTATGAATACAAATTTTCTGGAAAAAAACGTATACCTAAAAGGTCATAAAACTGCCTGTGAGACGAGAAAGCGACAGCTTCCATCCCAAAGCAAAAACGCAGTAACAGATTCAGTACCAGTTTAGGGAAGTCGGATATGACAAATTCGACGAGACAACTCCACTCGGATTCACTCCGAGGGAGAAGTTGTATCGGAGTGATAACTCCGGAGTGAGTTACCCATCTCTAATATATATATATATATATATATATATATATATATATATATATATATATATATATATATATATATATATATATTATCTGTATTAATTATATTTTGCGTTTATGTGTGAGAAGAATTACAGATCAATTTTGGATCAACGGAGTAAGTTGTTACCGCACTTTTTCTTGTAATTGTAATTACTTGTAATTATTATTACTTGATTGGGTCAAGGAATGGTTAGACCAACTATCCATCTTTATTTTGTAGAAATATGATCAGTAGTACTTGATATATATTAATTACAAAATACTTACTATTATATTAATTGATAAATAGAAAATAAAAAAGTAAATGAAGTTAAGTAAACAATTTTACAGAACATAAGTTAAATTATTAGTTATTCCAACTCTGCTGATAAATATTTTTGACGAAATTCCAGATCAAGATTCAGATCCTGATCATATGGTGTAATTTTTATAAAAAATGTATCCATTATTTTGCATTGGTTAATTAATTTAACTATTATAGCTATCATGCCTTAAATTAAAATTCCTTTAAAATTAAAATAAGACATTAGACCAGTTTGCCCCCTGGCCAATCCAATTGACCACGCCTATGGGGTAAAAGTGACCAAGTTACAAATTTTTGAAAAACAGCGAAAAAGAATATAATTGTACAACGATGAATTAGCTAGAGGTTTTATTGAACATAGTCTGATAGTTATTTGTTTGATATGTGTTATTTTTTGCGATATAATTGGCTTGGTTTTCATAATATAAAATTAAAAACCAAAAACTTATATAAACATAAAATAAATTTATATTTGATTAGACATACGTATTATAAACAGTGTTTTTGAATGATACATTTTATTCAATAAATAAATATTAATATTGCGACAAGCAAGACATGTGTTTAAGATGAAAACGCGCTTTACAAGATTTTTCATATTATTCTTCTATCACATTTCGAATTATAAAATTGCAATATAATATATATTAGATACCTCTCGCCTGTGCAGCACTTCTGTACGCGGACCACGTAAAGAATATACGTCAATGTTACGTTTCCAACTGTTCTAGAAATCGCTGCATAACATGCGCCAACTCGAAAACTTCTTACTGCAGCTTTTCTAATTTATATTTAAATTCGAACTGTCCGGCGGTAAATCATTCTTCAGACTAGTAACATTCTACCAAGATCGTTTTCGTCGCAAAGTAGTTTTGCATGGCGATCGTATAACTATTGCCATTTGATACGTGACTCCTCGGACGACGTGGCAGAGGTTCAAAAGAGGCAAAATTAATGAAGATGAAAAAGTTAAATGTGCTTTTCAGCTTCGATGATTACTTCGGATGCAGTTTAATGTAGTTAAATGTTCTCAGAAGATGGATTACCTACGAAAGAGCTCAAAGATCACAAAGATTGTTGCATTAGTATGGCTGGTAAACTATATCCACATTAATAAAAATACTCTATTTGATATATTTTGAAATTAGAAGAAGTTAATTATTTGGCTTTCATAAATTATTCTAACACAGTTATTTTTTAATAAAATAATTTTGTGAGCATATAGATACATTGGTTTCGTCATTCTTAATATCAAATATAATCTATAGTTTATTATTGATGGGAAACACGTAGTTTGATTTGGGAATGTAATTGATTATATGGTTATAATAAAAATTTTAAACAAAACCACAATGTTATTAATGTCAATTCTACTCAAACTCCTTTTGCTTGACTTTACTTAAATAACGACAGGTGGTTCTATGTGCCAACATTTATGCTGAGAGATCCTTATAACAACTTATAAGACTTTATCAAATTCGAATATTAATTACTTGTATTCGGCATCCTGCCTCAAGTAAATTGTTAGGACTGTAATTATGACTGTAATTAGGACTGTAAATATGTACAGTAATTTACAATTTTAAAAAAATTTAAAGAAATCAGTATTTTTCAAGAATTTTGAATTTTCTTAAAAATTTGGAATTCTTTTCAAAGCTATCACGCTGCGTAGAGGCAAAATATCGAAGCGCGTCGGAGACTTACGGCTAAATATTATAAATCTTGGTACGGAACCCAAAGAAATAAACACATAATTTGTACTTATTATTTAAATCTCTATAAATATCTGATAATTTGATGTGCATATAGCTAATGATCATTTTCAATTACAGCCCAATGACATTTTTTCCAAATTAAAGAACCAATTCTTCATTTCATCAACACAAGTGAAAAAAGTTATCTCAAAAACTGTATTCCCGTTGTTGGCACTTTTTGCCCCGTATCCCCGAAACGGCTAAACCGGCGTTTACCAAAAACTAATCAAAACGTCTGCTCATCAATAGATTTTTGAATATTTTTTTAATGATTCAGATCGGTTGATATGTGCTCCCAAAATCGCCGACGATATTTTTTGTACGCACATTCATACATACGCACATGTGTAGTAGACACACACACTTAGCCGTTCATTTTTTTAAGGAATGCCAAAATGTTCAAAAAACTTCGAAATGTAAAGATATATAAAAGTTTCATTTTCGATTTTTGCCATTACTTTAACTTACCCTGCGGAATGTTAATGAGACTTTTCATTAACGAGTAAATAATTCGCACTTTGTGTTGCAAATGAGATAGTGTTTATATACATTCATGTTCATAAATATTTTAATATCACAATTACACCCAAGAAATAACTATTTACTCAGATACGTTTTTATGTGAAACGCAATGCTAAAAATAAAAATGAACCGACCACGCTCTGAATTTAGATTACTTTCTACATATTATAGTTTCAAACTTATGCATAAAAATCTCAGGCAAAACTGACAACAGGAGCAGAAAATATTAAAATAACTCCAAACAAACATCTTTTCATAAAAATATATTTTTTTTTTATACACAGTAAAATATAATAAACCTTATGTCGGGAAACACGTTTATATAAATGAGAGAGCATTAATATTCGCGGATTTCTTAGACTTCGGATAATCATAAATTGATCATAAATTCCCAATAGATCCTTTAAATATGTAAGTAGTGACTCAAAAGTCTGGATAAAACATATTTTTTCGGCTTAGTCCACAAAATATTTCTTAACTCTAAACTTAATGCAACAAATTTAAATCACAATTTATGAAATATATTTGTTAAACGGCGTAAAAAGCGTCTGCTAAATTATCATACTAATAAATATAATAGACAAACTGACATCAGTAGGTGTTGTTGTTTACAATAAAATTCAAATTTATTACGCTGTTCGATTTATGCATATATAATATGTTTTAAATAAAACAAACAGATTCGATAATTTTTTTAAATTGTTATAAAAATTCGTGAAGAGACACAAAAATGTAAAATATATTTTGATAGTTACTACAAATAAAGCGTAACTGATATATGCAAAATTATTCATGGCTAACAACATTGTATGTAATAATTTGTGTAGATATGGTGCATTATACACATATTCGGAATATGCTAATGATTCCGGCAAAGTATCCGTTTTAGTATTTTATTATAGTGCTTAACGAAACGCTCATTTTAAAACTTTAACTATATATTTATTCACTCCGAAATAAGTAGAACTTCCTTCTTTTAATTTAATTGCGTCCTGAAACGGCTAAGGAGTTTTATTTGTCTCCACGAATATCTCTTTATATAATTATGTTCTTCATTAAATATTTTCACTTTGTTTTCTAAATTTAGATTGTTTTGCATGAAGCAGGGCTACGCCGTAAGATGTTAATCGATATATTTTGCAATTATAGCTCGAAATAATCCTCTTAAAAGAAGTAAACACTTAGCTGGAACTTTTTATATTTATAATTAATAAGTTATTGCTTTAATAAGGATTATGCAATACTTTCCATATAATATCTTAATTTATATTATATAACAGGAATCAAACGAAGAACTATGTGGCTATGTTCAGTAAAATTCCTAGTTAATGCGTTATTGTAAAAATGTATTTTTTCTGTTTTTCAAAAATTTGTGACCTGGATATTTTTATCCCATAGCCGGGTTAAATTGGGACAAAACTTCTTAATAATGGTTCGAGTGTAACTCTACATTTGAATTTCATTATCTATTACTTTCTTACTTACTTCTGAATTCTTAATCCGTATGATTGCTTAAAAAATAATCAAGTTAAATGAATGTAGAAATTAAAGACAAATCTATCAAACTTTTTTATCCTGTCACTTACTATGTGTAATATAGAAGAAAATAAAACAAATGTCCAGAAATTGCAACTAAAGTCTCCGATTGAAATTCCTTCACTGGCTTTTTAATAAAATTCCAATTAGTGCTGTCGATCCACTAAGAAAGCATCAAATGACCAGCAAAAGGGCGAAATCAATGAATGATTGAGAACTTGAAATGTATTGCTTTCCCAAAGCGGAATTTAATCTAGGTTGCTTTGAAAACTCTCAACATGATTAATATGTCTGGTTAATATAAAGCTTGATGCTTATTAAGTTTCACAATATTAAACTTTTAGACGGATGATGTCGAATATATTTTTTGTAGAATGTTCTGAAAACAAATGACAAACTCGCATTCTGACGTTTTTCAAACAAATACAGTAAAGTAGAAATCAAATATCATTCTAAAATTATTTCATCAGTAGATGTTTTCCGTTGATAGAATGATTCGGTAAGCTCTTAACAAGTGTACGATTGACTTTTAAACTCACATGGTTTTACTATTTTCTTACATATAAAATATTTGTCAACGTTTCAGAGGTGATCAAAGCAAAGACAACATGGTTAAAAAGCCAGAGAGTGAGAAGGGTACTGAAGGCAAAAAGCTTAAGCCTAAATGCCTTTCAGCAGGAAAATACTGCCTTATCAGTTGTGATATGGATACAACTGGACGGAGGTTAATAGATGAAATATGCCATATAGCAGCATATACTCCAACTAACCAATTTTCGCAGTACATCATGCCTTATGCAAATTTAAATCCAAGTGCTAGACGATGACATAATATTCGTATTACAACTGATGGCCGTTTCAGAGTTTTGAGAAGCAATATAAACAATAAGGTTATAAGAACGAAGACAGAAATATTTGGGTTAACAGATTTTTTGAATTGGCTGGAAGAAGTCAAGTCTAAATCAGATGGAGCAGGTGTAATTCTCATATTCCATGAACCTAAGAAATTGGTATCTTACATGCTCTTAGAAGCTCTTCAACGTTACCATTTACTTGAAAAGTTTCATGAAATTGTTAACGGTTTTGCAAATGGACATGCATTAGCCGAAGAGAAATGTTCAGCTACCATGAAGTCTTTTAACCTTAAAGTTTTATCCAGAGTCTTACTAGATCGAGAAGAACAATTCGATAATGCATCAAATAGAGCAAAAATTATTTGAGAAATAGCTCAACATCTTGGTCAAGGTGAACCAAAGAACTTAGCAGCTGGTCCTGGAGATCCAAATCATGTAATATTAGACAATATGGTAGAAGTAGTTCGCCAGTATTCTCAATTTACTTCTCTAGAATTAGGTGAAATAAAAGAACTGGGAAAAGTAGTTGAAAGAAGCATTTCATTCCAGCCAATATTTAGTGCAGCTAGCAAAATGAATTATCGGGATATTCAGCGCATAAATGTTTTAAGATCAATATTGGCTGGAGGCAAATCTGATTATAATACCATGAAAAGTACATATGAAACTGATGGAAAACAAGGCTTAATAAATGAATTGGCCAACTTGCAAATTACATGGAAAGATCAAGAACATGATTTGTTAGAGATACTGGACTCACATTTTGATCCAAAACGTACTGCCACATTCCCCAATACAAAAACGCCAAAAAAAAACTAAAAATAGAAAATGTATCCATTGTCTCTTGACACAATTAGAACTACTTCTCCTTTAAAGAATGCTTCAGATAAAACTGTGAAGACTAATTAATTTTAAAGCCAGATAAACTTGATAATTGATACATATGTTAGTGTGTAGTTATGAATTTAATATACTTCAATAAAACCTATTCAAATAATCATAATTCATATTTTTTAAGTTTGATTCAAGAAATCTTATTGTATAACTTTATTTTGTTTTTGTTTAGAGCTGTAGAGTTTTATGATACATTTTTATCTCAAAACTTTTTATAAATTCAGTTTTTGTTAATATCCAAAAGTCATACAGATTATGTTCATATGGATTGTAATTTATCGGTTTGGATTTACTAAATGGGCATTATCGAATAGTATTATTTTAAATTGTGCCTTATATGAATTAAACTTTTTCTTAATGTTTTTTATTTATCTTGCTGAATGTATGAATTTATGAAAAACTATACATTTGAAATTACTTGAGAAAATACGAATCGTGAAATTCTTCAATTGAAAATTGATAATTTTGTAATAAGGGAAGACTGCAATTTACTGTGCAATGTAATAAAAAGTAAATGTAATTTGAAAGGCAGGTTGGCATTCGGTTTTCCGACTTTTATAAATATTTGAAAACTATATGTGCCATATTCTGACCTATTTAGGAAGTGCAAAAAAGTAATTAGTAATTAACTTCCCGTAGAACTAGTTATAGTAATCGCACAAAAATCGAAAATGAAATTTTTTATATATCTTTACGTTTCAGAGATTTCTGAACATATTGGCATACCTTAAAAAAATGGACAAATTAGGTAGCGCGGTTCAACCGATTTCAATTATTCAAAAAACATTCGATTCCTATTAATTAGTTTTTGACATAAGCAGGTCTAGCCGTTTCGAAGATACTGGGCAAAAGGTGCCAAAAACGGTATTATAATAATTCAAAAAACATATTTGTATTGACAAGATAAAAAACTGATTAAATTTTTGGGAAGGCAGGTCTAGCGGTTTCGGAGATCTAGTGAAAAAAGTTTAAAAAAATGTCATTTTGAGGTCAAAAATGATCATTAAACATATGTACATTAAATTATCAGATAATTTATGAAGATTTTAATAATGTGTATCAATTTTGTTTACATTTCTATGGGTTTCGTAACTTCGTTTATCCGTTAGACGGCGACGCGGCGCTTACGCGCTTCGATATTGCGTTTCAATGCAGCTAAAGCAGTGCGATTGCTTTGAAAAAAAAGTTCAAAATATTTCAAACTATAAAAAAAACATTTTTTTCCAATAGTTTTTTACCAAAAAAGTCATTTTTCTTCAACCTCTAATTTCTTCAAAGTTTAAAAGATATTTATTTTTTTTTCAAATTTAATTTTTGGTACGGGAAGTTCCAATAATTTGCCTTAAAGCACGATGCCATATACCACTCCGGCGTTTTATTATATTAGCCGTGAAGGTGAAAATTTTAATAAATAAAAATATCTTCTTTTATTATAACTTAAGTGACAAATCAATGTGTATCTTCCGATAGCGACGTTTGTAATATTCATGGTAATCGGTGATTGTACATCCTTTTCCCACTACTTTCAACTATTGTTGTCAGAAAATGCTGAACTTTGCTTGTTTTTGAGATATCGCCGGTGGATCTTTTTGCCCACAAACCTTTAAGCCCCGCTTTTCCCTATCTCAATAATTTTTAAGATATTGCTGCGATAAATCAGAGCATATTGAAAAATCGAGAGAAGTATCAATTTAAACTCAGAGGAATATTTTGCGAAAGATGGATCGACAATCTGGCGTACACATAGATACGCTCTATATACGGACAAACGTAAAGTGCTAGAATAAAATTCCATCTCCGTGTAGTTTAACATTTTCAAAATGAATTAAATAATGTCATTTCAAATTTACGACTGGAACTTTCTAATGGAGATGTGCTAGCATTAAGAGTTCCAGCAAAGAAGTTTAAGGAGTGTGATCCATTACTTATGACTCCTAGCGTTTAACGTCTCTACAAACCGTACATAGTTTGGCGAATGCAAAGTTGTACAAAGTTGTCGTGTCAGAGAGAACATTAGTTAAAGTAAGAACCTACAATACATTATTCAAACACGAAAGACGAAAGATCTTAGTTGGATGTAACAAAGCTTGTAATTACATAATTACCAACATAACAGAATTTAACTACATAATATCATAAGCGATGTTCTCTCTGAATCTGCGAATAAATACAATTTACGATAGTAGATGTAGATGGTAGCATTGTCATTTCGTCAATTTTATTAAGCTATATTAAAAGCACTACTGTATGGCATTGTGCCTTGAACCAAATTGCTGGAACTTCCCGTACCGCAACGAAATATTCAAGGAATATTAAATGTTTTCAAATAGATTATTATAAACACTGTAACTTTCATTATTGTTATTTTATAGAAAAAATCCGAGAGCTTATGAATTGGACGATGATATATGTATTACAGTAAATACATATACCTTCAAAACGTAAAGATATGCATAAATTTTTAATTTCGATTTTTGGACGATTACAATAACTTACCCCACGAACAGTTAAACAATTATATTATAATTCAATTTGAGTGTTGTAGAACCTATAAATTTATTTGAAAAATAACAAAATTACAGGTTTTTAATTTCATATTGAAACGCTAACTAGTTGCAAGTGCAATTGTGCATGAAAGCAAGATGCATAAACTTTGTAAATAATCGACTTAACCAATAAACATCCAGATTTAGCAATTATATTAATATAATTCTGAAATTTTTAACGTAGCCTAGTATTCCAAACTTATGAATGATTTCTTATAAATAAAGCACTGGAATATTTTAAGACGTTTGTTATGACCATGACCTGTCACATCACATTAATTATTTATTATTACTAAATTTAATTAAAATCGTCTATCTATTAAAAACACTAATCTTCACCAAAACCAATCAGCACGATTCCGAGCTGATATATTTCAAACAGAAGAATTTTCAAAATCGGTTCAATATTTTGGGTACGACTATGTTTAACTTCTGCTAACTCACATACGAACAAATATTTTACCAATTTCTAGAACCTAACCGTACTGTGCACTTCAACATTTGAATATTTGCACAGATTCTATACTACAAGCTAAATGGTAAAAAATACAAATAATCATGATTTAGACGAAAGATGCAGAATAAATGTACGAATATAATGATATATGAATCGTTATGTACATTCTTATAATTTTCTCAAGATTTTCCATTTTTTCTTGAATTTCCGATTGCTACTCGCCTGTAGGCCACATTGTGCAAAATTCGAAGTTGCGATGTATTGGAAATGAACTAAGAATTTTGAGACCTTTCTAACGATGTATCATACGTTTATGGTTTCTTTATAGAAAAAGTGAATAGTTGCTGGAACCTGAGAGTTTCTCAAACGATTCATTTATTCAGAATAACTGGAAACGTTGAAAAAGCATAAAATCAGAGAAATGGATTTTCTGAAAAAAATTTTTCTTTGGAAAATTAAAATGTACAAAATGCAATTATTCATAATGAAAACCTTAAGTAAAATTATTAACTTCTCGTAGGGTAAATTATCGTAATGAGCCGAAAATCGAAATTGAAATTTTTTACATTTCTCGACGTTTTGAAGGTTGCTGAACATTTTGGCATACCTCAGAAAAAATAGATGTGTGTGTGTGTATGTATGTATGGATACAATTTTTCGTCCACGTTTTCAGGCCCACGGATCAACAGATTTTAATGGTTCAAAAAACATTCGATTCCTATTGACAGCAAGATGTGCTGATTAGTTTTTGGCAAAGGCAGGTCCAGCTGTTACGTAGATACGCAGCAAAGAGTGCAGAAAATAGAAATTGAGTTTTTGAGTGAACGGAGCATCCGATTTGAATGATCTAAAAAACATTCTATTAGTAATGATTGGGAAAAGTGATTATTCGTTTTTGGCAATGACAGGCCCAGCCATTTCGAAGATACAGAGCTAAATGTGCAAAACATGACAGTTTTTGAGAGAACTAAGCATCCGATTTAAATGATTCAAAGAACTTTCAGCTTGTTTTACTAAAAGTAAAATGAAATATAATATTCATCATTTAATTTTACATGATATAGTTTAATCAACCTCCTGTCAAGCATCAATTTTAATTTTAATGTTAAAATTTTTATCGATTTATCACTGTGAAGAAAGAAATACTCCATAAAATAATGAAGACTAAAAATAAATAATTATTAGAGACAAAAAATGGGAAAAAAGCGTTAAATATAGTTAATAATATAATATCAAACAGCATACTTTTAGAAGTTTTTCTCAGTAATTTGTTTGACTAAGTTTCAGATACAGAATATAAGTTTATTCACAAGTTGGATACCAAAATAGTCGAGTTCACAAGTTGGATACCAAAAGAGTTAAACGGTTTATATGTCCTTCATCAGTTTCTCTTTTCACTGAACCTAATATATAACGATATTATTTATACTATAACTAAAAAGTATAATGATATATAAATGAATGTATAAATTATAAATATTTCAGCAGCCGTCTAAAACATTTGGTACGTAGATAAATGCCGATATGTATACATAATTAGTTTGTAATGTCGAATATACTGCTTTTGTGATTACGTTTAAAATATTATTTATTTTGTTTATGGACTGGCGTAGGCATGTTTCGAAATGAGTTAGCCATTATCTGCAATCGCAATGGCTAAATGCGACATTACCACTAATTCAATCCTGATATATGAATACTTTAAATTTATTGCAATGTGGTGTAGTGCGTTAATATCGTAGCATTGTGGTTACGCATAACTATTATACTAATTCTGGAAACGGGTCGCAAATGCACAATTTGCATTGTGTATCTGACATTAATTTGCATTTCCCATAATAAACGCTGTCACATTACTGATTTTTTAAAAATGCTATTGGATTACTGATCGAATGACATTAAGCCGATAATTCAGTATCAGAAGCATCATGCAATAAATCACTATTCAAACAACCAAATGTCTACGGGCGACAAAATGGTCAGAAAAACCTAGTACAAAATTCTAGCTTTCTAAACATTTATACATTAATATTTTTTATTTAATTTTTTTTTATTTGGTGTGATTTAGTGTGATTCAAAAACTTAATAATTTCATTTCTCCGATTACCTGTAGCACCTACTCGTATATACTGTGTAATATACAGGTATTGCCATCGATAATTGAAGCAATATTTATATGATTTATAAAATACTAGGGTGGTCCTTAATATGGATATTTTAGAATTTCCTTGCTTCCAGAGGCTCAAATGCTTCCAAATTGACCAAAACAATACTTTGATACTTTTAGCTCTTAACATTAACTTCAAGATAGTCCGCACTTGAAAAATTCATAGGTAACAGAGAAATGTTTAGTAATGAGTATATATAAAAATATTAAAGTATTGTAAGGAGTGAAAGATAAATGATGATTTTGCAGAAACATAGGATACCAAAATATGTTTTAAAATCTAGAATTAAATGATGATTTAATGATTTATCCTATTTAGAGATTCCACATTTTGATTAAACATTAGATTATCAATTTCCACTTTTCAAATATAATTTAAAATAATTTAAATGAAGAATTAATGATAGTAACAACATTAAATAAAGGATTAGTAGTGAAGAATTCAACATAAATATAAATTTGAGACATTTGGGTGGAAAGTGCTAAAAAGTAATTTTTAGATTGCTAAAGATCACATTGAATATAATGAGAAATCGAATAATTGTGTCTCCTCAAATAAATATATTAGACAGTCAACTATTCATTGGCGTTCATTATTACCATGACTAAGTGCAAAAAACATACATGGAGTTCGTGCGCGATTTATTCAAAAGCATCTGATTATTTAATCTATTAAATTGTATATATATATATATATATATATATATATATATATATATGTGTGTGTGTGTGTGCAAATATATATGTAACTTGTGAATATCAACTATTTTGTTACCAATAATCCAATATATATGAAAGACAATTCAGTACCCTGCTAACAATCTTATATACCGATCACAATTTTATAATAATCTTTAATTTTGCATCTGATTATTTTTTATATTTGCTGGCTATTTAATGACATGCATGGATGTTTAAATCTTCCTTTGATCACGTATCATAAAATAAATTATATATTTGTACGTGCAATAATTTAATTGGAAAACGTTACTAACACTAGCATCTTTTTACAACTGATAAACAGTGGGCGCATAACATCGTGCCTTAAGGCAAATTGCTGGCACTTCCCGTACCGTAATTAAACATTCGAGGAATGAAAATGATCAATAATTGCTTTGAAGATTTTCAAATAGATTATTTATTAACTTCCCGTAGGGTAAGTTATAGTAATCGCAAAAAAAATCCAAAATGAAGTTTTTTATATATCTTTACGTTCCAAAGGTATCTGAACACTTTGGCACACCTTAAAAAAAATGGATGTATGCGTGTATGTGTGCGTGTGTGTGTGCGAATATGAATTTTCGTCGACAATTTTGGGAACACGGTTCAACCGATTTCAATTATTCAAAAAACATTCGATTCATACTTATGAGGAGACCTGCTGATTAGTTTTTGGCGGAGGCAGGTCTAGCCGTTCCCAAGATACGAGACAAAAAGTGCCAAAAACGATAACACAGCTTTGAAGAGAACGGAGCGTCCGATTTTAATAATTCAAAAAAAATATTACTTATATTGACAAGATGAAGAATGGGTCTTTTTGTGATAATTTCACCTAACTAATTCCGTTGGTTTTGTAGATGCCTACGATTTTATAATTACTATTTATATCATAGTGATTATTTTACATTGATGCATCAATGTGGGATAATTTACTTAGGGGGAAGTCCTCTAGTGGAGGACACCTAAGGTTACGAAATGTTTATTAAATTATGATTTATGTTAGATAACAAAGTTAGAAATCAAACTAAATTAACAAAATCGCAATCTTTGCTAAAAAGTAATTAATACTATCATTCAAATATTGGTAACAAAAAATATGATTTTAAACAGTGGCACCAAGTACCGGACATTTCAAAGTAACCTACATTGATCACATATGTAGCCATCTCGACACTTTGGAATATTTGCACATGTGTTTTGACGAATATTCTTAGATATTTCAAAAAAAAATATTTACCTTCATTTTCATCATCATTTGCATTAAAACTCGCTGCTAGCTTTGAAACTATTTTCAATACATTAGAAATTATTTTATTAGAATTGAGATTTAAAAATAACACAACAATTATACATATAGTCTACTTACATAATTTTAAGTACCTAATTATTTATAATTTTTCTGAAGTAATAAGTTATAAAAACTAGAACATGTTGAGCATGTTCGTGCTTAAAGAAAACAATATCTCATACAATGGCCTCTTCTGCAGATTCCCGTTCTTTAGCTGGTGATCCTGTCATCTTTTTCAGCCAGTCAATAATATCTTCAGCGTAGCGATTTCCTGGATAATCAATTTCGCTTCCTCTATAGAAAAACTTAATTGCGTGATGTCTGTAAACACCAAGTAGCTTAGCCAAGTTTCTTATTTTGTATGTATCAATCCTGGCCACTTTTATTTCTGATTTCTCATTTAGTAACTGCTTGGCGGCTTTTTCGTACTCGGGAGCTCGGGCTTTGCAGAATCCACATGATGGAGAATAGAACTCAACTAATACGGACGCGTTGTTTTTGACTGCGTCAAAAAAAGTGTCCTTTGTGAGTTCAAGTACGCTTTCTTCGATTTTGACAACTTTTTTACTGTTTATACACAATGTAAGTGCTAACACAGTAAATATCTCAAAACATCTTTTAAATAAGTTTTGCATTTTTTCTTTTTAATAATCTGTTGACCATAACAAAAATAATTTTATATTGTAAATCTAAGATCTAATTTGATTGTTTTTGTTTTTTTTTTGAACATAATCAAAATAGTCTAAAAATACATCAAAGTGATCGAAAATATTTCATATATAGAATAAAGTCAAAATTGTCAAAAAATAAAAATGGCTTAGAAAAAACTAAAATTTATCGTAATTATTTTTCAAAATAATCGATTTTTATTCCTTAATATCAAATATTTGTTTATATAGTGAAAAACGAAAGGCATTTTTATTATTATACAATGTTTTACAACTAACATTTATTTTTGTATTCAAACATCAGTAACCACCTAAAAATGCTTTTTTCAGAAGAAAAGCGATTATTTTACATTTTTATGTATTATTGCAATTAGTTTTTGCTTATTTTCTATAGTCAAAGTGTGCACATTGATGAAATTACTGAAAAATTATCTCCTGATAATCTGGATGCTACAAGCTATTCATTTATATTACAATTATAAGTAGTGTAATATAATTATAAAACTAGCTGCTGGAACTTCCCGTACCGCAATTCAAAATTCGAGTAAATAAAAATAACCAATAATAATCAACAAGAGTTGATCAATGATTTGAAATTTTTAATAGAATTTCGAACCATATTAAATCATTCTATCTTAAATCATCTATTTCGTAGTATATTGGAAATTCTGAACTTTTATGCAAAGCAATCGTACTGCTTTAACTACATAAAGTCGAAATATCAAAGCGCGTAAGCGCCGCGTCGCCACCTAACAGATAAACATTGGTACGGAACCCATAAGAAGGTAAACAAAATTTATACTTATTGTTGAAATCTCTATAAAATATCTGATAATTCGCTTACTCAAAAACGGCATGATCTTTTTTTGCATCCTCTGCTCCAACAAACTCATACTAAAATGACAGCGCGACCGCGCTTCGTACCTGTTATAGAGACAAAATAACAATACGCAATAGCGCGCGTAGCACTAAAACAATATAATACTTGTATTTATTATTAAAATTTATATAAAATATCTGATACTCTGATGTGCATATGTCTAATGTTCATTTTTGACCGCCAAATGGCTCATTTTTTTACTTTTTCCTCCATATCTCTAAAGTCGTTCGACCTGCCTTTCCAAAAATTTGAACAGTTCTTCACTTAGGCAATACAAATAAAATGTTTTTTGAATTATTTAAATCGGACGCTCCGTTCTCTTAAAAACTGAGTTACCGTTTTTGGCACTCTTTGCCCCGTATCTTCGGAACGGCTACACTTGCCTTCGCCAAAAACTAATCAGCACGTTTTCTTATCAATACGAATCGAATGTTTTTTGAATTATTCAAATCGGTTGATCCGTGTTTCCGAAATCGTCGACGAAAATTTGTATCCGAACATACATACGTACACACATACATCCATTTTCTTAAGGTATGTTCAGAAGGTTTTGAAACGTAAAGATCTATAAAAAATTTCATTTTCGATTTTTTTGCAATTACTATAACTTGCCCTACGTGTTGTTAAATAAAATTGACTTATGTAATTAACTAATTTATTTAATATACTGTGCAGCGACATTCTCCAAAATATATTCAATCGTATTAAGAATCATATATAATTTGGTCATGGTTTCTATAATTTTGTAGCTGAATATTAAAATTAATAAACATATGCTATAGTTAAACCACTAGACAGCTTTCTTTGATCTACATATGATACAAATTACAGTTTATAATTGTAACTAAGGTTTATTCAATAAATGAAACTAACATATGCATATAATAATTTATTATTTATTCTATGTTATTTAATATCACCAGAGTAACGTACTCTTTTCTCTACATCTCCAGACGATTTGGTTGATAAACTCTTAGAATCGTATGATTTCAATGATCCACTTTTTGAGACATTGTACGTATAAATTATAGACCTTTCATTCTCCTCTTCTTGCTGCAAAATAATGTTAAGTTCATTTTAATCATAGTATAGAGTATTTTACAGTTTCAATAACTAACCTATTGTACTTTTTCTAAAACATTGTTAACCCGATAGGTTTCTATAAATTTTACGGTATGATACGGTATATATTATATATACTATATATTTTACGGTGTGAATATAGTATACATGTTTTAAGTTGTATTGTTCATTTGCCAATTTATAATTAACAACTCCAATAGCTACTGCTGAATTATTCTTACATACAAATTAGCAGATTGAATTAGAAACTTAGCACTATGCAAAATAAAAAGTTTAATATCAAGGTGAGAATCTATCTAAGTTTTAAAGCTATTATTATTAACACTGACTCATTAACAATCCCATATTATAATCAAGAGAGACAAGCATTAGGTTTTCTGTGACAGGAGACACTAAATATTTTATTTGTAATAATTACAGCTTAAGTTCATTTATGAAAAAAAAAATACTTTTTTTTTCAAAAAAATACGTTAATTTTCTCCAATATAAGAGAAAAAATAGTTATTAGAAGTATTATTGACGCTTTTTTGTCTGTACTAGTTGCTCTGGTAGATGTTACGACTAGCCCAAAATACGGGGTATTGGTGAGTTGCAATACCGATATTACTGAGTTGTAATATTTTCTAGAAAATGATTAATTTGAAATAATGAACAATAGTCATGAAATTATTTTTACTTATTATTAGTTCAGTATAGGAACAGTTACAAAATCTATCTATTATTATTATATAGAAACTGGATCTCGAAGTGTATTAATTAACGAGCGCATTACCTAAAACTAGGCTCAATAGGTCGACGGATTTTTAAGAAATTAAGTGCATCATTTCCAAAGTAGAAAGAGGATAATATTAAACACTACATTACTTGATGTGAAAAAAGAAGGTAGGAGATTGGTTGAAAAACAAATTAGCAAAGATCAGCAATGGAATAATAGAAAATAACAAGAAAATATTAAAATTTGATATTAAAGTTAGACCCAAAAATATATTTAGCACTTTTATTTGAATATTATCTGATTTCAGATAGAAGATTGCACAATTATTGAAAAAACTTAAGGTTCAGAAGGGAATAAGAAATCAAAAGAAAGAATAAAAATTTTAGTTATTATTTATATAATATGTTAAAACATTGTAATTCATGTATATTTGAATTAATAAAATAAGTTTAAGAGGCACAACTAGTGTGAAATTTTCAAAAAATCGAATTTTCAATTTTTCCATATTTCGATAGGTTATACCTTTAAAAATAACATACGAAAATTTTAAATCGATATCTTAAATAGTTTTTGAGTCACAGCCATTTAAAGAATATATATAGTATATAGTATAACGATCATTTAATCTTTAAACGCGTTTTTCTCGAAACAGCATTTTCCGAATTCGCTGCAGCGATTGCTCAAAAACAAATGATCCAATCACTATCAAAGTTTTTTTACATGTTCTATATATCTCCGTAAAATGAACAATCGATTTTTTGATCGGATCAAAAATCGAATTTTGGCAGTCCAAAAACGACCAAAAATTTTGGGTAAAATTCGACTTTTTTTTTAAAAACGCCGTCATTTTGTAATTTTTGATTTTTTTTCTTAATCGTAGTTCATTGTACAGACAATATTATCTAGTTTAACGAGATTTTTTTTTTCTAATTTCATCCACGTAGAAGGCCGGAATCACAGCAGCAGTGGAGAGCCTTTTTTTGTCGCGCCGTTGTAGATCGACGATAACTTAAAAAATATTAAATTTTTTCTTCAAAAAATTTACTATGTATTCTTAAAAAATGTATAAATATATTCCTAAAATTTTTAAATGAATGATAAAGTAGTTTTTTTAATATAAATTTCCAAAAATCACCATTTTTTAGGCGGTTATACTAGATGTGCCACTTAATAAAAAAAAGCGTGAGAAGCTGTATAATTATTATTGCTTTATTATTGGATTTGAATAGAATTGTATTCCTCTAATATTGCTTGTTGACTAATATCTAACTTTATTTTGTAACTTCATTGTGCTGCTCATATAGAAAATTACAGAAATAATAGTTCAAAATACTTGGTAAGTCATGCCTCGTTTATGGCGGAATTCGATTATTTCAGAATATTTACAATGTCGCAAGTATAGCGGTACTTGTTCGTTAAGGGTTGAAATAAAAACATAGCAATCCCTAGCTCCCCTATATATAACTTATTCTCTCGCTTAAACTAGAACAAATCGTCGATCCATTTACATTTACCTGAGAGTTTGCCAATTGTTTCTGTTTCTCTTCGGAGTGCTTCATACATTTTCTGCAGAGTACGGTGGTCGTGAAAACCAGTGCCGTGCCCGCAGTCAGCCAAAAGTAAATTTCAAAGAAACCGAACTCATTAGCATCGCGCCTTGTCTCGGAACTGCCGCTCGAAGTCTCGGCGGCGTACGGCCCTTGAGTACCCTTCACCAATATCATACTCGGTTCGCCGTCTAACCGCGTCGAGCATTCATAAACAAGCTGTTTTGCAACACCCACGCGCTCGGGTATGCTCAGCATCTCGTAAGTTTGAAACACGACGGCACTTGGCATTTTGTCGTAATTTTCTGTAAACCATCTGCAGTCCATTCTGTTCCTTCGCAGATACAATTCATGCAAATTAGGCAACACCTTGACGGATTCGATGTCTATTGTTTTAATCAAATTATTCGTCAGATCCAGAAACTCGAGACTCCTTAATTTAATTTCGTTAAAAGCTGTTATTTTATTGTAGGATATGTCTAAGTGCCGAACATTTACGAGCTGTTCCACGAAATCCATTGCATCTAAATTATTGTGAGATAAGTTTAGTCTCTCTAAATTTTCGAAAGAGCTGAATATTCTTGAGGGAATTATTGATATTCTGTTATGAGATAAATCCAGATTTGTAAGACTATAGGTTTTGTGACCAGAAATATGCGGGATTAAAGTATCGATTTGGTTCCAACTTAAGTCCACTAACCCAACACTATCACCGCAGAATATATCAGTATGTAATCTTTGCAGTTTATTATGACTCAATATAACTGTTTTTAGTTTGTACAAATTGTGCAAACTTTTATAATTTATATAGTGTATTGAGTTATTTGCCAAATTTAAATATTCTAAACTGCTCAAACCATCGAACATTCCAAAACTCACTGCCACGAGCAAATTATTTTCTAAGCTCAACGTTTGTAATTTATCTAAATTTATAAACACACCACTATTAATATTTATTATTCCATTTGACTCCAAATCCATATGTAGTAAACTATCATAACCCACTAAAAATTTTTCAGGAATACTTTTTAAACCACTATATTTTATACTCATATTTTGTAAATTATTTTTATACGAATTTACTAATAAATTAAATTCGTCTACCGTCGTATTCTCACATCGCACATTTTTTAAACTTATTGTACAATAATTTGCTAAACTGATATTTATAATAATAAAAATTATATATAATATAAAAATAATAAAATTAACGTAATTCATTGTTCCAATTGCACTACACAATTTAATTAAAATTTATTTCTTTAATTATCAATCATATTGAGTGTTCAATATCGCATCTGCACGAGGCGAAACCTGCAGAGATAATAAGATGGAGACACAACGTGTAGACTTTGTCGAATGAGTAATATCGTGACTATAATACATTAAGTAAATAAAACAAAATATATGCCTACCTAAATGCAAACAATGTTGTAAATATGTTTACACACGTATGTTTGACTTTGAATTTTGCAGGTATTATATTGCTTAATAATAATAATTATTTTCATATATTTTATAAAAAAAATTTACAATTATGGGATTTCTAGACACATCTCTATAACTCATTGAATAATGTTTGTTTTTATTATTATAGTAAATACTGTACATAAATGCATATGTATTGAGCAAAATAGAAATTTATAAGCGTTTCTCTAGATTCCGCATTCTCTCACGGAAACCTCGTACAATATACACGTTTATTGGGTTATTATGTACTATATGGCAAATTATAGATTATATTAAATGTGACGTTATTTTTTAGTATATATATATATATATATATATATATATATATATATATATTTTTTTCAGTTCTTTGTATTGGCTGTACTAAAAAATGTCTCTATAAACTATATTTTGTATACAATTTTCTTGGGTTAAAACAACTACACTTTGGTCATAAATGTTTTATAATGATTTGTCTCTCTTTTAATCATAACTAGTGGCTTTATATTTATTTTAGAAAAAACAACTATCAACTAAATAAATAAACACTTAAGTAATTAATCAATTTCAATGTAAATCTGAATATTGAAAACAAATGTATTATATTTACTTAATTTATAATTGTTCATAATTATTATTTCAAGGTAAAAAATAGTAAAAATATAACAAATTTGAATAGAGTATGATTTATAAGATATGAGTTATGTAAGATTATTGAAATAATTTGAATTAAGTATTTGATAGGATAAATTGCAAAAACCAAAAACTAAATAAACTAATAACTTTTTTATTAAATTTCACACCTTCGAAATCTGAAAACTAGATGAAATATGACAAAATGCGATACAAGAAAACAAGATAAAATAAAATGAGATAATATGAGACAGGACAAGGTAGCCTAAGTTAAAATCGGTCCAGCTGTTTTAAAAATTAGTCCTAACAGAGAGACAGACAGACAAAACTTCAAATTTCGTTAATTTGGTATATGTACCTATGTATATCCATATGCATGTATTTAAAAACGAGAAAATCAGTAATTTTATTTATATGAATAGGTGTATAGATATATCAATAATATGTTTGTACGTAGAGGAATATACATAAATATTGAAATATATTTGTTGTGCCTGAACTTGATATATAGATTTATATTGAATATATTTTGTATTAACTGGTTGAATCTGGAATTCTTCCAAGTAAATGAAAAGCCACTAAGAAATTAATTATCTAGTTCAATTAATTATTAATCTTGCGAATCAACAAAAAATTGATTTCTCAACTGCTTCGGTATATTTACTATTAACAATTCTTTTAATTTTGAGAAAATATAAAAACTAATATTTGAAAAAGAAATCTGAAAGTCTTATTGTATCATTTCGATACAATAATTTGTCATGCAAACCACTTATATTTACACTTGTGAATTGTTAACATCAAAATGCACATTTCTCATAATACATGCAATTTCTTCTTATAGTATTTTCAGCTTTCGGATGATCTCATTCGTGAGATGCAGTAAATTTATATGCGTCACAAGTTTTACCTAAAAGTATGAAAATAGAAATGCTCCGACGACAAATATTCCAAGTAAAATACTCCCATTGTAAGGATGAAATGCTTCTTTAAAGAGAGAAAATTGTTCAAGTTGCAACTGCAGAACACATTTATATTTAGTCGAACTCGTATATCATCAATAGAACATGCTTACCTAAGCTTATTTTCTCTCATTGATACATACGGTTGTTAAAATAACTAGCTGTAAATTGGTATTAATTTACATCAAATTTCTTAAACATCATGCTACAAGTTAAAATCTGTTGGTTTCTATAGGAAACACAAATCTGTATTAAAAAACGTTGAGCTGGACCTGTGACAAATAAAATTAAAAAACTGAGGCTTATGAGCACACTGTTATTAATTGTATGGTATGATTTTTTATTAGCCATACTCTATATAAAGTCAAATGAATAAATATGAAGCACTAAACCTTAACCAAAATAGGGTTTCATTTAAACGACTTGTAGCATTCAACACAATCCACCAATCCAACAATTCGACCTAATATATATTGAAGTAATTACTTCAATTAGTGAAGATATATAATAAATTGATATTTGACTAACGTCATTTTTTGCATTTGAGGATGATATTTAAATATAAAACGACTTGAGATAAAATAAAACCACAATAATCAAAACTTTTTTTCTTATTTTTGCGTTCAATGGGCTATGATTTATAAAATATCATTTAAAATTATAAATTAAGTATTTAAATTTTGGCCAAAAAATTATGCCCTCAAATCCTAAAGATGCAACAAAATTATGGACTGATTAAAAGTAAATCGAATGAAAAAAGCAGCAAGTATTAAAGATCATGTATCACAAAAGTGATTATAATTAAATAAACAATGTATTTACACACGTTGAGTACAATGCTTAAATTACGCGGAATTTGCATTACAATTGAATAAACATCATGCGAAAATGTAAAGCCATAAAAAACAAATTAAATACCAAATAAATCTATAATTCAAAAATGCAATAACACAGATAATGATCATCATTTATTCAATTGTATTACATATTTTACAGTATATCAACATGCATTCAGCACTCATATTTGAAACAATTCCATGTGTCACTTTTTATGACTTATGTGTCAACAAAAATATTTTTATAGAATTAGCGATTATTGAAATATACTGAAAATAATGTTGAAAGTGAAATATAATAAATAGATTTACAGTTTCGCCATTCATTTGATTATACGAGAATCTATAGCAATTATTTTGCACTGATAATTTCATACGCGATTCGATGACTTGCATGATTATTCTGTTCAAATCATTACAGCTGTTTTGCACAAAGTGATCTTCAATGGCAATATTAATTATCAAACGTATTCAAATTATGAGACGTGATGAATTCTATATTTAGACGATACTTATTACACAGAACTAATAGAGGGCATTGAAGGTTTTTATGCACACAATTATTATCCACAATTATCATCCAGTTTTTAAAATAAAAAAAGTTTGATATAACCTGCATATTCTGCGTCGCCAGCTTATTCTGATTTTATTTGTTTTACTTTAAACTTGGAGCTTCTTGCTACGACGTTTATATATGTTTATATGAAAAGCAAATAAATAAATTTTAATCAAGCGGAGTTAAAACAAAAGACCTTATCTCATATTTATAGGATTATATATATATATATATATATATATATATATATACTGAATTGCAAAGTTAAAATGATTTGTTTGAAATATATACATAAAAGTAAATTTGCAATATATACATATATGTTTGAAATATATACATATGTAAGTAAACTGTAATATTTTAGGTAGAATAAAATTAAAATCCAAATCATTTTCGATATTTGAGAAGGAAATAAAAAAAAACATTTTTTTGAAAGTTTGAAATCAAATTTTATTTTTTCTTTCTCCAAAAACTAATCCTTTCATCACCTGTTAACACATGCATTTTTGGTTCCGTATCTTCGAAATTGTTCGACCTATCTTTGCCAAAAACTAATCATCACGTTTTCTCATCATTACAAATTGAATGTTTTTTTATTTATTCAAATCGGATTCTCTGTTCTCTCAAAAATTTAATTTCTGTTTTCTGCACTCTTTGCTCCGTATTTCGAAAACGGCACATGTTCCTTGCGAAAAGAATCGAATGTTCTTTGAATAATTCAAATCGGTTAATCTGTAGTCTTGCAAATACATACACACATGTAGTATACACATGTACAAACATACATAAACACACAAACAATATTTTTTGCTAAGGTATGCCAAAATAAAAAGAAACCTTTGAAGCGTGAAGATTTATTTATTTATATATTTTTAATCAACTACGAGCATTTAGCCGCTTACCACATTACATTATTATCTATTCAATCTTTTTAAATTTTATACAATTTTTCTATATTGTGAATAGACACAATATATATTCATTTATATAACAAAATACACTTATAAACTACTGCTACAATCCTTCACAAAATCACATAGCACACTAAAGTTCTGTAACAAAGTATATAAATTAAAAGGTTTCTTAAAATTATTTATATTATATAATTATAATGAGACCATCCACAGGGACCTGGAAATTAAAAATGTAAATGAAATTATAAAGACCCGGAGCTGTTCTTACCACAACAAAATCGATGATCATTAATACAAATCATCAACAAAATGATTCAAACGAAAAGACTCAAGAAGAAATGGCCAAAGAACCTGCAATATTAAATTATATACAGACAGCTATAGAATAATTCTAGCAGAGGATCTCTTCAATGGAGGAGATCTCTAAACGCCAAATATAATTTATCACATAGGCATATAGAAACATTGTCTTCTGATGGTCTATTAAATAATAAATAAAAATTATATAATTTATCAAACAATATTCTTTTTTGCTTTTAATATCTTTTACATTCCATCCAAAAATCATATGTGCCTAATCGACTTATTTGACCCATACAAATCGACTCAATAGTATTTTTTGCGAATGCTATAATTTATTCTACGGGAACTTACGGTTAGTAATTGCAATTAGATATGAAAATGTAAAATAATCGGTTTTCTTCTACAAAAATACCATTTTAGGCAATTCCTGATGAATATAAAAATAAATGTTTGTATTAAAACTTTGTATCTCAGTAAAAATGACCTTTACTATTTACTTTATAAACAAAAGTATGATAAATATTTGATATTTAGGAATGATAATCGATTATTTTGGAAGATAAGTGTATATAAAAAAATGATAAATTTTGTTTTTTTAAAAAACCACTTTTATTTTTTGACAATTTGGCCTTTTTTCATAGATGAATTATTATGATCACATTGATCTAATTTTTTGACTATTTTGAATTTGTTTTAAACAAAATAAAAACAATCAAATCAGATGTAAACAAAATTATATTTTTTTATTAAAATTTTTATTATTATTTCTAAACGAATATAAAACAAGAAGATGCAATTTCTTGCTGTACTTGCCGCTGTAGCCCTAACATTAAGTATATACTGTGCTGAAGATGTGAACAAAGAAAGTATACTTGAACTCACAAAGCATAATTTTTTTAACGCAGTCAAAAACAACGCGTCCGTATTCATTGAATTCTACTCTCCGTCTTGTCGATTCTGCAAAGCCTTGGCTTCCGAGTACGAAAAAGTCGCCAAACAGTTACTAAATGAAAAATCAGAAATAAAATTGGCCAAGATTGATGCAACCAAAGAAAGGTTCTTGGCTGAGTTACTTGGTGTTTACAGGCAACCCGCAACCAAATTCCTCTATAGGGGAAGAGAAATTGATTATCCGGGGAGTCGCCAAGCTGAAGACATCATTGTTTGGTTGAAAAACATAACAGGACCAAAGAACGGGAATCAGTTGAAAATGTCAAAAAATTAGTTCAAGAAACAGAAGTCGATGATATTAGATTTTTTAAGCATCTACATAAGTAATTTAATTTGTAATTCAAAATTTAAAATAGTATAAAGACTTAAAACTGTATAATTTAAATCTTATAGTAAAATCAATTAAATTAAAAATATTATAATAATAAAGATTAGTCGAGAAATAAAATGTGAGTACACAGTATTATACTACTTATATTTATAATATAAATGAGTCGCTTGCAGCATCTAGATTTATAGTCAATAATTTTCGAGTAATTTCCATCAGTATTTGACTATAGAAAACTAGCTGGAACTTCCCGTACGAAAATTTTCTTTTTTTAGAAACTTTGAAAAAATCCATTTTCAAGGATTTTAAGATTTTTGAAAAAAATCGTCTTTTTCCCAAAACTTTTTTAACATTTTTTTATATTTAAATTTTTTTAAATAATTTTTGAAAATTTTGAACTCCTTTTCAAAAGCAATCTGCGCTGCGTAGCTGTTTTAGAGATAAATTTCGAAGCGCATAAGCGCCGCGTCGTAGTTTAACGGACAAACGTTATAACATATAAACTATACTGATTTTGAAAAAGGGTCCAAGGTGAGGGTGAAAGATATATATATATATTTTTAATATTTTTTAACAGCAATCAGAACCTTACGTCCTATGAGGTGTTGGGCTGAAACTTCTCCTTACTTCGTATTTTTAGATGGCAATCCAATAGTTAATCCATCCATATTTGATGATTTTTGTAGTTAGAATTAATCTAATAGGGCTGACTTTTTATTGGTGCAGCAATGCCGGGCAAGGGCTATTTTCACTTGGAAACATATTGCTATCTATTATTTCCAAGTGAAAATCGTTGTCACTGCTGCCTGACAAAAGGCTGCTAGAAGTGGGTATCGAACCCGGGACCCCTGATTCAGGTCCCGTCGCTCTTAACCGCTTACCTACGGGCGAGCCAAGGGTGAAAGATGAAGCATGAGTTATTAAATAAGTTCTCATTATTGCATTCTGTCTGCGCCCTAATATAATTTGTAGACCGAATAGTTTTTAAAGAGTCAACAAAAAGTTTTTTATGTTTTATTTCTTTTAATAATAAATATTACGCGTACACAGATATATCATTTCATTTGCTATTTTGCTGTAAGTTGAACATTAGTAGTCAATTACCAGCAAATAGTTTTTGTGAAGATGATTTAGTTCAGTCCATAACGATTATTTGTTTTTGAAAGTATGAGTTGGGTGTGGTTATGACATGGTGTTGTATGTTGTGGGTATTGTTCTTTTCGGGTGAAGATGAACAGATAAAGAAAAATCTAACTTAACTAAAACAAAACACAAAATAGAAAGAAAAATTCAATACAGGAAAAAAAATCACAAAATTTTTTTGTTAACTTTGTGATTATGATTATGTTGTGTTGTGTTACATATTTTTGACAATAAAATCGATATAAACCATTTTGGTGTTTATAACTATTGTTTTCTCCCTATTTTTATGCATGTCATAATCGTCCTAGGAGTATCGCCGGGTGTGACACTCGCCCTTTTCTTGTATAATTTGATTTTATGACTAATCCATCGTATTTAATGGCAGTTCAACTTACCATTTAATTTAGCTTTCTCCAAGCTTACTGGTAAATTAACAAAATTTTGGTTCATTGAAGTTGCTCCAGCGACAAAATACATATATATCTCGCAATTCGCGAGTGGAAAGGGTTAAGATATGATTCGCTCGACAATATAAAAAATATAGAACAATTTTCAGAACGTCATCATTATTAGTATAGAAGCAAAATAGCGGTGTCAAAAATGGTAATAGAAATCAACCTAAATAAAGAAGTAAGAGTTCAGTTGAATATAAAAGTAGAGTATAAAATGCAAAAGTTGAGAAAAATATTTTAAAAGACTCGTTATCTTTTATTACGAAACTAAAAACACTACAATAATTTCGTAAAAAACCTTCTAAACCTGCATCAATTAAAAATCAATTACAAATTTGTGGAATTTTAATTAAACCGATAAGAGTTGAGATAAATTTGAATAAATATGAATGAGTAAAATATGATTACGGCATGATCAGATAAATAATGATAATCAGATTACACATAAATAATTAACAAATTATCGCGAGATGTAAGTGCGTCAACCGAAGATCTCAATGATTATTTTTGGAAAATATGTAAATGAAAATCAAACATGCAATTAATTAAATTATCAGTCCTTGAAGTTTAGCGATTCGCGAACAAATCGATGAAATTTAAGATTAGATTATGTGTCGTTAGAGTCTATGTGCATAAACTGGAAAAATATTATATATATATATATATATATATATATATATATATATATTACCATTACCATTATTATACCATTAATAGTATTATTATAGTATAATAAATTACACAAGTTTTTGTGGACAATGTAGTAAAATTGGCCTTCAGTTATTACGTTTGCATCTAGACGGTTATTAAAATAGTTTTTAGTTTTGTCACGTACAATAATATTAGCGTATTGTCCGAACTCATATCATACACAACAAAGTATATTATCAAGATTGTAATATGTTTTGCTTGCAAAAATAATGGACACTAAAAATGACATAAGAGATCACTGAACAAAATAAGCAAGTATATACAAAAATATCACACAAAACACTATATATTTTCGTAAAAACTCGCACAAAATGCTGAATGACTTATTGAAAAAAATCATTTTTGAGATTATTATGTTCAAAAAATGCAAACATGTTTTATTTTATAATATCTTAAACTTAAAATGTTGCATATTTCTCTAAAATCATAGGTAATTTTGAACTTTTAAACTTTTTTTTCACTATTATTTATTGTTTACACCTTTGCCAGCGTAAAAGTTTATTTGTTTTTTTTGCCCCACCCTATTCTAACTTAAAATTAATAATTCATCTTATAAAACAATTAAATAACGTATACTAGTGGTAAATGGCATCGTGCCTTTAGGCAAATTGGTGGAGCTTCCTGTACCGGAATTTAAAATTTTTCAATGCTTTAGAATTTTTTGAAAAATTTTATTTCTCAAATCTTTCATTATACCAATGCAAGTGATATGTGTTTTGAATTTTTTAAATCAAACGCTCCGTTCTCATAAAATTACCATTCTTGTTATTTTTTACCCCGTATCTTCGAAAACGCTGGACCTGTCTTTACCAACAACTAATGAGCATGTCATTCACCAATAATATGAATCAAATGTTTTTTAATCAATCAATTCAGTCGCTCCGTTCTTTCAAAATCGCTATTCTTGTTACTTTTTGCCAATTATCTTCGAAACGACTAGACCTACCGTGGCTAAAAACTAATTAGAACGTCTCCCCATCAATACAAATCAAACGTTTATTAAATCATTCAAATCGGATGATCCACACACACACCCACTCATACAACCATTTTTTCTGAAGTATGCCAGAAAGTTCAGAGGGTCCTGAAACGTAAAGATATGCAAATATTTTTATTTTTGATTTTTTGCGATTACTATAACTTTCCCTACGGGAAGTTAAATTATAATAAGGCCTCGTACGTAAACTAAACAACAGATACTGAACAAGAACATACTTTTGTTATGTATTTTCAAACATTGACGTTTATCTCCCAATAGCCTTTATAAGAATTAAGTTTCCTCTACATTCAAATATTGTGGTTAAAATATTTTTGATTTTTTAGGGGGATATCGTCGGTGGACTTTTTTACCCGCAGACGTTTAAGCCCCGCTCTCTACCCTACATAATAATGTTCTTATTAAGAACAGTATTATTTCCATAAAATTTTATGAAATATTAGGCCCTTCGACATGTATATTAACTCGATTGGAACAGAATAATTAAATTCAGGGTTCATGCCATAACCCGAAAAAGCCTCCTCAGAGAAGATAATGTACGGAATCACACAAAATGCTACCATGCGACAGTAAAACCAAACAGTGATACTACATACTAACTGGGTTTTATTATGCCATCACAATAAATCTCAACATTAAACATGTGGAGTATTCGTAAGACTTTCATGGAATTACTGTACAAAATACATGGTATCAACTTTAATAATCAAACCGATGTTTTACCATAACCAATATCCTGCAAATAAACAAAATATCCACGGATAAGTTCAAAAGTACATTGAAATCATAAATGAAAATCATTGCATTAAGAATTGTTATCAATAACAATTTTATTGTTCTCGAAATATCAAAACAATCATTGTGTAATTGATAGATGATCATACAATCTCGTAAGATCTAGAAGATTTGGTGAAATTTTGAACATGTTATAAGATAAGATTACTTGATATCGTAGAGATCCCAGCAATAAAGATAAGTAAACAATTAAGCAAAAACTCCCAGCTTGAAACTAATAGATCCTTTCAAATGATAATATATATATGCATTAGGTAAATAATAAAAACTACTTAGGTATATTGTAACTTAACAAAACAAGATGCTTTAAATTTTACCAAGTCATAACTTATTCTCTATAAATAATAATTTGTTTTAAAAGAGTCTTTGAATTTAATTACATGTTCACATCAAATATTAAATAATTAAGGTGATTGGTTTGAAAAATCTAATTTACAAAATACGAAGAATAAAAATTGTTATTAACAAATGAACGAATTATGTTATAATTTGTAATCTATAAGATATTATCAAAGATTTCGTCAGCTGGTCTTTTTACCCCATAGGCGGAGTAAAATGAGGGATCCAGGGGACAAACAGGTCCAATGTTTTATTTTTAATTTTTAAGAAATTTTACAAAATAATAGCTACATTATTCACCGAATACAAAAATACAAATTTCATGGGTACATTTTTTACAGTGATAACACTGGATATAACTTCGATTTGGTATTTTGTCAGAAATGTTTATCACCAAAGTTGCAATAACTATTTTTTTATTTTTATCTTTTGTAAAATTGCTATTTTAATTTAATTATTTTTTATTTACAATTTTTTGTCTTTACACCTTTGCCAAAGTAAATAAAAGGCTCCAGAGGTCATTTTATCCCACTCACGTGTAAGCTTTTGTAAAGCTTATTTAAAAAACTGTTGAATCTAACTTAAAATTAACAAAAACAATTAAATAATGTATCCTTAATATTTATAATAATATCTCATGAACTAAACAATATTGCTAAAAACCAAAAAACTAACAACAAAAGAAAATATTTTTATTATGGATTTTTCATTGCCTTATAGCAATGTCGTAAGAATCAAGGAGATGTCTGGTTATTGAACTGTTTAGCTCTACTTTCAAATAGAGTTTGTTAAAATAATTATAACTTTACTTGTTTTTGAAATATCGGTGGTGGACCTTTTTATCCTCAAACGCTCGAACTTTTCCCCTAATGATTTAATACAATTCTACCCAAAAAAAATAAATTCAAATTTTCATATACCGCTTATTGGAGGAAACTCATAAATGACTGCCTTAAGTGACAGTAAGATATAAAATATCATATGAGCAAATATACTGAAATATCAATAAGAGAAACGAGTTCAAAATGTATTAGCATAATTTCGTGTACACTAACAATATTTCTAATAATCCTTTGATGACAATATACTCGTATGTATAACTTCATGAAGCGTATTGTAAATATGCACCCGGAGCAAATGTCTTTGATATTTTTCCACGCAATGGTTCCGCAGTATGTCTTCTGTAACTAATATCTTTCTGACGCATAAACAACAGTGTACGAAATTCTAGTAACTAAATAGCCCTAAGAGGAGACAGAGGGCCCTTTGAAGTGTCTGATCTTTGTGAATGACATCAAGAGTTGCCATGCGTTTCTAAATACATTGACATTCGCTATATCAAATTCTGTATAACTTTATATGCCGATGCTAAACGCGATTATGCAAATTTTAAGAAGTTTGGCCTTGATGTTTATATATTATATATTCATAATTGATATTCACGTAACGCTTAAACTACAACGTATTATAATTTACCAACTCGATGTACGTGATACAAACAATTTTATACGATGGGCTGAAATATAGGTATATGTGAATATATGCTCTCTTTTACAAATTTGTTAAGTTATTTTTTATGATAGAATTCAAACTAGTCCTTTGAATATTTAAATTGTGTTAAGTTTATAAAATGTTAAAAATCAAATATTGATAGGGTAGGGCGCAGCTCAAAGTTCCAATTTGACTTTGTGCAATTATATTGTAAAAACCAAAACAATTATATCACAACAAAAAACAAATATAAAACAAACAACTATCTGACTATGATCAGTAAAACTCCCAGCTAATTCATCATTGTAGATTTTTTTAGCTGTTTTGTAAAAAAAATATCATCTAGTCTTTTTTTTCCGGTCCAAAGTTGAATTTTTAATTTTAAAGGAATTTTACGAACTAATAGCTATATTATTCAACCAATGCAAAATATAAATTTCATGAGTGCATTTTTTATAGAGACAAAACACTGTAAATAATTTTGATCTGGTATTTCGTCAATATCAATCGGCAGGATTGGAATTACTATGTATTTAATTTAGCTTTTGTAAAATATATTTTTTTAACTTAATTTAGATTTTTATTTACTATTTTTTCTTGTTAACACTTTTGCCAAGGTAAAGGTTTAGTTGATTCATTATACCCCATTTTAGAGGTTATAATTAAAAAAACTGTTGAATTTAACTTAAAAAAAACTAAACATTTTATAAAATAGTTTATTAACGTATACATAAAAATTATAATAAGGTCTCGTAAACTGAACAACAGTGCTCACAACCAAAAAACTAACAACAAAAGAAAATACTTTTGTTATGAATTTTCATAAATAGCCGTTTATCTCTCGATAGCAACGTTGTAAGAATAAAGTTGATGGCTATATTGTTGATAAAAAATTATAAACTTTACTTGTTTTGAGATGTCGGTGGTGACCTTTTTACTCGCGGACCTTTAAGCCCCGCTCAGTTCTATATAAGGTTAAAATAGTATGTTAAAAAATTATTGCAAAACTTGTAAATTTAGTAACAAAATTCAAAAGTGTCACTCAAAAAGTTAAAATCGTCAGCACAAAGTATAGAAGTAAGCTTTGAACATTTTCAATATTGGAACTGCCTTCAAACTCTTGCGCAGTGCTACATATCAAATGGTTTTTGAACTATTTAAATTAGTCTAGCTGTTCTCTCCAAAATGTGGTAAAATCTAACATATATACACATATTGCACTCACATACTCATCTATTTTTTGTAAGTTATGCAAACATTATCTTAAAAATTAAACTTAAAAATTAACCATTTCAAAGTTTTAAAGAATGTTTTTTGAATCATTGAAACCGGTTAATACGTATTTTTGAAATAGTGGACAAAAAATTGTATCCGCACATACGCATCCATATACATCAATCTGATATATAACAGAATGTTCAGGTGGTCTTGAATATGCAAAAAAAAATTTTTTTTTGCTATTACAATAACTTACGGAAAGTTAATAAAATATACTGGTTATTTAGTGATACATAATTATGTTTTTCTATTTAGTGATACATAATTATGTATTCTATTTAAAATAGAAATATGATAAAGGATATTTGATAATACAAGTCGTTATAAGCGATGACAATAAATTTGGACTCGACAGAATAATGTCATCTGACCAAACTCATCTCCTTTAGACATACTGCAATAAAAAATAACAATGTTATAGGCTTGTTTGCTTAAAATATTATAAATTAGTTTTTAAATACATTAACAATAATTTAATCCAAGGATTCAAACCACTTTCCTCATATAATAGTAAATATATCATACACTAAATACATCACCAGTTAGTTTTAACATTCACTGATATAGAATTACAGAACAATGGGATTTAAATTGCACAAAAACTTACATTTTTAAGTTAAAAACAGAATAAAATATTTACTAATGTATATTATATCATGACGCAAACCTGTAACAGAGCATTAAAACTGCATGTAAAATATTTTTGTTGGGGAATAACAGTCGTCACAACAAAAATAAAATTGAAAAAGAGATGTCATATAATAAATTAGGAGAGGTAAAATTGTAATATTTTTGATGAAAAATGCCAAAATGAAACATGAAATAATACAATTAGTTGTAAATACGTCGGGATGAATTTCATCACAATGATTAGAGAAAAATTACATTGATATGCAGATTTACTAATGGAAAAAACACAATAAAGATGTGATTAAAATAAACTAATATAAGAAATAACGTCAAACAAAAACTGTAATGTTTATGAATAATTTCTGTTATGAATATTTGGAAGCAAATTTTTTTTTAATAAAAGTCTTTTCAATATTACATCCTTCTAATTCTAATTATCCTAAGTACTGCGCTTTTTAAATGTCTGTAATTCTCATGCTGTTTTTCTCATTTTAATTTGTAGTCTTGTTTCACGAAATATGTCTAACTCATTTTCATAGTAGTAATATAATATATAAGTGTAATAAGTTGATATAAATATAATATATATATATATATATATATATATATATATATATAATAAGTTGAAGAAAACTATAATGCTCATTGGATAGTTTTTTGAACGCAAAAACTAGTATAATGATAATTTAGTCATATTTTATTCATTTTAGTCATGTTTTTGCAAAATGTGTATTTGATTGATCTTAGTAATAAAAATTCAATTACTTTTATAATAAAAAAAATATTGTGCCGGAACGAATTAACAGCATTTTAATTTATTTATATTTATATTATTATATTATTATATTATTTATATTTTCTTCGAGATACGAGCAAATTGCGATGCGGGTGAAGTTACGGAACGAATTAAGCTCATAAGATGGGGTGCAATGCATAATCGAAACCACACATACAAATTCAACCTGTATTACATTCGTATTGTAATATTAAATTTCAATTAATCGGCAAAGCAAAACATGTAGTACTCTTTGAATCAATTAATGTGTGCCACGATTCGAAATTAAGCAAACCATTAGCAAATATTTAACTAATTAATGCAATTCATATCGTAGAGCTGCACATAGTTCGAGTTCATCCGGTAAGTGGTTATGGGATTTTGTGGCTAGAGAAATCATGTGCATTATATTTAATTGATTGCATGGGTGGAGCATTCAAGACTTCGTGTCTATGAATATACACACATAAATCAATATATATATATATATATATATATATATATATATATATATATATATATATATATATATATTCTTCTACAACTTTGAGTGAAAATTCGAGCAGTACAAGAAGTAAGTTATGTCAGTGTTGTGATAATCTTCTCTTGCAAAATGTTTTATTATAATACTTGATGTAGTCATCAGTGGACATTAAACACTAAAGTTTCACATTATTTTATGTATGCCACAGTCATGATGAGTTGAACTAAATTATGAAATATACACTAGTTTTTTGTATAACTTAATTATAAATTATAATTATAATAAACAATATAATTAAATAAATAAACAAAATTCGATATATTAAACCTAGCGATGTTTGTGGTTAAAATAGTGTCTTGTAAAATTACATTTTCACACAATTCGAGCAGTAGAAGTTATGTCAATTTTTTTCAGAATTCTTCATTTACAAAAAGTTTTATTTAATATGCTATATCAATATCAATGGACGTTAAAAACATTAAATATTCACATTACTTTATATATAACACAGTCATGATGAGCACTAATTTGTTGATCACTACTTTATTGCACCAAGGTATGAATTACAATTTATTAAATAAATAATTGAATATAATACAATATAATTTAGGTTCGATCAAAATAAACAAAATTAAATGAGTCCTATAATTTTTTAATTAATAGTCCTATAATAATTTAATAAGTTTGTTTTGACTATCAACTCTATATTCCCATGCGAGCAGATTCATCGACTTTTCTAACGAGTAATCCTAATTTTCTTGCAAGTTCATATTGAACTACATAGAGAAAAAAATTATTCATAGTTTCGCCAGCTCCAAATTCATAATCTAGCACTGTTTTTAAGCACAAACACAAACTAGCAAAGTAGCCGAAAAATGGCTAAAAAGTTTGACTCAATCTATTTTTTTTTTCCTGAACTGTATTGAACATCTTTTACATGATTTTTGAGAAATCCAAATTTTAGACCAACATTGAAAAAAATCTAGAGAATAGTGTTGCACAAGTTCAATATTAATAAATTTCAAAAAATTACTAACACACAGATATATATATATATATATATATATATATATATATATATATATACATTTATTTATTGTTAGTACAATGCATTACAACATATCATTAATATTTAAAACAACAATTTATAATTCTTGGCAAGTTTAGCGAACATGTTAGTTCTAAATCTGTTTGTAGTGAAGATGTAACAATGTGTGACTACAATGTTTAATATCAACTGATGATGATTTAAAACTACTTGTTAAGAAAGATACTTATGATGGTGCCATAGATGATTTTTTTATATGTGAATATATCATTATGAACCAATTAATGAATTTACTGAAATATTTCAATATATGAATTATTTATATAATATAAGTCTAGTATAATTATCCTGTCCATAATCCACATATTTTTAACTTCCCGTAGGGTATGTTATTGCGATCGTCCAAAAATAGAAATTGAAAATTTTTGCATATTTTTACATGTCACAGGTTTCTGTGCATTTTGGCATACCTCAAAAATGAAAGGATGTATGTGTGAATATGTATGAATATGTGGATACAATTTTCGTCTACGTTTTCGATAGCACCGCTCAACCGATTTGAATGATTCAAAAAGTATTCTATTCCTACTTATGAAGATTAGTGCTGATTAGTTAGGAAAGATCGGTCTATTATGTCCGAAATGCGAAGCAAAGAGTGCAGAAAATGGAAATTAAGTTTTTGAGAAATAAGTGCATCCGATTTGAATGATTTAAAAAACATATTGCTTGTGAACAAACAATTGGTTTTTGGAAAAAACATTTTCTTTTTTATTTCAAAATTTTTATTTTTTATTTAAAGTTTCCTTTTTTTAGGTGTCGAAAATTATTCGAATTTTAATTTCAAGTGTAGTTAAAATTCTAAAGCATATTTATATACTTGAAATAAATTTATATGATTCTTAGAAAAATGAGATAAGGTCCTTTAATTCTAACTCTGCCTGATTAAGTTTTGTTTATTTATTTTTCATGTAAATATATAGAAAATATATAAATTTTTAAAAGAATTTATAAAATCTTATATTTTTTCATAAAATAATTACAGTATTTATAATAATCTGCCTGAAAACATTTAAAATTACTCGAATATTTTGTTACGATCGGGAAGTTCCAGTAATTTGCCTTAAGGCACGATGCACCACTAGTTTGAGATTATCCTCATAAAGGTAATACAAAAATCGCAAAAGTCAAAAATCGTATAATGCATAAATAACTAAATATACAATTAGGCATATTAGTTAGTCTAACAATATTATTGTTTCAAATTATAATCCAAATTGAGCTATTGGCTTGTTGATTTCAATCAGAGGCAGCAGTGCATCTGAGAATTACCTGTTTGAATGTTAACCTGCGAAATGATTGCTTTATATCAACATGGTGCGCAAAGCTATCAGTGCACCGATTAGGCAATAATAAATTAATATACTGTTTGCGGCAATGTTATCGTTGCTCATTTGTGCATTCTGTAGTCGTGCTTTGATCGAGATTAGATTTCAATGAAATAATTGATATAGTTAAAGGTAAATGTTTGTTAATACAATTTCAGTTGATGGATGTTGGAGTATTAAATTTTTGTTATAATGTAAATGTAATGTAAGCATCATTAAATCATAATTAAAACCATCCATCAATATTTAAAAAAAAAATCAAAATAATTTATTTTTCAAATTTTTTATTTTCTTATAAATTACAATCATCTATCTCTAATAGAAAGATATTGAGTAATTAGTAACAGAGAATTTTGAAAGGAAAATCCAGTGGTTCACCTTTTATTAATGTACTAAATTATATCTTAATTAAATTTTGATATTATATTTTAAAAAATAATATTCGGAATTGGAGAAAACAAAAAGTGTAATCAGATAATACGGCAATATTTGAAAATTCGTAAAAAAAGTAGTTTCTTCCATTGTTAGATTTACTTTTAGTAGTGAACATTGTATACTTCACGAGACCTTTATATATTAAGATATTATTTTTATTAATTTATATTATGTTAATATAATTAACTATATTATTATAATTTTTATTATAGTTATTAATTGATATGTTAAATATGCTTTATTTAATTGTTTACTGCAAATTATTGTTATTTGTACGTTAAATTCTATAGTTTTTATTATATAAAACCTCTATAAAAGCTTATATGCGGGTGCGGTAAAAAGAACCAACTGAACCTTTACCCTGGCAAAGGTGTAAACCATTAAAAATAGTAAACAAAGTAAATTAAGTTAAAAAATGCAATATCACAAAAGACAAATTAAATAAATAGTGTTTACAACTCTGTACCTGATCAAGGTTATACACTGTGTCATATTTGTAAAAATGTATACATGATTTTATTATTTTGCATTGGTTAAATAATGTAGCCTTTATTTTGAAAATTCCTTTAAAATTTTAAATAAAACTGTCGTGCCTTATGGAAAATTGCTGACACTTTCCGTGTCATTTTTTTTTTGAAAATATTTTTTTTTTTTTACACTAACAAACAATGTTACAGAACCCATAGAAATGTAAACAAAATTATACTTATTATTAAAATCTACATATAATATCATATCATTTCATGTGCATATGCCTAATAATCATTTTTGATCGCCAAATGTCATATATATATATATATATATATATATATATATACAAATAGTACGTAATAAATAATTTAATGAGATTACCCCATACTGAACAAGTATCAGAACGCACAACCGACAGAATTACCAAATTTAACGGATTGAACTAATTTGTCATTAATACCAATTATTTAATGGATGATTACATTTACTATGAGTTTAGTTTATTTCACCAGGATCATTCAAATTATACCTTTCTGAATAAAATTGATATTTGGAACAAAGTTGTAAGTATGTTTCGTAAATGTATATGATAAAAGCAATATTTAAACCCCTCGAGTACATATTCAACGCTGAAAACGATTTCTCATCATACTTCGGCGCGAGTTATCGAGAAAAGTATAACATTTCCAACTTTATATAGTTATATCGCATGCAATTTGTAACCGTCAAAATTCATCAATAAAGTACGAAATCAATATGCACCATCATAGATGACAAGGGCGTATGAAAAATATTATGTATATGTGTGTGTGTAAAGTGTTGTGTCTACAGCATAGCTCTATACGGATCAGAGACATGGACTTTGAGAAAAGCCGACATAAACTATCTGGAGAGTTTTAAAATATGGTGCTGGAGGCGAATGGAGAAGATAAAATGGAGTGACAAAATAATAAATAAAAAAGTCCTAAGAAGAGTGGGCGAATAAAGGACACTACTGAACACAATCTTGAGAAGAAAAGGAAACTGGATCGGAGCCATTCTGCAAAGAAGTGCCTCCTGCACAACGTCATCGAAGGCCAAATAGAAGAACTTGAAGGATTGGGAAGAAGAAGAATGACAATAGTTGATGACTTACGCGAAAAGGGGAAATACAGAGAACTAAAAGCCGAAGCACAGGACCAGGAAACATGATAGCAAAAGTTTGAAAAGAAAAATTCAAGCCTTGAGGCAAGTTACACAAACTTCCCGATAATTGTAAATAATCGACAATCAATAATGAACAAATTAATTTATGAGTGATTAGAAGTATTCCGAGTGGATTTATTAGGGTAGAGCGGGGCTAGTTGAGCATAGGGGCAAGTTGAGCAATCGAAATATCTCTAAAACTATTCGCCGTCCGTTTAGGCATTATATGGCGGAAAGATAGAGGTTTGGGAGAAATAAACATCCCGCGATCGCTAGTGGCCGCTGGACAAATCAGTGAGGCTCACGGGCGTTTTGTTTATTTTGAGACCAAAAAGTAAAAAAGTCATTCATCACGAGTTTTCGTCTAGTTTAGTCAAATGTTATTTATTTTTAACCAGGTAAATTTTATTCTTCCATATAATTATAGTACTTTTAATATGCACAGAGATTCTGGCTATAATTCTCACGGTTTTTTTATAAACTCACTTTTATTTTGAAATTCCGAGTTGGGGTTAGTTGAGCATAGTTGCTAAACTTGTTCTGTCACTAATACAATTACCATTAACTTCCAGAAATTGATCATTATTTTTAAGATTTAAGCATTAGTCTATGAGTAGTAATATAAAGAAATAATGATTTTAAACAAAAATACTGAATATAATGGTAAAATAATTCCTAAGCTACGATATTGTTCTGTTGATTCTACTTTTCGTTAATTATTCAAAGCAAATTACTATAAGTTTTGTTTTCTCTGTCAATAAAGACTATAAATATAGAACTGGTTATTAAAAACTTATTTTATTTCATTACTAATCGACATTGAACCTATATTTTATTATACTTTCTTAGTGCTCAACTTGCCTCACCTATGGGGTACATTGAGCATACTTGACTTTTTGCATTTAAACAGCTGTAGCTTTTAAAGTTTACTTATTACCAAAAAATAGTATTAACACTTTTGTTAAGCGATAAACAACAAATCCATTAAGTCATATAGCAATTTATTGAGACTTTTCTTTGAGGTGCTACATCCGTTTAAGTAAAAATTTGCTCAACTAGGGTAGCAAACATTTGCTACCCTACACATCATTGAAAACAAACGAACACGTTGACTCGGAGTATTTTCTTAAAGCTAATTTTCACAAATCAATACTTTTTATAATTGAACCAGTTTCCGTAGGACTTTGATAGTTTAGTATGTTCATTAAGACCAAGTACTCTATCGTTATACCAAGTAAATCGTCTAATTTTAATTTTAACAAACGTCAAAAAAACTGCTCATTTTCTCAAATTTTGATGAATTTTTACAATTAAACTACTTGTTGTAAGGCCGTAATATTTCAGTAAGTTCTATAAGACCATGATATATATCGCCAAAGAAAGTTTCATAAAAATCGGGATAATTTTTTTTCAACAGTTAATTACAAGAAAACGGCTCGGTAGATTTTTACCTAAAACTAATCAGTATTATTTCCACCTAATATCTTTCGAACAGCTTTTGATTTTTTATAATCGAATCGGTAGAATGAGCATAAATGTGGACGAAAAGTTTAATACTCTTTTTCAAATTACAAAGAAACGGCTCGGCAGATCGTCTCACAAAACTGACAAACTATAGTGCTCATTAAAATACATCGAATGGCTTTTAAATTTCTGAAATCGGTTCAGGCGTTTTTAAGCAAACGTCGATGAAAGATCTAATTTTAACAAATTCCAGAAAAGATACCAATTTTTGCAAACTTTGACGAATTTTTAAAGCTAAACGAGTTGTCGTAGGGCGGTAATATTTTAGTATGATCTAGAAGACTATGAAATCTAACGTCATAAAAAATCGTCGAATTTTTTTTTTAAACTTTATTACAAGAAAACGGCCCGGCCGATCTTCACCAAAAACTAATCAGCACGATTCCCAACCAATTTTGAATTTTCACGGGTTTTTGAATTTTCAGAACTGCGAGCTAAAACGTGGACGAAAAATTTTTCACTTTTCTGCTATTTATAAAGAAACGACTTGGACGATCGTCGCATAAAACTCAGAAACGCTAGTCCTCATCGAGATATGTACATCGAATAGCTTTTAAATTTTTGAAATCGGTCGAACCTTTTTTGAGAAAACGTCGATTTACGGCAAAAAATCTGTTCACATACACGCACACACACTCACTCACACATACTTTTTCCAAATTTGCACTCATTCGATTCAGAATGGCTTGAAAGGTCGAGGAAACATAAATTTAGCGAATTTGCTTTTTTGATGAAAACATAAACTTCTCCTTCGGGAAGTTAATGATATTTTATGGAAATCCAAACTATTTTAATTTACTCTTATCATTTTTCCTTAATTTTTCTTATTTCTAATCGAGTAGGTACTTATTAAACGTCTAAAGCTTTACAGAACTTCTTCCACCAAATTTATTTTCGAGCAATAAATTGTCGGTAAATATAATATTTTCCAAATACTATATAATTAATTTACTCCATCTCATTTTTCTTGCTTTTGCCCACGATAGCAATCTCGACAGGAGCAAACTTACTGCACTTGGTGAGCAATGCACACACGATAGCAATCATGACAGGAGCAAACTTACTGCACTTGATATACGACCGAGTATATTGTACTATGAACCTAAGTGCTATACTATTGTTATCCGTGTTCCCGAAATCGTCGACGAAAATTTTATCCGCACATACATACAACACGTACTACATACACACACACATACACACACACATACACACACACATACACACACACACACACACACACACACACCCACACATACATCCATTTTTTCTAAGGTATGCCAAAATGTCAGAAACCTTGAAACGAAAGATATCTAAAAAATTTTCATTTTCGATTTTTTGCGATTACTATAACTTGCCCTACGGGAAGTAAAAAGTCGATTTACGGCAAAAATCTGTTCACATACACGCACACACACTCACTCACACATACTTTTTCCAAATTTGCACTCATTCGATTCAGAATGGCTTGAAAGGTCGAGGAAACATAAATTTAGCGAATTTGCTTTTTTGATGAAAACATAAACTTCTCCTTCGGGAAGTTAATGATATTTTATGGAAATCCAAACTATTTTAATTTACTCTTATCATTTTTCCTTAATTTTTCTTATTTCTAATCGAGTAGGTACTTAAATATATCCGCATTAAACGTCTAAAGCTTTACAGAACTTCTTCCACCAAATAAATTATTTTCGAGCAATAAATTGTCGGTAAATATAATATTTGAGATCGTCAAATAAAACTAATCAGCATCCATCACACGAGGTGACACGCACGCACCTCCGCACCATAAATCTCTTGTATTTTGCGTTGCCCTGATAGCGATCTCGAGATAATTACACTGCAAGATATCATTGTGATTCTTGCATCGATTGCAGGTGAGCAATGCACACACGATAGCAATCATGACAGGAGCAAACTTACTGCACTTGATATACGACCGAGTATATTGTACTAGGAACCTAAGTGCTATACTATTGTTATGTATGGCTGGAGCTGGCGCAGAATTATGTGAACGTGTGCCACATACGGGGAGCGCGTACTAACCTACACCGGCGTATTGTAGAACACGTATAGGTTACACATGTTACGATACCGATACCGATACCGATACCGTGCCCGATATATACCGGACAAGATAGAAATTCTAATCGTAAGTCAGATTTTCACGTGGAAGTCGAAGAAGTAACCGACGTGCCCTGTATGATTTTTATATGAAGCCGGTATGCAGAACTCGATGTACTTACATTCACTGCACAGTTGAAAATTTTCATGAATTCGATTCTTTGACAATATAAATTATAATAAAAAGTCGAAATCAAAGGTAACTGTCATTATATCTTTATTATTATGACACCTCATCAAAATGAAAAAAAAAATCATATTACAAATGTGGACGATACAATTTACTGTCATGAGTAAAGGTAAAACATATACAAAATACACACGGAAATATTTCTTTTAATTATATTTTCAAGCTATAACTTACATAAAATATAAATATAACAACCGATATTAATTTTTTTTATTTATTTGAACACAATTATAGTTGCGTGTTCTAACTCTCTTTTTGTATATATATATATATATATATATATATATATATATATATATAACCTCAAATGGAAATTTGACATACAACCGACTTTGATGATTAGAAAATTAAGGTTATATTTTGATTACATTGATGTTCGGATGTGGAAAACCACAAAATTACAAAATCAATATAAAAGTTTTAGAGTGAATATTTCACCTAAATACAGTAGTTTAAAATATTAGTATTAATACATTAATTTTGGAATAAAGAGCTAATAACGCCTTACTTGCGAAGTTATAAGTTATAAACATATCAATTTGTGGTGGGTCTCCACAAAATGGTCCTCCGAGCCGGACGATTAAATTATAACATGGAGTATGTTTCAGTTCAATACATTAGTAAAACTACATAAAAATCCCGATAACTTAATATAATTAAAATAAAACCAATATTCCAAGCAAATATACATTTCATTTTTAATTGTTGTAATTATTTCTTATTAATGTTAAATTTTCATCTTTAAATAACATGTTTGATATAATGGGTAAATATCATAAATACAATAAAATAAAAGTTAAGGCAATTTTTTGTAACTATATTTATTGTTTGCTCAATATTAAATTTTGTATTTCATACAAAACAAAAATTAAAAGCACAATGTACTATAATAATTAGAAACATATTTTCTGAACTGTTCTTGTTACAATTAGAAGCAGAATTTTTTAGAACATTTTGGAAATAATTTTCTGTTGGCATTATGTTATTTTTATCAACCGAATTAGAGACTGCTTGATCTTATGAAACGTAGACGCATGAGCTTTAATATTATATTCAATTAAATTAAATCCCGAATAGACGTGATCCTGAATATCATTCAAAATCTGTTAAATGAAGTGCTTGTTTTACAAGCACTTATAAGACGGTAAATCGGTTTCATTATAAGACGGTAAAATATGTACATGGACAATTGATTTCTCAGATCATAGTAAAAAAATAAATACTTACTATAAAGGAGAGCAAAAATCAACAACATTTGTTGAAAATTTATATGCTTAGAAAAATAATTTTCTACTGAAATAATAATTTTAAAAAATGACTAGCATCATAAGCGAGATATAACAAACAATCAGGTAAAAAACATTTATTAAATACACAAAGATATTTATTAAAGGTAGAACTCACACACAATAGTTTGTTTGTTTTACGAAGCTTGTTAGCTAGACGCAACTGCAGAAATATGACCAGTTGCTATGTGAACAAAAACCTTTGTGATAAAACCGAGCGCGCCGGTGTGGAAAATTTATTGGTAGCATTCTAGTTTTATTAGCAATTACAACGGAATGAAATATTACGTACACATAACAATCGAAAAAGTAATAATTATAATAAAAGCCTTACCTTTTGTGTATCCTTTTTCATCTCGATAAACCATTCCAAAAAAAACTCGCATCTCTTCGGTATCGAACATTTCTGTAATGAAAGAATATTTGTTAGATTGTGTAATAATTTTGATGCTAACGTATAATACACTTTAAGTTTAAATAAATTTCACTATTCTATCAGTATAATTAATTTTTGAACAAAAGGTATTTTATTATTACTGACGCAGCATTTAATTGCATTTCTTCATTTATTTTAGTATCAATTAAACATAAAAGAACCAAAACAAAAAAGTACACGTTAAGATAAAAAATTTAAAAAAAGAATCAATATTAAATCAGTGTAGAGTAGAGCAGGGCACAAGGTTCCAATTTGATTTTGAGCAATTATATTGTTAATATATATATAATATTTTAACAATTATATTGTTAAAATCAAAATAATTTTATTACAAAGAAATGACACATATCAAACAACTACGTGACTATGTTCAGTAAAACACCTACCTAATTATGGAAATGTGTTTTGTGCCGTTTTTCAAAAATTAGTCACATGGTCCCTTTCACCCTATAGATACAATGGGACGACCAAGAGTCAAACAGGTCAAATTGAATTTGAATTTAAAAGAATTTTACCAAATAATAGCTACAATATTCCACCAATGAAATATATAAATTTTATGAGTATTCTTCACAGATATAACCTTGTAGTAATAACCTATAGTATATAACCTTGATCTAGTATTTCGTCAGGAATATCAATCAGCAGAGTTCGAATAACTCTTTACTTGACTTGTTTGGTTTGGTCTTATCTTTTTTATTTACTATTTTTTATTACTTATACCTTTGCCAGGGTTAAGGGTCATATGGTCATTTTTGTCTAAAATACATGTAAGCTTTCAGAGGGGTTATAGAAAAAAGCTAACCTAAAAATATAAACACACCTTATGAAACAATTTGAATAATGTATTTATCTTAAATATTAAGATACCGTAAACTAAACAATAATGCTCAAAACTAAAAAAAAACTAATGACAAAAAGAATACATTCATCAAAATATTGACAATGTGGCCATTTATCTCGCGATATCGGTGTCGCCCTCAAAACACTTAATAAATCTCATAAATTGTTTGAAATATTTTAGCATTTTAATTTGACAAAAATCAATAAAGTTGTTTGTGGCATCAATTCAAATGAATTAATTAATAGTAATTACTTAAAATAATTCAAGTCTCATTACAAGAATTTACATCGAAAAGCCAACTCCATCCATCGTGTAGGTACCTACTGTGTAGGAACATACGAAATACAACATTCAGCTCCATGCGCTATTTACACAGATCGTGTCGGTTCGATCGTTGGCATGGCATACGTTCTCTAAATATTTATTACATTAAATAGAAATTCCAGTTGGCGTGAATACCTCCCATGTCATTGATAAGAACGAACGTTTCTAAGAGTTAAATTATGACTATTACTTCAGCCGTTTAAGTTTAAGTTAAAGCCAGTTTTCACCGGTTGCTCTATATGAATCCGTTAGGAAAATTTATGTGAAATTGATTCGTGCAGGATTATTTTTATATCTATCTTCACGTACGAGACGAGTTTACTTTTATATCTGGCGCATCTGAGAGAAGTTGACCAAAGATGTAATGATCAAGAACCTAGGCTAGCACAAACTAGTGCCAGGGTCTATCCCAATCTCAGCCAGCTCGATGACAAGCAGTATGAAATCAAATTTCGACTTATATATATATATATATATATATATACTAATGACATTATTATAGGTATAAATATGTAATATATATTTATATGTAGCCTACACATAAAAAGGACTGGTTGAACATCCTACATTAGAAGAAAGTAAAACATTTGAAAAAAAAATACTACAATCAATCGCCGGGTCTGCATAAAGTTTCTCTCAGATTTTTTAACACGATAATTGCCACGATAATATCAGAGATATTTTCACATAGGCCATGGTAACTTTATTAAATAAATTTATTAAAAATGTATAAAGGAAAAATAACATCAAAAACATTTTTTTTTTGTCATAAAAGTTTGCCTAATGAAACACTATTTTTTATGCAAACATATATGACTGACTTGGCTCAATATTTAAACTTTATTTCTCGACATGCCTTGTCAGTCTTATATGACTGACGCATCCAAATCCATGCCTAGCTCCAAAAAACACTGCAAGTGTATCGATTGCGTTGGACATCTGTGATTGACATGGCTTTCACGTATGGCAGACATATAGGACTAAAAAAGCTCATGTAAAACTTAGCGTCAGACACATAAGATTGGCGATTAATATGTCAAAAATGCAATATAATTAAAATGCATCAAAATAAATTCTATGAGTTTCAAAGCAGAATTTCTGCTAGGAAATAAAAAAACGTAGTAAACTTCATTTGAGATGAGCTATTCGGACATTCGATTTTTTTCAGTAACTGCCGATGCGCGTTTCAGATCAATTTATTTAAAAGCACTTATATATATATATATATATATATATATATATATATATATATATATATATACGTACTTCATCTTCGCTCCAAAATTGTATATATCAAAGTAATATATAATCAAACTCACTGGTCAAAGCAAATTCATAACAATACCCCATATCTCATAAATTCTCTAACCTTTGTATTTTTGGATAAATCTTATTCGTTTTATTATGAATTCCATATAGAACCGTCTGACCCACCGCATACCAAAAAATTTATTGATCTCGCTTATATGTTTTTGTTGAATCTGGTACACGAACGCGATGTTTGTGCATCAGAAATAACATGAAAACCCCGTAAGAGCCAAAAGTCTACACCCAACGTTGGCAGCAGGTTTTAATCGAAGGGCTGAAATACCTTTCAAAAGAAATATAAGAACTATATAATAAAATTTATTCTATTTTCCTACTAAATATGTCCTCTGTTATACATAGACATATATAATTTTTATTAGTCCATTACTTTTTTTTTAATTTTATTAATGCCCAACATTAATACTTTCGTATGAATTCTACAAATTATTTTGTAGAACTCGCCATGAGTAAGGAAGACTGAGTACGGTTGTGCCATTTTTTTAATCAACAATAATTTTGTTAATTTACCAGTTGGCTAAAAAAGTAAATTAAATGGTAATTTGAACATTTTGTCTATGCGTTTTTTTTTAAATATTCTCCTTAAATATGATGGATTAGTCATAAAATCAAATTATACCAGAAAAGGGCGAGTGTCACAAGCGTCCACACCCCCAAGGACAGGCATGAAAATAGGCTAAAATTTTTAGCTATAAACACCAAAATCATATGTAATACAACATAACATAAACATTTAAACAGAGCTAATAAAGAAAATATGACAATGTATAACAAAACTTATTTTTTTTAAATAAAAGCTAACAATAATTCTGTGCGATTTATTTTTCTTGTAATAATTTTTTTTTCCACTTTCGTTCGTATGTTGTCTTAGCCAAGTTAGATTTTTTTTATCTGTTTAATAGGACTTCACCCAAAAAGACCAGAAGTACATGTAACAACCGTACCCACAAAATTTATCACTACCTAGGCAATGCACACTTTTGAAAACAAATCATCGTTATAACTGAGCTAAATTATCTAATGTGAGCAAAAATTAATTGATGCTATATAACTACTAATGTTAAACTTACAACAAAATAGCAAACTAAGAAATTTATTTGTAAACAAGTAACAATTATGATTGAAAAAATTTGAACTTAAAAACATATTTTTGACTCTTATCTTTTATCTTTGTCTTTTTACTAAAATCAATGCGGTCTACAGCTTATGTTAATGTAGGGCGGTTACTCAAGCAATAATGGAAACTTGTTCGAACAAACATACTCCATCTTTTTCCCTAATAATCAGTGTAGTTTAGCTATTATGACGACTGTCAGTATCGTACTCTGGCACAACCGTACTCAGTCTCCCCTACATAGAAATTAATTCGTGCCACTCAATTGTCATTATTTGTATCACAAAATTATGCTGATATTTTAATGAATTGATGCCTATACGATGCAATAAACAGTCGGAGCTTAACTCTCAATATCCCAGTATTTTTAAATTTCCAATTTCCTTCTGAAATTGCCGTCGGCTCTCTATTCTACGCCGAGCTAGTTGTTCTATTCGTTTTACCGATTTATTTATACAGAACGTACCTACCATCGCTCAAGTGCACCGGATCGTACTGAAGAATATAAAAGAGCAAGAAGTATTACCTTTATGGGTATCGACTTTCAGCACATGAAATAATTTGTGCAGCTCTCAAGAAAACTGTAGCAGAAATATTTTATATCTAGCATCTAGCACAGAAATGCAGAGGGAATTTAGAGATTGAATTGTGTGCTCCATTGAAATTTATAAGATAGCGGCATATACATGTTTGTAGCCGGAAATTTGGAATATAAATGTTTTTATGAGAAAGTTTTGAATATTGTATACTGTATGATAGTTTCCAATGACATTTTTTATTTGCGTTTGCGTACTTGTTGTGTTATTATAGTTCCATATCCAACAGATTCGAACAAAATACTATTACCACCATGTTGTCCGTCCATCAGTACGTCAGTTCGTCTGTTTGTCAAGTCACAAATTGTTTATTATTTTGTATTAAAAATTCTTATAGAACATTTTTCAAAATGTTATGAAAATAATATTTAAAATAAGCAAACAAAAAGCCTTATAAACAAGTGAAACAAGTGAAAACAAAGAGCGTAAAAGGGTATCAAAATAATATGGAACATAAAACTCAAAAAAGTCTGTCTGACTAATAATCGCAATCAATACTATTATATTATTATTAAATTATATTCACTCATTCTAAATAACTTATAAATTGCGTGTTCTAATATCAATCTCTATATAAATAAAATTACGCCTAGCACATCATAAACAAACAAGTTCTGCTATGCATTTGACCGTCGTGTACAAAAATACAATTATAAATGTATTATAGAAAAATTTCAAAGATGAAGCATGATCTTTGAATAGTAATTATTAAACAAATAACATTTAAATCATGTTAGTAAATCTAGTTAAAAATTCTAGTCTATATTTTTTATGATGCAAAATAGTATCTATATTTTTTATGATGCAAAATAGTATGAACAATTTATTGTTGATTAAATTTAGTTATTGCAATCTAACTCCATATGCTGATGAATATTATTATAATTAATACATGTAAAAATATACAAATTTTAGAAACAAGTTCAAAATAAGTGAATTATTCGTATTTTTTATAATTTTTTCAGCTTTCACTTTCTCTTTTATTTTTATTTATTTATTTATTTTTTGATTAAGATATTGATAAAAAAATAGGACGTGACATGAATGGGACATTAATGTGCGATTTACTTTTTTTATATTAATTACAATCTGTCTTAAAAGTAAATAAATAGACATTCAGTAATTTTAATGTTGATATGATGTTTTAATGAGCATTAACCACTAATTCTAAAAAATTATTCAGTACAAGCTTTTTTGACACATGAAATTCAATTTTGCTGTTATATGTAGAAAAAAACTACTAAATTGAATACAATAAATAACATGCTAAAACAATAATAGATAAATGAGATCAAATAAAATAAATAAAAAACAAAATTACATTTTTACTTTTAGACCTTTTTATCTTTTACAAATATAAATCTATGAATTCATATTTTGTAAAGGCAAAAAATTTAGAAATATTATAAATAATATGACTCACTTACTTTAACGTAAATTTTAATGCCTTGATCTAGAAAAATTTAATCTTATAACAATCATATTTTATATTTAGGTTATTACTGACTTTGAATCTCATATATCGATCAGAAAAGAAAAGTGGTCATGTTTTGACCTGCTACTTTTTTAACCGACACATTTCGTGCTCGGAAGTAATAAATGTTTGTATATATAAATACCCGTAAATTATTATAAGTATAAAGTTTAGCAATAAGTATGAGAGTAATGATATATAGTGTTGAGTATGATTAACTAATATATTGTAGTTTTATCGAGCTCAAATTGTGCATGAGTTAGACCAAGGGCGAGCAACCTTTTTAACCCACGGGCCAATTTGGTTTTCAAAATTTCATGGCGGGCCGCACGTCATTTATATATATATATATACTAGCTGGCCCGGCGAACGTTTAGCCACAGGAAATATTTTTAGAAAATCATTAGTATAAGAAATGACTAACTAATTCTGAATGCATAAATATGATGTATATAAATAAAAGAGGCAGCTAACACAAATTACATTGATAATTTACCCACCATAACGCTAAAATACTTATTTGAATTAGGTTAAGCTATGCTTAGCGAAATTTGAGTTTTTTCTCAAAAACAGTTTTATCTTCAGATTTTAATTTTAAATTTCTAATTTTGTTTGCTAGAATCCTCCTTCTGCAAGACATTCAAAAACTATGTATTTATAATGCACATTGGGAAATATTTGTACAGTAGGATAAGCCTGCAAATCAGTTAGTTTTATCGGAGGTAACCATTTCGTTGCCAATATCTAAAAATGGTTTTTAAAATGTTGCAGCGAATAGAGCGGATAAATTTAAGCTTTTTTGATCAAATTTCAATTAAAAACTTTCACAAAAAAAGCGATAATAGTTAATTGATCGATGACCACCCTAAATAAAAAATGATTGGACTACTAAAATGATTATTATAAAATAATGAAAATTTGAAGTTGTATGTAGTTTTCCATTCTGTATTAAAAAAATAAAATAAAGAACAAAATTTAAAAAAAATGTTACGTCCGTGCAATCCATGATAAAAATAAATTGCTTTTTTTTTAAGATAAAACTGAAGCTTTTTCATAGTCTCTAAAAGTCTGAACTGAAATTAAGGCAAAAGATTTGTTGACTGAGCGCGGAAATAATGTAATTGCAACAAAATTACAAAATTGAAAAAAGTATATATTTTATATATTTAGGAGTGTATAAGTGTTAAATATTAATACAAAATGAAAACAAATAATAGTTAAACAGAAAAACTAATTTACTTGAAAACTTTAATAAGAAATTTGGCACTGCTTTTTTATATAAGCTGATTAATATGAGCCATTTTTTTAAATTTTGATCTTTATTATTATTTTTTTAATGCGGAAAGTAGCAACGCGTATGCAGCTTTGATATGTTTTACTCAGTTTTGATAGGTGGTAATTTTTTTGTGAATTTCATGGTTGAAATTAACACAGGTCTACAAAAAAAAGTTGTCCTGATTGTGTGTGTGACATATGTTTTCCGATATATTTCCAATGTACTTTTACCGCTGAAGATAAATCAATAGTAAAAATTAGGACAATCTTCAATCTAGCATTTTTTTGAATGAATGAATTATTATCCAGCGACTTTTCTTTTGTGATCCTGTGTAATTGTTCGCACACATACGTACTTCCAAAAAAATAATTTGACATAATTTGATATGAGATTTATAAAAAATTAGGATGTTTACTTAAAAAACACATTTTCTAAATCTTGCATGGTAAATGACGAAGAAAACATTTACATGAAAACAGCTGTTTTGTTAGCTTTAAACATTTGGAATCGAAATTAAAAATTGTTTCTTTTTCTTTTTCTGAAAATGAAATGTGAAATACAAGATACTGCAAAAGATATTATTTTTTATTACCAATATGACGAAAGTACTACAATTGTTCTGTCATATCCAAAATAAATTGTAGTTCGCCATTTGGGTCGTATACTCCTTTAAGCATTCCATCACTATTGAGCCAATTTACTTTGGTATTGAAAAGCACATTGCCATATTCACGGCAGGCCATAATTGTCAGGAAGTCTTTAAATTCACAATGATTTAAACCTAGCGATAAGTTCTCGATTTTTCTTGCAATATTGTTAAACTAATATTTAAGTTAAGATTTATTTTATCAGGAAATGCTATTTAAGCGAACAACAGTTTTTACCAGTGTTTAACTGACAACAAAATTAACCTTTACAGCGGTATTTGAGAAAATATCTAGAAAAATAATCTGTAATTGAGAAATGCTTGGCGGGCCGCAGAAAAACCTCCGGCGGGCCGCATGCGGCCCGCGGGCCGCGGGTTGCTCATCCTTGAGTTAGACGGTCTAACTTAGACCAAATGATCTCCAAGAGACCATGTTCTTAAGAGTTTTGAAAAACAATTTATCGCATTAATTTACCGTGATAATTAAAATGTACGAAGATTAAAATCGAATCATAAATTATCATTACCTTTCATTTTGAAGCACGGCTTAACAAAATTCATTTAAATACAACAAAATGTAAGTATGAGAGTTATATATGATTAACTAATATACGAGTAGTAGTTTTATCAACTTCCTATCTTGACGGAATAAATCAATTACAATTATAGCGCACTAGTTAGACTAGATGATCTCCAAAAACATATTTTCAAGAGTTTTAAAAAATAATTTATCGCATTAATTTACCGCGATAATTAAAATGTACTAAGATTAAAATCGAATCATAAATTATCATTACCTTTCACTTTGAAGCACGGCTTAACAAAATTCATTTAAATACGACAAAATGTAAGGTCGTATAATATTAAAGTGAGTTAAATATATATACATTAATCAATGATGTCACCCTCAGAATCAATTTACATTATACAACTTACGCTTTTTAAGCAAAGTGTTTCTCGTGAGTTAAGAACTCTTTATCCTAAAATAACAAGACAGAAAACGTCAAAACTAATTGAAAACGGATGACGTAGTAGGTCCGCTCTCACTTAATGAATTCTGTTGGAACATTACGACGTCCGGCGAATTTCCTTAGTTATCGAAAATTGTCTATACTGAAATTCGTAATAGATTTGACATCAATTTCAGTCAAACGTAATTGATCTGCTTCTGTCTACATTAAATTTGAATTATTCGAATCCATTTTACATTAAGCAAGAATAAAAAAATATAGGGTAGGGAAGGGCACAAAAGTCCAATTTGAATTTGAGCAATTACATTGTGAAAACCAAGCCAATTATATCACAATAAATAACACATATCACACAAACAACTATCTGACTGTGTTCAGTAAAACTCCCAGCTAATTCAGCATGGTAAAAATGTGTTTTTTATTTTGGTAACCTGGTTCTTTTCACCCTATAGGCGAGGTGAAATGCGATGACTAGGGGGTAAAAAGGTCTTATGTCTTATTTTTAATTTTAAAGGATTTTACAAAATAAAAGTTACATTATTGAACCCATGCAAAATATAAATGTTATGGGTACATTATATTGACAGTATATAACCTTGATCTGGTATTTTGCCACCTTCGATAAACTAAGGTCGTTAGGTTAAAATTTAACCTATGCAGCTATCGACTGTATGGAATAATGATTTGTTGGTATAATTTATGTATTTGTTGCAAGTTCTTATTAAATTAATTATTTGTCACTTAGTTCTAATTGAAGAAAGTATATTTATTGATTATTTATTACATATGTTGTTACGCAGACTTTAGTTTTTGAAGTAAGAAAAATAAGTCCGATCCAAATCCGTTACCCCCTCTACAAGGTAGCAACCATCCGGTTTAAAAGCTCAAAACCATGAAGATTGCCGCCTTCATGGCCAATATAATAAAAAAAAAATACGTCCGAACAGCAGAGTTGGAATAACTATTTATGTCATCTATCAATTGTTTTTTTGTAACTTATTTTACTATTACAATTACTACTTTTTATTGTTTATAACTTAGCCAGGGTGAAGGTTCAGTAGGTTCTTTTCACCCCACCCTAGTGTAAGCTTTTATAGTAGTTATATAAAAATCTGTTAAATCTAACTTAATTATTAAACCAATATGGTCCTACGGCCTACAACTATGGGGTGCGGCCAGTAAATCGAACATAACACATAAATCTAACTTAAAATAGCAATACACTGTATAAAACAATTAAATAACGTACATATTCTTAGTTACGTACTTATTCTTAGTTAGAAATTATATTAAGGCCTTACTAAACAACAAGGTTCACAAAAAAACATAAGAAAGTACTTTTGTTATGAATTTTTCAACCTTTATCTCCTAATAACATCTTCGTAAAATCATAATTACCAATTACACATCTTCTTCCCTCTAATTTCAAAAATTGCTGTTAAAATTTCTTAACTTCACGTTTTTTGAGATATCGCTAGTGGATCTTTTTACCCGCGGACCTTTAAGCCCCGCTCTACCCTAAATATAAAAATATTTTTGTGAGTTATTATTTGTAGGTATCGTGCTAAATAATGCATAAAAAGATTCGATACAAAAATCCAACATTCCGTTCTAATTCATCTGTAGCTTTTTCAGTCCGCTATTATTTGTGATAAAGTTTGGATGCATTCGCATGTCACAAAGAAAAGTCATTCGTGCAAATAAACCTCTCTGTGTATGTTTTTGCGCCATCATGCCGCGGAAAATAGATGGAAGAAAATTCAAGGAACGGCAGCACGTGAGGAGATCTTTCCAAAAGGTTCGGATTCGCTCCCAATAATCTAGAAGGTGGACTCGATAGATAACGTCCGCGTTGAAAAAAAGTTGTGACACACGTCCGCGAAGATTTTGGATATGTACCTAACGGAATGATTTATCGAATGTGTTTGGCCGTTATCCAAAACTCCGTTGCTGCATCGCGCCCGTAAGAAATATTTTCTGGTCTTGTTGACTCTTCATACGCCGCATTATGCATACGAAAAAAGTTTCTGCGGGGATTAGATTGCTGGAGTCTTTTTCTTCCCTTGGCGCATGGGAAATTCTATTCGCGTTATTAGATTCTGCCATGTGAAATACAAACACAGACTTTTGTTTTGTTGTTTTGCATAAAACATGGAGATAAGTTGGGAATAATTAAATTCGAAGATACCATGATTATTAACTTATGTAAATACTGTGCGACTAATTGATGTTAATGAACTTCTAAGAACTCATAATTTTACTTAATTTGCATTATAGAATTTGATTTTTTTCCAAGATACTTCATGAAGAGCATAGGGGGAATTGCAAATCGTGCAAAAATAAATAGCGCTGTATATAAAATTGATTTTCTATTTTAATTCTAATAATATGCATATTTTTGAGAGCTAAGCAAATATCTTTTTTTATATAAATGCATGTGGTTCTTAATCATCTATATGTGTAGTTTCCTCATAATCAAACTTTACTCTAGTGGTTATATGATGATAGTTTTGTCGACGTTGATACATATTTGTAATATTTTTGCAGCCCAACCGTCGAATTAAAAAAAATATTAAATAACAAAATTATTTATTCCATTAAACGTTATATATATATATCATATATATCAATATTTTTATTATTTACATATCCATATTATTTTTAAATCTTCTTAAGCAGTAAAGATACAAAAAAACTAATCATTTGTAAATATGTAAATTCCTGTAATTTTTCTTAAAGACGCAACGCCATAAACCGTCATCTCCCAATTTATTGCATATTTTAACACGAATTTTACAAATTCATTGCATAATTCAATCAAACAATAGTGACAAATTGCTGGAACTTTCCGTACCGAAAATTGAAATTTCAATAAAAAATTTCTATCAAAACGAGAGGTGCAAGTCTTATATTGATTTTTGAGAATTTTGAAGCTTTTTTTTAAAAAAAAATGACCTTTTTGCTTGATAATGAATTTTTATATAATTTTGAATATGTATAATAATCACTTTTGACCGACAAATAGCTTTTTTTACTTTTTTTATTGAATCGTTGGACCTACTTTACCAAAAATTTAACTGGTTCTTCACTTCGTCAATAAAAATAAAATGTTTTTTGAATTATTCAAAATAAAAACTGAATTACCATTTTTGGTTCTTTTCATCCCGTCTTGGAAACTGCCTACCTTTTCCAAAAACTAATCAGCATGTCTATCAATAGAAATCAAATGTTTTTTTAAATATTCAAATCGGTTGATCCGTGTTTAGAAATCGTCGAGTAAAATTTGTATCCCAATACACACACAAACACATACACCAATTTTTCCTAAGGTATGACAAAATGGTCAAAAACCTCTAAAACGTAAAGATAAATAAAAATTTTCTTTTTACAATTACTATAATTTATCCTGCGGGAAGTTAAAAATTATAATGACATTGCCTGCAATCACAATAAATTCAAATGCATTTTCTTCTAGATAATAAACTTCAAACAGATTAAGTTCATTTGACGTAAATGAAGAAATAATATCATTACATTATGCAAGATATTATACTAAGCAGTCTGGGAGAGACAAAAATCCACAGCGCGCACAAGGACCATAAAAACGACTTAAGAAATGTGCTGATGAAATGCCCATTAAACCGTGAAATAGATTGTCAGCAGAAATCCTTGCGATATTGGAAAGTTAGCGCGTATGAATAGATGGAAATCTTCAGTCAAACTCTGACGCAAACTTGATTCAACCAATATTACCGCGTTTTTTCTAAAAAAAAATCATCTATATATAAGGATACAAAATAACTTATTGTTACAACAATTGAATTAGGTAAAATGTGGTACCATATTTTTTTAACAGAAAGTAAGTTTCTAGCAGAGATACAGTAGTTTTCAATAAAAATGTTAATAAAAATTTATTAAAATTTGTAATATTTTTAGTTTTGGACATTGTATCAAATGAGGTATTTACTGCAGTGCCAGTGCTTATTTTGCTATAATAAATATATTAATTATCGCAGCCTTTTTAATTATTGAATTTTGTTCTGTATGAGTACATACCCCGATTTTCCTAGTAAAAGAATAAAAAGCTTATGATAAAATGCTCCAGCTGAGAGCATCAGTGTGGCCCAGCCAAAAGGGTGGATTAATAGTGACTTTTTTTGCAACATCTAAGAATATTCGTCAAACACACATGTACAGACAGTGTGGAGATGACTACATATGTGATCAATGCAGGTTATTTTGAAATGTCCGGTACTAGGTGCCACTTTTCAAAATCATATTTGTTGTTACCAAAGTTTGATTGATAGTATTAACTATTTTTTAGCAAACGTTGCGTTTTTGTTAATTTAGTTTGATTTCTAACTATCTTACCTAACATAAGTCATAATTTAGTAAACATTTCGTAAATTTTTTTTGATTTGTTTATAAATAACCTTAAGTGTCCGGCACTCGGGGACTTCCCCCTATCTTTCAAACGGTCTTTCAATTCTTAAAATCATTTCAGGATTTTTAGTTAAAATATGAATGAAAAGTTTTGCACTTTTCTGCTAATGACAAACAAAGGGTGTGGACAATCGTAAAATTGATAGCCACGAATCCATTCCCAGTTACATCGTATGGCTTTTAAATGATTTAAATCGGTGCAGCCGTTTCTGAGAAATTGTCGATGAAAAGTAAAAAATTGGTTCACATAAACATATACATGCATACATACACATATTTTCTCAATTTTGGACTCAAACGATACGGATAACTTGAAACATAAAAGAAACATAATATTTAATATAAGTCTGGTTTTTTATCAACAAAAAACAAAGTTTCACCCTTGTTTAACTTTCAAAAATATGATACAAATGTAATTCTATTACCTCATATCTGACCCTCAGTAAACGAGTTCCTCTCGCTCAGTTTATTTTTCGTGATTGTATTATTCACGCAGCAATTATGAGAGCAAATTTCGTCCTGAACCACTTCAAACGTGTTTCGCAATAATTAGATGAGTTAGATAAATGTATTCCTTGATTAATCATATATGACGTGGCTCGTTATCCCATCATCATGTAGTATCAAAGCGTATTGATGTGTTTCAGAGATTAGTGTACGAATTGATTATGTTTAAACAGTCTGTTTGCATACGTCCCACATTGGCACGTATTAAATAGCTTGGCCTATACTTAGGCGAAAATGATGCCACATCAGTAAAGGTTAAGAAGCATTTGCGATATTAAATACTATGTAAGTGAACAATATATATACGATTGCTAAAATGTCGATGAAAAAATTAATTTGTAAATAATAAATAGTGATGCATGGCATTGTGCTTTACGGTAAATTTCTCGTGCCATACTATAATTTTTTTAACTATAAAATAACTATTAAAAAATTAGATTTTTGGTAATTTTGAAATTTTTGATAACAGGTTACAGTTATGAAAAAGTATAAGATTTTGAAAAAAATGAATTTTTGGGAAATTTTGAAATATCTTAAAAAAATCCTAAAAGAGTCGATTGGACTATGCTGCTAAAAATGACGAGAACATTTGTTTGAACTATATAAGTGAACATTGAACATAATATATCTTGTTACGTAACACTAATTAATGGATTCAAATATTGTACTTATTAAAATCTCTATGAATCATCTGGTAATTTGATGTGAATATGTCTGATGATCATTTTTGACAAAAAAATAGCATTTTTATAAAAAAAAAACTTTCTCTGGCAAACCGTGGCAACAATGTGAACAATATTTTTTTTATTTACATTTGCGAATTATAATCTGTCATTCTTATACAACATTCAGTAATTTTGATGGTATATTAAATAAAGGGAAAAGGTCGAAAGGTCACCCATTGGTGATCCGATTCGATGTTGGATATTTCTAGCTCATAAATGTAGTCCTGTTGTGAAAATATTTAATTAAGCCTACGAGAAAAGGATTACTAAATAATATCAAAAACGGGCCGTTTTCTTCTGAGCCGTTCAATGCCATGGTTTTTTATTAAGTTTTTGGCCATGATGTTAGGGTGGTTCTGAATTCTATCCTTGTATCTCAGACTGAACCTTTCAATTTCTTCCTTAACAGTGTTAACTCTTCAAATCTGTATGACCAACCAATTTGGGACATGCTTGGGTGCGTTCATAATTTCTTTCAAAATTTTGTTTTGAAATCTTTGTATTATGGTGATGTATTCCGTACGTCCAAATTGGTTTTAACATGACTTTGTACAGAAGAAAACAATGAAAAATAGTAAATAAATAAGTAAATTAAGTTAAAAAAGCAATTTTTAAGAAGAAAAATAAATAAATAGCTAGTCTTACTCTGCTGATGAATATTTCCGACAAAATAGCAAATTATGGTTATATACAGTGTTTATAACTGTAACAGAACTTTATATTTTGCAATAGTTGAATAATATAGTTGTTATTTCGCAAAACTCCGCCTATGGGATAAACAGGACCGAATAATACATTTTTGAAAAACAGCAAAAGAAACACGCTTTTACAATGATGAATTATCTGGTAGTTTTACTGAACATAATCAGATAGTTGTTTGTTTGAACATTGTGATATATTAGGTTTGGTGTTTATATAATATAATTGTTCAAAGTCAAATTAGACCTTTGTGCCACGTCCTACTTTATGTAAAACAAAATGGCTGAAGTATTAAATACTGAAAATTGTTGAGTACGATTTTCTAATGTTGAACACCCAGTAGTCAGTAATTTTGCTAGCAGTAGTTTCAGAACTCTTCACAATTATTTAAGAGAAATAAATATGCATGATAATAAAAATAGTTGGATAATAATAATCAGATTTCAGTCTAGTTCTTGGAAAACCCTAAAATTTATATATTCAATTATTTTATTTCCATATCTCCCATTACTTTTATATTTGCTGTCTTTGTTCGTTGTATTATATAATTTGAAATGTTAAAAAATTATTGCGCCGTTAAAGTGAAGCTGGTAATATAAAAGAAATAAGCAAAAGCATTGTCCTTTACTACGATCTTTAACTGCTCGCATAAATTCTCCACTTTGTCGTTTTGCAAAACACAAGTTTTTGTCGACTTTCATATTTCCATATATAAAATCTAATATATGAGAGACTGAGAGAATACAACAGAAGTGAAGGAAAAAAAACTATCAGAATCGCTAAGAAACATTTTAGCTTATCACAGGAGAAAATTTGACTTTTTCGGAATGACGTCATATTTTCTGTTGAAAAAACCGGATGCGTGTCGTCACATGCACATAATACGTTCTCGATCTTCGACACCGGAAGCAGAAGTTCCGATCAAAAATATATTACAGACATATGACAAAACTCAATGAATCGTTGCATAGGCAAAGCTGATGCTGACATATGTTGGCAACGGAGGAAAACTTCTCGTGGGCGGAGGACTCCGAATATTCGACCTAATTTTTACGATAAACGATATAATAGAAACATTTTTATTATCTTCCCGTAGGGTAAGTTATAGTAATCGCACAAAAACCAAAAATATTTTTTTTTATTTCTTCACGTTTAAACGCTTTCTGAACATTTGGCATACCTTAGAAAAAATGAATGTATATGTGTGTGCGGATACAAATTTTCATCGACGATTTCGAGAATACGGATCAACCGATTTAAATGATTCAAAAAACATTCGATCTCGTCTCTTTAATAAGGATTAGTTTTTGGACACAGCAGGTCCAGACGTTTAGAATATACGGGGCAAAAATGGTAATTCAGTTCCCAAGGAAACGGAGCGATCAATTTCAATAATTCAAACATTTTACTTGCATTGACAAAATGAAGAAATTTTAATATCAAATTTTTAGAAAAGCAGGTCTAGCGGTTTCGAAGATCGAGGAAAGAAAGTGAAAACAAAATGCGATTTGAGAGCCAAAAATGATCATTAATATATGCACATTAAATTATCAGATAATTTATAGAGATTTATTAATAAAAATAAATTTTGTTTACATTTACATAGGTTTCGTTTCAATGTTTATTCATTAAACTGCAACGCGGCGCTTTCATTTTTTTTTTCCAAAACAGTCTCTCCAAAAATCTCATTTATTATAGTTTTAAGGCTTTTTCAACAATTTTAATTTTTGGTACGGACAATTTTCGGTTCGTTCCAGCAATTTGCCTGAAGGCACGATGCAATGCACCACTAGTTTTGAAATTAAATTAATTGGTGTAGATAGCAACAACATTGCGGTTGTAAATAGATGGAAATAAATGGAATGGCTTCTTGTGCAGATTTTTACAAAAAACTGGCCTAATCCAAATGATTCTGAACTAATATTGGAATTTCCAAAATCCGTTCAGTTTTTTTTTCAAAACATAAATAAAACATTTTACACATAACTACTAATTGTGAAGAAACAGCTCGTCCGATAGTCATGCAAAACTAATCAACACGAGTCCTTATAAGATTTCATTGAATGACAATATGTCAACAAATTGTAGAATTTTAACTCATATCCACACACGTACACACGTATCTTACTTTTCCAAGTATAAAATGATTCAGAATCGACAGAATCGTCGAAAAATCTAAATCAACCAATCGGATTTTCTGGCAAAAACATTTAACTTCGGGTAGTTAAAAACATATCTTTATAAATCCTTAACTTCTATCATTATATATTAAAAATTATCAAATTTAGTATCATAAAAAACATTTTTTTTTAAGTATAATAAATATTTAATAAGTAATATTAAACTAAAAATCGTAGTTTAAAATAATGCTAATTTAAACATATCATTTTAAATATTTCAAAGTTGAATGTAAGAAGTGTTACTTCTAACATTGCAAATAGAGGGAGTTTAGTGTAGATGTCTATATTTTATTACTATAAAAATAGCTCTTTATAAATTAATAAATTAATGCTTACATAAATATTCGAAAAGATATATTTGTGAACTCTATTTAAAAATAATTATTTAAATAGTTTAAATGAAAATATTTTTTTTATTATAACCATGGTTTGAAAAATGTATAAAATACGTTAAGAGCAATATTAAGATTTAACAACTAAGTGAGTACAGGCACCTAAATTTAAAAATATAAGTTTGTTGTCAAAATTACACAATTTATGTAAAATTATTACATAGATGTAATTTTTTATAAATTAACAAGATACCAAATTACATCAAAAAATATTTTCTTACACCAGTGCTTTGTGTTATCCATTGCACTCTGAAATTTCAAATAGAGATATTACGGTATCATATTGCGAACGATAGTTTCGAAAACTTTTACTAACACTTCTTACCTTTGTAATAAAGTTACCTATAAATCACGTTTTTAGAGTATACTAAAAGATTTTTAGTATTTTCAAAAGCTCGCTGAAAAATGATATGTTCAAGATACTAGATACAAAGTTTTAATGGAAAAAGGATAATATGATAAGCTCAATGGAGTGAACATTCTCTACAACCTCTTTCATATAGACAAATGGAACTAAATAAAATATATTTTTAAAAAAACTATTTAAATATGAACAATTTATATCACATTTTGTTTATGGAAGAAAACAAAAATAAAATTTTCTTCAACAGTACTCAAGATAAAAAGATCTCAAATAATAACAGTTTTTACTACTTTTGGTTGTCTACTAATGGTTGTCTGCTCGAAGGCAGGTACATGGTGTGAGAAGACCACCAATCAATGATTTTCTTTTCCCTTGTTTATTATTACCATTACTATATCATTACAATTATTCTAGTTTTTAAACAAATATATTCTATCTCCTTTTCAAACTTCTGCTCCATTCTTCCTGGTCTTGTACTTCGGCCTTCAGTATTTTTTGTTTTCTTTTCTTTCGTAAGTCATCAATCATCTGCATTTTTCTTCTTCCCAGTCCTTTCAATTCATCGATATTACTTCGCCGACTTTCGCAGTCTTGGTAGAGAATGGGTCCGATGCAGTTTCCTTTTCTTTTCATGATCGTGCTCAGTGGAGTTCTTCCTCCGCCCCCCCTTCTCAGCACTTCTTGATTTGTTATGTTGTCTGTTAACTTCTTCTTCTTAATTCTTCTCCAGCACCACATCTCAAATTTGCCTAGATAGTTGCTGTCGGATATTCATAGAGTCCATGTCTCTGACCTGTACAGAGCTATGCTTCAGACATATTAGCCACTTCTTTAAGTCGAGACTCAATGACCGATTCTGCTGCATAACAGACCAATGTTATGAAGAACTTTCCATACAAATTCGTTCTAAATACTGAAAAAAGCCATGTAGTTGCTGAGCAGTTAGGCGATTTTCTCAGGTTATCAGATAGAAAAAATAACCTAGAAACCGCACAAATGGTAGCATAAGATTGGAGCGTAAGATGGCCTTGCCATAACATTTGTCTGTTATGCGGCCGAATCTGTCCCTCAGTTTGCCTTTTTCACAAAATGCAACATAGGAAACAAAATGTTTATCAAAAGTTGGATAACTATCATTTGATATATCTAAAAATAATGAAGATAAAAGTAATGCCTTGGAAGTAAAAACGTTGGCTTTTCGAACTTTATGCAGTCGTAAAATAAATTTCATTAACTTGTAGCACTGGAGGTCATAGAAATATCGGTACAATGCAAATGGAATTTCTATGATAACAATAAAGAGTTTGATGACATCAAGATTACGCTGGTAAGCGTCGTTCTACAGATTAAAATACGAGAAAATAAAAGAAGAAAACAAACAGAAAATAGAACGTGCTTCAAAGCATTCGGCATAAACGAACTGGAGGTGGTACCTCTCAAGCGTAATGGGCAATTAAAAAAGTAATTTGTATTATTAGCTTTCAGAAACGGATGTTTTCAAATTATTTGTGACGTTATTATGATTATTAACTTTAATGAGTTTTTTATATTTCGTGTTGCTGAGCAGTACTGTTATGTCTCTTTGTTTATGCTTTATTTAAATTAATTGTTTGATATTATTGTATTGTATGAATTTAGGTTCATTTTGATACTTATCTGTTCAATATATTTTACCTATGTTCGTGACATTTAACATATTTCATGATAAGTCAACATCAGGTAAATCTCTAAATTTAGGCTTGTATGTAATATATAATTTATAAAGAACTTGAGAGTCCTATGAGCTAGATCTATTTTGATCAATGACTTATCGCATCATTATCCCACTTTCATAAAAACTCTGAATTCTTTATTAGAAATAAGCTGAATCAGATACTATTTAACACCATGATAATCATTGAATTGTTTTTCATTTAATTTTTTTTGTAAATATCGAAACCAAAAGTAATGAGAAAGTGAAAGATCAGGACTATATGGTGAATGTGACAAAACATTCCAATCCAGTTCTAGTAATTTTTGCCGAGTGGCCAAAAATATATGATATCAATAATGGAATATACCACCGTTTCTATTTGTCAATCTAGACCGCTTTTGTTCAACTGCGATATTTAATTTCATTAGTTGTTTAATGGAGACATCAAATTTGATCGGCTAGTTAGATGGCAAGAAGTACATTCTTGACCAGGTTGATTTTAAGAACGCAACCATGTCTGGATGGTTGGGTTTCTGTTATATATTTCATATATTTTTAATATTGGAATTTACTAATGATATACTTGCAATTGGATGCAGTAATGGCCGGAAATGGCTATTTTGACTAGTAAACCTTTTTTAGATTTATATTTTGAAGTCGGCTTCCTCGTGGATCAGTGGTTAAAACTGGTTAGCATCAGATGTCCCACGTTTAAAACCAAATTTTGTGAAGCAATAGTTACATTCGTTTTCACTTGAGAATATAGATAGCAAACTTTTATTTGATCAGACGGCATTGCTGCATCAAATTAAAAGTATATCAGTATTACAATACTAATACAGCTTGATATCATCTGAAAACTTAGTTCAGGCCACACCTCCTACCATAAAGCCACGACCGGTAAAGCTCGTAGACAAATTAATTATATAGATACTAGAGATTATCTCAGTTTAATAAATTAAGTAGCAAACCCATTTTTGTTAAATATTCTTAACATAAAATTCCAATTTAATAAGTAGTTGGTTTGGTACCTACTTATTTTGAAAGATGAGTACGTTAAATTGGTTATTCTGAAAGGGATAACTGTTTTAATTTGAACTGTTATTAAATTTGAATAATACAATAATTCTACCTATATAAGTTTGCATTAAGTTTTACTGATATTTTTAATAAAATTATGATGCACTTAATGAATATTGTATCTTTTCAATTGCAATAAGTCCTTTAAAATTGCATTTGTTTTTTTTTCTTAAATAAAACCATGTAACTATAGTAATAATTATGAATAATAAACAATCATCTTTTCCTCCTATGTAGATTTTCATTATTCATTAGAAACAATAGATGTTCTGTTTTTTTTTCTAAAAATTGCAAGCTGCTTTCTATATATTAGTGATTTGTACTAGTAACATACTATGTTGATATAAGATTTGTTGAATAAGAAAAAGTTGAACACCACGAAAAATGTGTTTCTGTTCAAATACTTGTTTACTATTTGAAAAAGTTTTCACAAAATCTTTTATCTCCCTTGACATATATATTCATAATTCCATATCCTATTACATATTTCATTCATTTTAGTCATTCATCATTTTTTGTGTTCTGTTATTTATTCACGACATACATAATTTAAAGTTTATAACTCATTTCAAATTTAAAGTTTTTTCTCTGCAATTACTATCAAATTAGATACAACAATGTAATCAGAATGGAAAAAAATTGAAAATGTTTTATTATCTAAATTGGTTCATGCGGCAGGATATCAGCGAGCTTAGGATGAATTTAAGGACAAGTGAGATCGATGACAGTGGATTTGCATTTAACATACCTACTTTACTCAATAAATATTCAAATTCCTAGATTTGCCACAAATCCTCGCGATACCATTAATTTCGGTCTTCGCTTGAGCTAGATTGTCAGTTCTGAAAAATCCCGCAGTGCAATTGTTCTCAAATATTATTTGGAAGACCAGTATTATGGTAATGTAAAAGAAATTTAAAATGAATCAAGCACAATGCTAGTCGAATTCGTTCATTGAGAACTCTTTACGAGTTTCTTTTTGCTTAAATAATTTAATTCAAATCTGTAATTTAAATTAAATTTAAATTGTACTGAATATTGTAGTAGAGACAGGTTGCTTTAGTGCTCTTTAAGGAAATCATTATAAAATATTTAGTGCAATTAACATAAAATAAAATTTTTGTTGTTTACTGAATATTAAGTTTCTTTCACTAAATAATTCTATTTAACGGTTTTAAATGATAGTTTATAAAATATAAGTCCAAATTATAATATAGCAGGGTACGAATTAAGCAACCTCACCCTAATTTTTTGCATAAGCCAAAGTTCTACATATTATCAGATCCCATACAAACTAAAAAACCATTAATGTTGTCCAAGATAAATATTATTTATATTTCACATTTTCATATCCATGCATACTTCACATTTCGAGTGGCAACAATTTTTAATTATAATAAAATTTTAATAAATATTATTTGCAATTGTTCAAGTAACGTTGAGTGCAATATTAAATTAAATAATATTTGGATAGAGCAGATTTAGATAAAATATTACAATGTACATAATAATTAAATTTATATAATTAAATAATTGAAATTTATATAATTAAATATTTAAATATTGAAAATAATGATAAGACAATGATGATGATATGATGTATAAATATTAAATATTTAAATGTTTATTTAAAATTATATCAAAGTATTTAATTGATTATGAAAATAATAAGTTTTTTTTTAATTACAATATTTATTGTTAAATAATTTAACATCTAGTAATAATAATAAATTACATAAATTTAAATAAATAGGAGTATAAAAGGATAGAATATACATTAATATGGTATCCGTAGTATGATGATTTAATATAAAATAAAAGCAAATAATAATAAAAATAAAATTAATAAATAAAATAAATAAAATTTCTGAATAATAAAATAATACTAGAAAAACAATAAAGTGGAATTAAATCAGTAAGTGACAGAAAATAATAAATATAACAAAATAATAAGTAAATAAGAAATAAAATATTTCATTCTATTATGCCATGAAATTATTTGAATTTTATTAGGGTAGAGCGGGGGTTAGATAGGTTAAAAAAATCTGAAAAAAAAACAAGCAAATTTAAGAAGTTTTCCTCGATTCTTATAACGACGCTATCAAACCGCAACATTTAAAAATCCAGAACAATAGTATTTTCTTTCGTTGTAAGTTTTTTTTTGGTTGTGATTACTGTTATTTAGCTTACGAAATCTTAATATATAATTTCCTTATTTTATAAGAAGTAATGTAAACTTTAAGTTAGATTCAAGTTTTTATCATAGAACTTCTATAAAAGCATGCACGTGAGTGGGGTAAAAAGGACTAGCTTAACCTTTACCCTAGCAAAAGTGTACACAATAAACATAGTAAATATAAAAGTAAATTTACTTAAAAAAAACTTTTTTTCAAGAGATAAATAAAATAAATAGTCTTTCTATGATGCTGCTGCTGATTAATGGTACTCACGAAATACCAGATTACTGTTATATACAGTGCTATCTCTGTAATATAAATAATCCTGAAATTTATATTTTGCATTGGTTGAATAAATATAGCTATTATTTCGTAAAGTCTCTTGAAAATTAAAAATAAGACATTGGACCTGTTTTCTCCTGGCCGTTTCATTTTACCCCGCCTATAGTGTAAAAAGAAAGGTGACAAATTTGAAAAAAAAACAGTAAAAAACACATTTATACAATGATGAATTAGCTGGGCTTTTTGCTGAAAATAGTCAGATAGTTGTTTGTTTGGTATGTGTTATTTGTTGTGATATAATTGGATTGATTATCACAATATGGTTTCTCTTATAAGGAGAACCCGGGCGTTGCTCGTCTCGGATTTTGATGAAAGTTGGCACAATGGTAGATTTGATGCCCAAACTAACCGTGGTAAAATATTAGAGGCCTATGAAAAGCGGTTTAATTATAAAAATTAATTAAAGTTTGCATTTTAGCAGCGCGCGTATTGCATAGCTTGCAATGCTATTCCTTATCAATAGCAGATTGGCCGAGTGGCTATCGTCGTAAAATTCTAATTTTTGTTCCGGGGTTCAATTCCCAATTCAGATATAATATTTTTTTATTATTTTTGTTTGATATTTATAATTTCACGTGTAAATAATATTAACATTTATTTGAGTTTTCGATTAATTTTATATTTTTCGCTAAATATTCCATAATAAAGTCCTCCGTAACTCCTGTAAATTTTTATTGTGATAATACTTATAAAACCTACGATCATATAAATGTTAAGTGATTCCTGAAACATTATAATTTTGTAATAATAACAGCAATATTACGGAAGAAGAGATATAATTTATTTCCATATAAAAACTATGTTCAAATTTACTATTATGAAAATGATACTTTGTACATTTGACCAGCCCAAGAATTTTTTTTTTTGACTAATGGCTTGAAAATGTTATTAATAAAATTTATTCACTGCACATTTTATGTTTTTCTTATTTTACGATAAGTACAATCCCCACACTTGTAAATTTGAACGTAGGTTTTATATGGAAAGGAGTTACGGAAGACTAGTCAAATTGAAATTGAATTTTTATGCCCCGCTCGACCCTATAATTGAATTAATTAATGTATTTAATTGATTATAAAAGTTATAAATTAAACATGTACAAATGTTTCATTATATGAAATATAAATAAATATAAAGAATTTAAGTCATGAAATAATTTGAATTCTGTAGTATATTTTTGATATCATAACTTCTTTTGTGCACTAGAGTATGAATGATAAAATTCAAAAAATTTTAAATATATTTATTGGCAACGATAGCTTTTAATATAATTTTAAATTTATATTTTTTTATCAAAATACTCGACCAAAAACTTCGGAATTTTATAGGTCTTGGATAAAACCAATATCGGGCATATTGGGAACCGCAGTCGCCGCGCATATTAATACAACGAGCTTATCTAGCGCTTTCGCGTTTGTCGGCGTGTCACCGAAAAAAGGAAATTGAAAAAGAACCGACGCCAAAGGAGAATAAAAAACATTCATAAATCACTCCCGATCAAGCTGTACGCCGTGTGCGGGCGCTTTATATTAGTATGCCTTCGTTTCAGTGTTAATTAATTACGATGTTGATTTTGCGCGGTTTTCTTCGCCGGAAACTCCGCAGAACATGGGTAGACAACCCACTCTTATCGCAACGAGGCACCATTTTTCATTGTGGGACTCGATTCAATATTGTTTCACTTGCCGGCTTTCGACAAATCTGTACTAACCCGATCATTGGGCATGTTAATGATATAACTTGTACGGGAGATATTTAAAATACGACAGTAATAATGGATAATTAAAATTTAAAGATTGCGTTTATAAATTTATAGTTTTGGTATAGGGTAGGTTGGGCACAAAGATCTAGTACTTGCTTGCTAGCTTGAGCAATTATATTGTGAAACCCAAACCAATTATATCACAACCAATAACACATATCAAATTAACAACTGTCTGACTACGTTCAGTTAATTCAGCTTGTAGCTGAATCAGCTACCAGCTAATTCATAATTGTAGAGATATGATTTTTTTAATATTTTGAAACAATTTATCACCTGTTCCTTTTTACCCCAAAAACGGTGTAAAAAAGCCAGGCGACAATAGTGCGGACAGAGGAAAGCCACTATTTTTGAAGTTTTAGGCGCGACTAGGGTGTAAATCCATACAAATGCAACGGAAGTGAGTTACGGTCGAGTGAAGTGCCAATGATTCGTCATTCGCTCTCGATTATATCATTTCATATACGGGTCGATTGTGATTAGACGTCGTGTATGTAAAAAGAGATCTGTCGTTGTATGCGTACCGGCATCAACGTTGTATGCGTACCGATATCAACAAGGAAATCGGCATAGATAAATAAACATTTTAAAGTTACATCGTAGTACAAATCTTGAATTAATGAAAAATGCCTGAATCAAAAGAATATTTTACCCTGTTATTAAAATGAAAAATATTTTTTTTTAGGCAAGACAGATATTACTGCTGTTCAAAGAATGAAAGAGTATATCGCCAGCGAAAAAGTAAAAAAAATACAAGCAGTCAATAAATGTATGTTAATTTTAATTACATGAAGTTCTTCAAACACAATTACATGATAAGTGAAGTTGCAAAAACAATATTTGTTTAGGCGTTGTTTAACATAATCCACTGTGTGAACGAATATTATAGAAGTTCTTTATCAGCAATTACTTCATTTCTCTAATGAAGGTTCATTTCTAAATGCTAATTACAATGACAAATCGATCATGTCATACTGGAAGTATGCCTTCAATTACATTATTGTTTTTAAATATTATACATATTTTTAATGTTATTATAAATTATAATTTATAATTTAATACACATTATATAAATGTGTATAATGGTTGACACTAATAAATGTGTGCATCATGAGGGTTACCATATTCTTTATTTATAATTATTATATGATGTATTTATTTTCACTTAAATGCCATCTTGTAAAGTAGCAAATAAGTTTTACTTTAATCGCGTGTAAACCTTACGCGCACTCTTTTTTTATATTTTTCAAAAACTTGTTACCTGTTACTCTTTATCCCATAAACAGAGTAAAAAAAGATAGCCAGCGGATAAGAAATCCACTATTTTAATTTTATTAAGGTATTATATAATATTAGCTACACTATGTAATCAATCAAAGCAGTTTTAATTATTAGGTTGAACAACAGACGTGAAAATTTCTTTCTATAATATCAATAATAATCTGAATATGTATTTTTAAAAATAATTTAAAAAAAATCAACTCTTACTGCTTCATAAATCTTGCTTTGGTAGTTATTTTTGTTCAATTTATTGTAATCAGACTCATGGTTTCTTGAAATTCAATTGTTAGAAATGAGCTAATTATAACTTTTGTTTGAAATTCATATTTTATGAGCACATTTTTATAAGGATACAAATTAATATCTAGTATGAAACTCTGCCAGAAGAATTCATCATCAGATTCGAATTGACTATTAAATAATAACAAAGAAAAAAAAAATCCTGTAAAATTTGTAAATTTGGCCGTTTATCTCCCTCCATTACCATGCTTACCATGAAAAGCGATGATTGAATAATCACAATCACAATCATTTATTAACTTGTTTCGAGTAAAAACAAGACATATAAAGCAAAAATCTAGAATCTTCAATTTTTTTCAAATTAGGTATTTGTTCGATATGTTCGAGATTTGCGATCGCGGGATTTGTTCAAATATAACTTTATTTTTCAATAAATGCAAGTCGTTAAACAAAACCGATAAATTGACATAATAAATTTTAGTTTTATTATATCCATAAACTTTATAGTATCATAATTAAAGTACTTCATAATACTTCTGTATAATAATTAACTATGTTGAAAGATTTGTGTAATCTGTACCATCAAATAAGCCATAAATGCTGCGAACCTCATTATTAAAAAATAAATAGAATGTATTGAGTTTAATTAACATTGTAGTATTGAAACTATTACAATCAGTAGTATATATTATAAATGGTCAAATAGCAGAGCACTAAATAAATTGTAATCTCAAATATAGATTTTATGCCAGTTAGTTCAAAAATCATTTCTTCTTTTGATTAAAATATTTTGGTCCAAAAAGTTTTTGATTAGCATGATTATATCACTAATTCAAGAGAACTGTTACTCTATTTTATAATATTACGCATTATTTACATAAATATATTTGTAAAATTCGAATAATTATACTAGTTTAATATTCAATTTATTAAAAAATAAAAACGATCATATATAGACTAAACACTGCCTTATTGCTTTTAAGATAAATCTACTATCGATCCATCATTTTCTGTGACCAGATAAACATTTATTAAAAACATCCAATTTTTGTCAAACAATCATCATTTATTACATCAATTTCCAAATTTCTAGCCAAAACATAGAATTAATAAAAATATCATATGGTTAGTACCTACCTTTTGAAATTTCGCCTAATACAAAATTGGCATTTAATAAAATATAAATGTTTTTGAAAAAAAAATTATAGTGATTGATAATAAAGCAAAATCGTTTTTGATAAATAAATTAATTCAATTTTTACTATAACATTTAATTAATTGCATTTCCGATGTATACAATAGTGTCAATCCCTGCTGGAGAAATGTCGTCGCCATATCAGGAAAATGGTTTTTCTTTCAGTCGTATTCCGATCAACACAGAACGATATTCTATATGCTTAATTTATTGTTTGGTGTTTTTGCTGCTTGCCTCGATGTCTTTTGTATGGTAATTTTTAGTCTGGCAGATTTTTATTGTGATATGTTATAAAATATACTACTTATTTTTATGAATGACATCTAAGATAAGAATTGTTTCGTGTATAATATCACAAATCATTTAAATCATTAATAATTGTATTAGAGTCGTATAAATAAATAGACACTATCTTGTGAACAAGTCTGAATAAATCGAATTTTTAAATAAAAAGTAATGATGCATGTTATCACCTGTCATGAAAGAGAAATAGATTCAAATTGTCATAAAATTTAGTTTACGTTGGAAATCACACCTCTCTGGATGCAGAGATCGCTGACATATCAGCTAAATAAATCATGTATTTTTTATCAAAGCTTATAATAGTAAAGATTTAGATAATTTAAATAACTAATTTGTTTATCAAATTATTATATATTGCAAATGCCAAAGTATTGCACGTATCTGCTATTATTGAAATATTTAAACTTGATATTAATATTTTAATTGATTGATTTTTATACAGATTACATAGTGCTTGCGTAAAATTTCTAAATTAAATTTAAATTTAATACTGAGATATTATAACGTTAAGTTCCAAATGCAAAAGATCTGGCAATAAATATATAAAAAATTGAACAATTTTCGCAAAATTAAACGAACTTTATCAAAATATTATCATATTTATTAACAATCTATATAATAATAATAATAATTGCTAATAAAGTATAGAGTTATATAGTTGCTTCGAGTTTTGCATTGTAATAAAAAAGTATAGGGTGAAGTGAGAACCGCGGGTAAATAGATCCATCATCAATATTTCAAAAACAAGTAAAGTTAGAATTTTTTTAACAATATTTGGAAGTAGAGGGCAAAAGATGTATAACCAGCCATCACTTTGATTCTCACGACGTTACCATCAAAAAATAAAATACCTGTTCAACCTTATGTAAATAAATAATAATAATAAAAATAAAAGTGTTATCCTTGTAAAAAATGTACTCATGAAATTTCTATTGTGTATTGGTTGAATCATTAATAAATCTAAAATTCAAAATAAGACATCGAATCTGTTTGCTCCCTTGCTGTCCCATTTTACTCCGCTCATGATGCAAAAAGGGACAGTTGAAAAATATTATAAAAATAGGGAAAAAACAAATAGTTTGATAGTTGTTTGTTTGATATGTATTATGCGTTGTGATGTAGTTTATTTGATTTAGACAGTATAATTACTAAAAGTCAAATTGGACTTTTGAGCCCTGCCGTACACCATCTATCTACTAATTATAGGGCATCAATGAACAATTTTAACTAATTTAATAAAATTAAATTCAATCAGAATAAGCAAAAATTTCAACACTTGTATTCCTTCTTAAGAAAATTCTGTATAATTATAATAAGAATGTGTAGTCATCTGCCTTATAGTATATTAGGTGGTATATTAATTCTGGCTTTTGTATTAAAATAAAAATAGTATTCATTTAGTGACACCCATAATTTGCATGGAAACTACTTGAAAGTAATCAATTTGGGTATTATATTATGAAATAAATTTGTAACATAAAACTTTTTTGTCTATTTGATTATTCAGCTCACGGATCTGTCTTCGGAGAAAATACTTCTGTAACAGTAGATACCCCCAAAACGTAACTTTATATAATATATACATTTTTACTCTTAGAAGTATTTGTATATATTTATTTTTAGTGTTGTGGGAAACATGAAAGACTATCAATTATATAAAATCTAATTTTATTACCGATGACTAAATGTTTTATAAAATTTAATGAAATAAACATCAATTATTCAACAAGTTCATAATCCAGTAACATTTGTGAATGAATGAAAACCTATTATTCAATTATGAATACCAGCAGTCAAAAACTAATATAAAGCAATAATTTTAGTATTAGTCATAAAATTTAAGTTCTTCAATATTATATCAATATCTATTCCTCTAGTTATGTATTTTCAATATAAAACCTTACGATAATATCACGAACCCTGGCAATAGCCCTGGTTCTGTGCTGGAAATCGTATGTCGTTTTCCGTAACGACCCATATAGCCTACGCTTCTTACTAAAGCCCGCAAATCCACCGCTTTTTAAAACTTTAAACGAAAACTTGAGTTATATTTTTCTTACTGACTGAAAAACGTAAAGCGTATTAGAATTTAACGCCAATGATTTATGCAGACCCCGTATCAGAACTTTTCATATTTTCACACACGAATTAATGTTGAAGGAAATAAAGAATCTTGTTAATTCTAAAGGCAAGCTTAGTAGAACATTACTAATTTTACAAGTTGTAAGTTGCATTTTGCCTTTATATTCATGATTCAAAAATAGAAAAGTACTATTGATCTAGAATTGATTTAGAATTTTTAAAATAGCCGAAAAGTCAATATCATGTTTTAATTACAAGGAATGCTTTCAAAAGTTTTCATTTAATACTACAATTATAGGAAACAAGTTAAAAGAAAGATTCAACTGACGTCTGTATGAAATTTGTTTTTCATATATTTCTTGAAAAATTCAAATTTTCTAATTTCTTGAAAAAATAAAAAAATTATTCTTTGAATAATAATCATAAATAGATTGGCACAGTATTGATTTCCAACTGATTTTTTTCAAGAAGGTTCAACATTTTGAAACAGGTGAAAAATGCTTTAAAAAAAATAAAAAAAATAAAGTTAAATAAAAATGTTTAGAAATTCAAATCGAAATCCAACGACCATTATTTCATCAAAGTAATAAAAAATGCACGTACGAATGGTTTTGGCTTTTTAAAATCTATCTAGAATATTTTGATTAAATGTTTAATAAAAAAATATTTTTAAAAGTGTTAATTACGAATAAATAGTTTACCGATAAATATCTAGAAATAGTACATATTATTAAAAATAAGACCGATAGTTAGGTAGTAGTTTTTAAATCTCTATAACAATAACCATATTTTTTTCAAACAGTTAATCACCTTAATAAATAGGTAATTAATTAAAAAAAAAACGGTAATTTAGTAATAAATTAATCACCACAAGAAACAACCTACATTTGTCGGATGTTTTTTGATTTCCCAAATCGATTAAGGATTTTTTTTTTAAATATTGAGAAGTATTCAAATATTGAATTATTAAAAACGGCAAAACCGATTATTGTTGAAAACTAATTTATTAAATAATTATTTTATATCGAATTTTCATATTTTCGAATCCGGTGCAGTTTTTTTTAGGAAAATGTAAACAAAAGGAGAAATTTGCGTTTGCACATTAACACTTTGCTGCTAAACTATTCAGATTGACTTGGAACGTTCAGTAATCTTAAAGAAACGAGTAGATTTTTTCTTACAAAAAATATAAATTTCTTCTGTTTTTTTTTAAATTAAATTTTAGAAAATTTTATAATACCTACTACCAATACTAACAAAATTTAAAAGAATTATATTCATAATGTTGGAAATTTTTCTGAGATGTAGTAAATTAAAAGTCCTCAGTCAATTTGAACAAAATCATAAACTACCATTTTTTCATGCAATCCGTATGTTCTCATAATAGTTTACCATCGCCATTTATAATACAATTTTTAGAAAAGTGAAATAAAAATTTTAATTTACCTGTTTTCTAAAATTCATAGATAACACAAGTCCACAAAAAAAGTTTTTACCGCTAAACACAAATCTAAGATCAAAATTGATGACACAAAATTTAAAAAAAATATAAAACAACAAAAGCTCCGATCTAGTAATTCATCTGCATAATAATTAAAATAATTATTATAATTTCTGTCAATCATTTAATTGATGCTGTCAAACTGTTGAAATAATGAAACTGTTGAAATAATGATTTAAGGTGAAAAGGGGCAGAAAACGACTGAAATTATAAGATTTTAATTACAATAGAGAAGAATTCTTTTATAGTCTTTTTTTAAATTTTTGACCCCCCAATTTTGACTGTGAAACTACATAAAAAACTTACATTAAAAAACAAACCCAATATAGCCAACCATTTTTGTGTTCCTGTGTAATTTAAAAAGTTTTGTGTAATTAATATTACTTGTTCAAACCATCGAATTAATTTAAATAATAAAGCAACAAATGAAATCATGTTTCAAATCTATAAAATAAAATTCAATGTACTCTTATCTTTAGTGTGAATTCAGCTTTGGCTTTGGCTACGAACGCCTTGTGGATATTTATTGGATACATAACTTTATTTTCACTTTCAATTCTCTTCCCTGTTGTTACGAGGGTTTTGAGAGTTTATAAATCGAGCTATATTTCCTCCTGTTAAAGGGTCGTTTAACTGATGATTTACCCTTATCGCACAATGTTCAATTTTCTTATACGCTCCATGTATCGGGAACCGTAACTATACTGCCGTTAACCTTAACTGCCCAACTTTTCACGTAAATTTGTCATTTTCTCATGACAGATGTTTAATAAATTGACTGGGAAATGATAATTCTGATAGGACTGAATGCACAAACTCTTATACTAATGATATTTGAATAATGAGACTTAAATGTTATTGTAAATGAAGTCAATATTCATAGTTGAATTTCACTAAAAATTAATAGTAATTACAACAAATTATGTAAAGAAGATACTCATTGAGAAAAAATAGAATGTATATATTTCTACGCATGAGATAATACAAAAACACAATCCTGCATTTAATTTAATTATAAAGATAGTAGAAAAATAACTAAAATCTTCGTTAGGGTAGTGCTGGGCACTAAAGTTCAATTTGACCTTGAGCACTCGTATTTTGAAAACCAAACCAATTATATCAAAACAAATAACACATATCAAACGAACAACTATCGGACTATCTTCAGTAAAACTCCCAGCTATTTCATATTTTAGAAATATTTTTTTACTGTTTTTTCAATTGTCACCTGATCCTATAGGCTAGGTAAAAACGGTGTGCCAGGGGGCACATAGGTCTAATGTTTTATTTTTAATTTTAAAGAGATTTTACGAAATATAATAGCAACATTAGTCAACTATTGCAAAATATAAAATTCATAGGTACATGTTTTACAGAGATAAAACTGTATATAACCTTGATCTGGTACTACGTCAAAAATATTCATCAGCAGAGCTAGAATAACTAAATATTTAATTGATCTAGTGCAATTTTTTTTATTAAATTAATTTAATTTTTCATTTACTATTTTTAATAGTTTACACCTTTGCCAGGGTGAAACTGTTAAGTTTTGTATAAAAAAATTCGATGATTCTGTTTATACATTTGTGAAGAAATAAATGGGGCTGATGATTTCATTAGTCGGTTTGTCTATTTAAATAATGTAATGCAAAAGTTATAATTTATTCTATCTATCCTAAGTAAGCTTTCACATCAAACAAGTATTTTATGCAAATAACTCTACATATCAAATATGCACGAACCATGTTATTGAATGTTAGTTTCATCAAACTTTATGTATAAATCGAAAATTATGCATATATTAGTTTAGAATTACCTTATGGAATACAGATGGATCGCCAATCTGAAAACTAATCAGATTAAAAATTTTATATGATTTGATAAATTTAATGATTGCAAATCAGAGACTTACACGGGTGTTATAGAAACGCGAGCGTGCAGCACTTGCTCAGATTTTTTCTACTTTTGAATGTATTCTACCACATTAAATCAAATAAAATTTTGGACAGTCAAAGAAAATTGTTTATCCTTTTTAATGATGCTAATTAAAAATTATTCCAAACAACCGCACTACTCGAAAATTCATAACAAAAAATATTTTTACTTTTTCATGCACTAAAAATAATTATTAAACAATATTTGTTATTAACAATATACTATATTGATAACAACCATGTGAAAAGAATAACGTTATTTGTTTGTCAAAATCTTTTACAGTTGCTATAAAAAAACGACTTTGAAATAAGGAGCCACTTTCACATATTTTAAATGATATCTCAGCCAAATTATGAGCTACAGATTTAAAATATGGTATATCGAATTTTCTCAATAATACCTATAAAATGGTTTAAAAATCATTCAAATACTAAGGTGGGACCAATTCCGTTGCACGAAAACAACACGCAACACGCCAATGCCCTTTAGCTTAATGTTTTTACCAGACATCACATATAAATAATTATTGTTTTATAATTCGAAACAACATATTGAAAACACAGATAATACACTTGTTTACATGTGAAAATCAACTAAAAGCATTACACTTGAATTTGAATTTGAGCAATTTAATTCAATTAATGTTTTATTCCAAAAATCAATTTGACTAGCAAGGAGTCTACGACGTCTTGCTTGCTCAATCTTCAAAAGCAAAATCAAGTATTTAACCAAAATCTAACAATTTTCTATATAAATGCTTACTTATTTTTTTACAAATGTTCAGAAGCTCAAATTCAAAGTTTTTTGTTGGCATTACCCACAGAAATTTAAATGAAACAATTGTACCTCTTGAATTTTTTATTTAATAATTTTAGTGTATAATATTGTTGTATCATATCTTATTATAAAACATTCTATTTAGAAATGATGATAATTACGAATAAATTGAATACAGAACAAATTATATTTTTGAACTTCTATACAATTAAAATAAATTTATAAAGTTTTGTTATTTGTTCTTTGAAACAATTTTGAAAAGATAGTATGAATAAAATATCTTGTAAAAAATATAAAATATTTTAAATTTTGTGAAATTTTTAATCATATTTTTATCAAAGCGTGGGCCAAAGGTTCTGTGTATCTTAATGAAAATTAATTCAACCTCCCGAGATAATTTGCATGCATTCAGTCTTGATGTAATTATTAAATGTTGGATGTAGATTAAATCTTTAAGATTTTACAGAACTATTATAATTTATCAGTAACTGTGCTGTGGATTAAGAATACTTAATGAGATTACTTTATCTGCGTTGGTGTCTCTTTGAGTCATAGAAATGGATGTAACTGTTTAAAGTTGAAAATTATTTTATTCAAAAGCATTCGTTAATTCTTTTGGAAAAAATTATCATCATTTATCTGGTGATTAATTCATTTTTCAGAAGTCATCATACTTCTATGAACAATCAAAACATAAATGATGATAAATAAAATGTAACCTTGGTGTGTTTGCTATAATTTAGTCCTTAGTAACACATGAACGCGTTAGCTTTTCCACAATCTAGGTGTTTAGGTGGATACCCCATATTCGGTTATATGTTTTAAAAGCTCCCTAACATTTTCAGCGTTCAATTTACAAAAAACGGGTCCGGAAATATACCTAAATAATATATAAAAGATACGCGAATTCATTCACATCACGTAGAAACAGTGTTGTAAAACCCGTCAGTGGGCGGTAACATGAAACGATAGCTGATAAACACATTTCACAAAATCGAATTTTCTCTATATATTTTATAATACGTAATCCAGATATGAATGAACAATTGTGAAATACAGAAATTGGTCTTATTAATAAAATTACCGTTTTAATCATTCTACGCACCATTTTATGCTATATGATAAGGTTTTAATTTTTGAAGTAAAACTTCTTTAAGCGCGACTAGGGTGTAAATTCGTACAATTGCAACGGAAGTCCGTTACGGCAAATAGGATAAGATAAAAGCCGAATGCCAATGATTCGTCATTCGCTCTCGATTATATCATTTCTATACGGGTCGATTGTGATAAGTCGTCGCGTATGTGAATAAAGATCTGTTGTTGTATGCGTACCGGCATCAACGTTGTATGCGAACTGATGTCAACAAGAAAACCAGCATAGATAAATAAACATTTTAAAGTTACATCGTAGTACAAATCTTAATTTAATGAAAAATGTCTGAATAAGAAGAAAATTTTGCCCTAAAAAATAAAAAATATAAAAGTAAAAAAAAGCAGTCAATGAATTTATGTTAATTTTGATTACATGTAGTTCTTCAAACACAATTACATGATGAGTGAAGTTTTGAAAACAATATTTGTTTAGGCATTGTTCAAGATAATCCACTATGTGAACGAATATTATAGAATTTATTAATCAGCAATTACTTCATTTCTATAAGGAAGGTTCATTTCTAAATGCTAGATACATTGGCAAACCATATTTGATCATCCTATCTCATATTTCTAGAGTTATATAAACTGAATTGCAAAGTTTAAATTATATATCTCAAGTACACAAGTGAGCTTTGGAATTTTAGATAAATTTAAAATTTAAATCCGAAATATATTTGATGTTCAAAAAAAAAAAAATTTTGAGAATTAAAAAAAAAAGCTTTTCCAAAAAACATCGTTTCGTCAATACAAGCAATAGGTCTTTTAAATCATTCAAATCGGATGTTTAGTTCTCTCTGAAATACAACCATTTTTTGCACATTTAGCTCTATATCTACGGAATGGCTGGACCTGCCTTTGCCCAAAAATAATTACCTCTCCCAAGCTTCTTCTCCCAATCATTACAAATTGAATGTTTTTAGATCATTCAAATCGGATATTCAAAAACTCGTATTGTATTTTATGCGCTCTTTGCTCCGTATCTCCGTAACGGCTGGACCTGCTTTTGCCAAAAACTAATCAGCACATCTCCCCATCAGTAGGAATCGAATGTTGTTTGAACCATTCAAATCGGTTGATCCGTGCACCCGATATCGTGGACAAAAAATAGTATTCACACAAAGCAAACACACATATCTATTTTTTCTAGGGTATACCATTATGTTTAGAAACCTCTGAACAGTGAAGATATGCAAAAATGTTTAGTTTTGATTTTCGGACGAATTACTATGACTTACCCTTACTTAGGATTGCTAGCAAACCGAAGAGTTATATTAAAATTTTTTGATACATTTTTGTGGATGCGGATTCCTAAAATTTTAATATAACGTCATATCTTGAATTTGAGAGTATCGTTTCGACTGGATCCATACTAGAACCACCTATATACACTGCATACAGTTGGAGGCGCTTCTCCGTAATGTTTGCGTAAAGTACCCTAATGCATTATAATTATGCATAAACAAGATAAAGTGTCTTGGCGGTCTACTGAATATTTATGACTTGCATAATTTATTACGACAATACGTCGAATTAATTTCTGACATTGTAAACATAAATAATTAAGGCGAAAACCGAGGTTGAGATAGCCTAGCCGAGACTCTCTTTAATAAATATGCTAATCACGAAGTATCAACATTTAACAAGAAGTAATGAACGCCATGTTAGCAATTTATTTGCACCCGAAGACGAGTTGTTGTGCGAATATCAATGATTTAAGTTACGCATAACTTTATAACTTAGATCATTTTCTCTAATTAGAACAAACGAACGCTCATAATATAGCCATTTTTCTCACCAGACCATCATATATCCAATCTCCAAAAATGCAATCTCTATAAGCTCAGTATGATAGAGTTTCATAAAATTTCAAATACACAACTTCAATACATTAACTTCAAATACACAAGTTTTTTTGTGTTTCATTAAAGAGTAATCAGATGTAACATGCAAAGTTGTGATGATATTGTTGTGATATTTTCGCTCAACTCCGTGGATTTTTCCAAGGCAACCCAATAGGGATGTGCTATATATTTGAAACAATTTTTATTAGAAGCCAGCTAAGTGGTTGTTCTTTTTTATAACACTGATTATATATTTTAATTATAGCAGTAAAACCGAGGAGAATTATTTTCACTTCAAAATATATTCCCATCTGAAAATAAATAAATGATGTAAACATATATTGATTTGTATTATAACAAGAAATACCATACAAATTTAATTCTGCAATCATGTAGTACTAAATATAATAGCAGATCTTTGTAACAAATTTTGGCCCAATTTCTGAAATAAATAGATTCATTGTTCTAATTCTATAATTCTTTTTGTAAGAGTAAGAGTAAAAAAAATGAATTTATCAATATTGAACATTCCAAAAATACGTTGAACGGCAATTTTTTAAAGTGAATTCCATATGTACTACTAGCTCGGCTTCATAATTTATTATTTATTAATTTTACTAATTTATAGACGGTATCTGGATAAATCTGATAAATTGAGCCAAAAACCCAAAGAAAAGAATAATTTTGTTAGTACTTAATTGTTTTATCATCACCTGAATAATTGATAATAAAACATATAACATATTGATAACATATTGATAAATGTGAAGAAAATGCAATAGGAAGAAATATATATAAATACATGTTGAGCAAAATGTTTTTATTTTTATTACTATAAAACAATATCTAGAATTTTGGAATAAAATTATTATGATTTATTCATATGAAATTATGTTGTACCAATTGTCTTCTGCACAGAATGTAATTTATATAAAAAAAATTATACAAATCATTGTATTCATCTAGTTACATTATTTAAGAAAACAAGTATATGAAATATTATAATGTTTCTGTTAATATGAAAAACTATTTTTGCATAGTATATTGTTACTATAAATCATGTCGAGATCTAAGTATTGGAACGGATATACTAAGAAAATTGATGTTGTGCTGGGTAAAATTAGCAGATTCAAATAACAAGAAAAATATTTCACTAAACTATTTATAAGTTTCATTAGAGGAACATAATGAGACTACCTAATCCCTCATTATTTCTTTTAGATTCTGAGAATACAAATCTCAATTATTGTTATGTAATAGTACAAGCATAAATTAGTCAGTTTTAGTGACACCACCCTTACATAAACGTAAATATATATTTTATATATGATTCCATCAACACAATCTACCTAATGGGGTTATTTAGAAACGCAAGTAAAAACGGGCCGTTATGCCGAATAAATCGATTTCAAATGTACCTTTATATATATATATATATATATATATATATATATATATATATATATATATATACTCATATACCTAATTGTGTACCAATACAGCAATGATGTCAAACTCGAGGCTGCCGTTAGAGTAAATTTCAAGCTTTTTGTCTATGACAATCCAAATAACAGATTTTCTAGATCTAAATTAGATGGAAAATATTTTTCTGAAAGGATATAAGCTAACCTAGTCCTTTTTCAAAATCAACCACATATATTATTTCAAAACTCTTTTCAGCTAAGTATGTTTTTATATATATTAATAAATAATTATAAATCGAATAAGCAGATAACTCAAATTGAATACTTAAATAAGATAGAAGTATTGAAGGCTATTGAAAACATAATCTATTAAAATAATTAATATATATGATGAAAAATTATTATTTAGATTATTTAGAATTATTATTCCATTTGAAACAAACAAAAATAATAATAAAGAACTATTTGTTGGAGTTGGGGTGCCGTTTTAAGTGCTCATTGCTGCGAGAAATGAGGTCAAAAATACAAATTTGAAATATATAGAGTAAAGCAGGGTTTAAATTTCCGAGAGGAAAAAGGTCCACCACCAATATCTCAAAAACAAGTAAAGTTAGAAATTTTTACCAGCAATGTTTTAGCCATCACCTTAATGATCACGACGTTGGCATCAGGAGACAAAATACCTGATCAACTTTTTATAAAGTGTTATCCTTGTAAAAAATGTTGAAATGAAATTTCTAGTTTGCCTTAGTTGAGTAATGTAGCTAATATTTCTTAAAGTCCCTTTGAAATTAAAAATAAGACATTGGATCTGTTTGGATTTGTTTTGCTGGCTGTGCCATTTCATCCCATAGAGTAAAAAAGACAAATGACAAATTTTAGAAAAATAGAAAAAAATTGACCTTTGTGCCTCTCCCTACCCTACACCATCAATACAATTATGAAGTATGAATGAATATAATAACAATTAGTGAGAACATCCACTGTGTTAGTTCTTAACATATATCTATAAAGATAGTTAAAAAACAATTAATAAATGTATGTGCGAGACAGAGAAATTCTCATAAAAACTTTTGGATCTATTCTTTGCTTTAACATTTTTGTTTATATAAATTACATTCAAACATGCAACAAATTATATCTATAAATAATATTTGATATTTTTCTATTTCACTTGCTGAATGATCCATAAAATATCTATAAAATTAACAAACTATAATATATTCTGCAGGTGGTTAGATATCGAAATAGTCCCAATGTGTTTTTTATCTTCAAAGCACTATCGATTTATTATGAATTTTTCAAGGTAAAAATAAAAAAAATACTATTTTATATATTAAAATTATATCTACCAGGTCATCCAAATAAATATTTAAACGAATTGAGTGAGGAATCTCCTACTCAAAAATTAAAAAAAAAATGGTGATACCATCAAAAATAAAATGTCATTGAAGATAAGCTCTTCAAAGGCATAAAGACCAGCATATTGTCTTAAAAAATAATTTAAATTTTGATTGACAATAAATATATGCATACCAAAAATAATCATATCTAAATGTATCTGTCAAAAATAATTAGCTTCTCTATATAACCGGCCTATGAGCCTTCAATTTGATACTATAGACTCTATAGAGCAAGGTAGATACTGAGATTTTAATGTATCAGCGAAGTGGAAACAGCGAGTCCCGAATCATATTGACCACCGGCGGCCCACACAAACTCCAAATGTTACAAACTCAAAACTGTGAGTCGCTAACAAAGTTTAGAACAAAAAAAAAAAGTATGTCGTATAAATAGTCGGAGTAAATAATACAATTTCAATAATTGAATTATTGAATTTGAAAATGTTTGGGTGCCGGTGGTTTTTCGGTTTCGCAGGAAATAACAGTTGATGGTCTCGCGTTACAAGTTGATGAAGTGCTCGCATTCACTATCTGCGCCATGAAATCAATGTGTAATGATCTGTGTGAAAGCACCAGGGCACTCCCCAGGGGTTGTTATTTTTATGTAGCATTTTTATAAATTTTCATTCTCCATCAAGGATTTAAACTCAAAGATTTTTTGTAGAATTCTGGAAACGGAAATATATTTTAACAACAAAAATGCAACAAACCATTAAATATAAACAAGTTTTTTCATAATATATAAGTACTAATAGTTTACCAGTAATAGGTTGTATAGGCAATGTACTATCTTTAATTTGTCTATTTAGTGTTTTCTCGGCGTTGCAGGTCATTCTGAATCAACTGAGACTAAATTTGGAAAAAGTATGTATATATGTATAATTGAGCCAATATTTGACCTTCCGCCGACGTTTTCTCAAAATCGGCTGAATCGATTCAAAAAGCTTAAGGCCATTACAGGAAACTGATAAGCATTCGCATTGGTTAATTTTTTGATACGATCGGCAGAGCCCTTACTTTAGAATTGGTAAAACAGCGTAAAATTTTTCATCCGCGTTTCAGCCAAAAGTCATGAATCAATATCAAAAATTCAATAACTACTCGAAAGATATGTTTCAAAAAGCTTAAGGCCATTACAGGAAACTGATAAGCATTCGCATTGGTTAATTTTTTGATACGATCGGCAGAGCCCTTACTTTAGAATTGGTAAAACAGCGTAAAATTTTTCATCCGCGTTTCAGCCAAAAGTCATGAATCAATATCAAAAATTCAATAACTACTCGAAAGATATGTTTTAAAAATTGCGTTAATCAGTTCTTGGCAAATATCGGGTGGGGCATTTTTTTGTAATTGATTTTTCGACTTCTTTAATGAATCTTTGTATGACGGTGGAGCATCAGATCTTAATGAATAAACTAAATTATTGCAGTCTTACAAAAATGGTTCAATTATAAAAATTAATTTAAATTCAAGCGAATCAGACGCAAATTTAGAAAATTCTTCGTGTATGTGTTAAATGTGTGTTTGTTTTTCAATAATTTATAATAAAAAAAATGTACAAAATTGAATAATGTGCATTAGTTTATAACATTATAGGTTGCCGTATAGTAACTCGAGGTGTACTAATGGATCACTCAGAAATTATTACATTGACTTCTTACTAATTAAGTCAATTATTTACACATGTCTGGAAGTTCATGCAACTTTTTTTCGAGGTAAGGTGACTATTCGTTCCGGTTTAACCAGGACAGTCCCGGATTTTTATCGTGTGTCCCGAGTTTTTCTAAAAGCAACATTTGTCCTAAGCTTTGATCTTTTGTCCCGGAATGTTCCGGGTTTTTGGGTTAGTATTGGTTTAAACTGAACTGTTGCAATTACTTTATAATAAAATTACAACTATTCATCAAATATATAAAAAAAATTATATAATGCAATATGTCATGATTTGGAGAATTTCCGAATGCAAACTTCGTGGGTGCTAAAACGACATCTGTCATTAAGAATTTCGAACTTACATTTTCAATTTTACGAAAATTAGCAAAAACTACGATAACGAACTTTTCGAACGTCTAGCACAAGTGTTTACTTTTACTAATAATAAGTTAAATATAAAGAATATTTAACAGAATTTTGTACGAGGCTTATAAACAAAAAATGTAGAGATAAAAATATACCACATGATCGAATGATAAAGTCCTACTAAAAATGTCTTATTTAAAAAAATTAATTAAAAGTAACTGATTTTTTGTGTATCCATAAATACAGTATATTTATTATTTTGAATCATATTTAAGTCATTTAACATGATGGCAATCCGATCTAATAATCACCTTATGACTGTATATAATGACCGAAAATTTGAACACAATGCATCAATGGAAAAATCACATTACACTGATTACATATAATGAATATTGATTTTTCATTTAACATGATGGCAATCCGATCTAATAATCACCTTATGACTGTATATAATGACCGAAAATTTGAACACAATGCATCAATGGAAAAATCACATTACACTGATTACATATAATGAATATTGATTTTTCTTCGCATCATTTATTGCTTCGAGTTTTTTAAAATAGCTAGATAATTCTAATTTTATATCATTTGTACAACATTTATATTTCGCAATATTTCTGCTTCGGTTGACAGTCGTACACACTGCGAGTGGAATGAATTAAAAAGACAATTTAAAAATATTCCCGAAGGACCAATATATGAACTGCTGGCAGATATAAAAACCCCATGAGCGCAATGCGCTAACATTTAAAGTGTATTTATCTCTTTAATAATATTTATATTAATTCTGTGTTTTTATATCGTTCCAAAATATTCCAGGAAAAAAATATGATTTTGTTTCGTGGAAATGTTTCTGCAATTGTTTGTATATAGATCAGATTAGTGATACATAGTAGGTAATATTTTTTGCAGCAGTTTGTAAAACAATAGAGATCAGAAATACTAAGTAGAGTAGGACAGGGCATAAAGGTCTAATTTGACTCTAAGCAAATATATTGTGAAAAACAAGTCAATTATATCACAACAAATATCACATATCGAACAAACCAATATTTGACTAAATTGAGTAAAGCTCCCAGTTAATTCAGAATTGTAGAAATGTGTTCTTTTTGCTGTTCTTCAAAAATTTGTCACCTTATTCTATTTACTCCATAGACGGTATAAAATAGGATGACCAGGGGCAAACAAGTCCAATGTCTTATTTTTACTTTTATAGGAATTTTACTGAATAATGACGACCTTGAAAGAAGTTAGATGATGGCAGTGTTCATTTCCCCCCTGTTGTTGTTATTGTTAAATATTGTTGTTAAAAAAATTCTTAACTTTAATTGTTTTTGAGATATCGGTGATGTACGATTTAACCCACGATTCATAAATACATACTATGGTATTTAAAATACTCTGCATTAACAGTTAATATAGTTATATAATAGTATTCTAAAATAGACTTTTAACCAAATTACTAAATTAATAGACGCATTTTAAGAAAATGTTTGCAAAAATATTTAAAAGTGTTGTTATAATATTTAGATTTTTATATCAAAATGCTTATGTAAAACAAAATTATTTTGATTTTAACTTTAAATTTCGATTTTAAAAAGTAAAATTCTAACCAATTTGCTGAAGAATAGTAATAAATAAACTTGGTATTCACCTTACGAGAAAAGGTTTACATAAAATATTCAGATGTTTGTTTAAATTATTTGAATGTTTATACTAAAATATTGATATTCAAAAATAATACAGAACCATCATCTTGTTTCATGAAAAGCATTATAGATTGATATTTTAATCAAATCGAAATATGGTATTCTTTGTGAGAATAAGTGTTTAAAGAATTATTAATATATGCAATTTGTATATAAAAATGTCTATGTTTAAAAATAAAGCAGAACTATAAATTTTGTAAAAGCAAAGTTTTATTAAGTGTTAATATTTTAGAGCGTAATATTTATGAGAAACAGAACTCATGTTAAATGCAATTATTTCAGAAATGTACCAAACACAGTTTCATAGTTTTTATATCCTAGATATTTTAAAATTTTCTTTACAATTATAGCCTTAAATCAAATATCTAATATTTCATCATATATAACAAAATTGCTTCAATCAAAATCCAAGTTAAATTTTTGACGAGGAATTTAACAAGTCTAGGTAAAGGTGAATATATTTCATAATCGCAGATAAATAGCAATAATTATGATTCACAGAAAATAGAATATTTTTGACTTGTAGCACATCGTTTACTTAATTAACTTGAAATCCAATCTTTAAACTTTCACTACTTATTACATATACGATATATCGTACTATATCAATTAGTTGAGGTAATATCAAGTATCATGTAGTATATCGAGTTTATAAATTAACTGCAATTTACATGAAGTTTCTGCAACTTAGCTAATATACAGTTTGAATTTTAGTAAATCTTATAAACAAAGTATGATAGATAGTATTGATAATATTCATATTTCTTAGTTGAATATACACTAAATTTTGAGCAAAGTTGAATTTCCGTTGCTTTCAAACAGAATATGAAAAATGATACATGCCTTTCACTCTATACAGAGTTAATGTTTCTGTAGAAAGTTATAAAACTTCCATTACTTCTGTACAAACGGCATTTCTAGAATCACAGCTACGAAAAAACGATATTTCAAATTTATTTGACATTGTTTTGTTTATCATTTTTTGCTTCGTCCCAGTTATTGCTCTTACCACATTGATCTGACTGACCTACTTCAAATTCGCTATCAGGTCATTTGGGAAACGAAATGAAATTATGAAAATTTATTACAAGTACCGAACACTACTATGGCTTAATTTAGTTAAATCGAATCGCTAATTTATTTATGATTTTGCTAAAATATCCAATGAAAATATCCATTAGAATAATACAAATTACACTAGTAAGTTCTATGATCTTGTAAAAACATAATTTTGAGTTATTTTGTTAGTTTCGACAATTTTGTATGTATTTATTATATTTTCTAATCGTATTATTTCTATTTACAGGATGAGAAGAACCAGTTATTGATCACGAACATATGGCTGAAACTCGTAAGTAGAAATTTTATTAGCTTTATATGGTAGATCGGGGCTAAAAGGTCAGCTGGTTAAATAGTCCACCATGATTATCACAAAACTAAATAAAATATAAATAAATATAATTATTTGATAATACTATTTTAAAGTAAAAAGCAAATAATGTGTAACCAGACACTACCTTAATTCTCACAACCTTGCTGTCAATATTCATACCAACAAACTTTTTTTTGTTGGTAGTTTTTTTTGGTTTTGAGCTCTCGTATATAATACATGATACCAGAATATTATTTTTAGGTATACATTAATTGTTTGGTAGTATTGTTATTTCTAGGTAAGATTCAAATTTTTTAACTCCCGTAGGGCAAGTTATAGTAATCGCAAAAAAATCGAAAATGAAATTTTTCATATATCTTTACGTTTCAAAGGTTTCTGAACATTTTGGCATACCTTAGAAAAAATGGATGTATGTGTGTGTGTGTGTGTGTATGTGTGTGTGTATGTATGTACGTGTGTGTATGTATGTGCGGATACAAATTTTCGTCGACGATTTCGGGAACACGGATCAACCGATTTGAATAATTCAAAAAACATTCGATTGGTATTGATAAGGAGACGTGCTGATTAGTTTTTGGCGAAGGCAGGTCTAGCCGTTCCGAAGATACGGGGCAAAAAGTGCCGAAAACGGTAACTCAGTTTTTAAAAGAACAGAGCGTCCGATTTAAATAATTCAAAAAACATTTCACTTGTATTGACAAGATGAAGAATCGATAAAATTTTCATTAAGGTAGGTCTAGCGGTTTCGGAGATATGGAGGAAAAAGTAAAAAAATTAGCCATTTGGCGGTCAAAAATGATCATTAGACATATGCACATCAAATTATCAGACATTTTATAGAGATTTTAACAATAAATATACATTTTGTTAACATTCCTATGGGTTCCGTACCAATGCTTATGCGTTAGACAGCGACGCGGCGCTTACGCGCTTCATATTTTGTCCCTATGCAGTTAAATCAGTAATCGTACTGATAGCTTTGAAAAAAAAGTTCAGATCTTCCACAATATGTCAAAATAAAGAAAAAAAATTTTTTTTTCAAAAAATAAAAATTAAAAAAAAATTTTTTTTCAAAAAAAAAAAAATTAAAAAAATTTTTTTTTTTTCAAAAAAAAGTAATTTTTTGTCCATATATATAGTTTCTCAAAAATCTTATTTTTTCAAAGTACATTTTTTTAAAAAATGTTAATCGATTTTAAAAAATTAATAATTTTTGGTACGGGAAGTTCCAGCAATTTGCCTTAAGGCACGATGCCTTAATTGCCTTAAGACAGAATTCCACTTACAGCTAGTTTATATAACCTAATAAAAGCTTACATGTGGGTGGAGTAAAAACGACCAACTAAATCTTTACTTTGACAAATGTGTAATTAATAAATAATAGTGATTAAAAAAAAATTGCAAAGAAATGAATTAAATTAACATTAAACTTTTTTGCAAGAAATGAATTAAATTAACAGTAGTTCGACCTCTGTTGATGAATATTTTTCAAAAAATACCAGATCGAGGTTATATACAAAAGATTCTTTGTAAAAAATGTTCTCATAATATTTGTATTTTATATTGGTCAAGTAATGTGGCTATTATTTTGTAAAATATTTTCTAAATAAAAAAAGACGTTGGATCTGTTTGTCTCCTGGTCGTCCTTTCTTAACCCGCCCATGGGGCAAAAAAGGACAAATGACAAATTTTAGAAAAACAGTATTAACACATTTTTATAATTAGAATTTAACTGAAATTTTCACAGAACATAGTTTGATAGTTGTTTTCTCATGCATGTTATTTCTTCATGCAGTTCATTAAGTTTAGACAGTATAATTACTGAGAGTAAAACCCTTGTGCACCGCCGTACCCTATATTATAAACGAAAAAAAATATTTGTGGATTTAATTATTCTATTTTCGACTATTAAGACAATGAAATTGATTGACATTTAATATATTGTTATATCTATATGCATCTGTATATCCAACTCTGGTTCCAAAATAAAATAAAAACATACATGTATCAAAAAAGAAAACTTTAGTTCAAAATTTTTAAATTTAAATTATTTGTTTTGTTATGATTTCTTACCTCGAGATTTTCAGCCTAGAACATTTCTTCGCAAATAGCACACTTTGTAGAATCACATTAATTTACGCCCAATTAGAATGAAAATATTTTTATTTTAATTTATGAAATAGTTTACGCGATTTGAGTAAACATTTTAGCTATTTTTATTTTAGAATACTACACTCACACTGGTTAATTAAATTTCAAAACATTTCACTCACTTTTTTATTGCACTAAAACCATTTTTGTTTGAACTGAAATAAATACAAGAGTTAGATAAATGTATAATGGTATGATCTGAGTAGTGATTGAATCATATTTTGTCTGTTTTCCTAACAATTTCTAAAATTTCACTCGAACTAAACTAGTCTGATATGCACCCTAAATAACAGACTAAATTGAATACAATCTGCAATAAAAATTGCAATTAAATCATAACATTGCACAACTCTAATTAATACGCTTTTTGAAACAAATAAAATAAAATCACATCGGTTTTTTCAGAGAGAATCATACTCATTAATAAAAAGCATGTTCGTAATATGAAATAATAACGTTTTATGCAATACTGAAAATTCTGTTGTACAATAAAATGAAGTAATTAAATAAATAGTAATATGCATATGTATGCATTTAATTTCAGATTTTCAAATATTAGAAAATAAATGTTATTAAATGTAGAATATAAAATTACATACATGTACAATCGATTTCACAAAATCAATGAAACTTAACTCCGTGATTAAAAATAACTTCTAGGCTTATTGTACAATAAAATATTATTTTTGGGTATTTGAGCATTTACATTACATGATTAGCCTCGTGATTTTTTTAAAAAAATTCCATTAGTATTTTAAATTTTAGTCAGATGATTGTGTGAATTCGACTGCCTGATCATACCATTAAATGCATGCTTAAAATTGCAAAACACTCACCATACGCCTACCAGGATCTGAACACTTTTCAAGACCACTTTTATCTTTGTTTATTTATGATCTGGACATTCGCCCTTTTATTCTGGAGTGAACACAAGTCAACAGACACATAAAATAACAAATATTTTTCTTAATTATACACACTCACTTTGCACTAAAACAATACTAGCACAAACACTAAAAAAGAATTACATTGGCACTAAAAATCGGATAAAATATTTTTTTTCAAAACGATCACTAAAATAAAAACCAGCGCAAATTATCAAAAATTCGATGAGGCATCTCCTGAAAAGAAAATTTTAAGAAATTAGACTATATATATATATATATATATATATATATATATATATATATATATATATATATATATATATAACAGGGACATTTTCGAATTTTTTTGCTCCCAAGGGCGCCAATGTTTTCAAATGAATAAAAAATGAATCTCTAATAGTATCAGCTCTTAATATAAACATTTAGATAGAGCGCACGCCAATTGAAAGTTTCTTATATTTGTTATTAACATACGTCATTAAGTAAATTCTTGCGCCATCTGTATAGTATTCGTGAACTTAAATATTATGACACATAAAAATATTTATAAACCACTTGACCTCTAAACACTTACAACCCTTACTTGTCATTAACAGTACAATAAAATGCACCACATTTTATGCAATATATGTGATTAGATATCTAGTTTTACAATTTTACAAAAAAATTAAAATACACACAATATATACAATCAAATGACATCATTTTTTTAAATGCAAAACCAGGAGATACTTTAATTTATAAAAAAGTATTTCAAGATTCACTTTAATTATCTTATTATTTTTGCAGAGAAAAACGTTTGATTAATTGGATAATGTTAAATCATTATAAAAGCTATGTCAATATAAAATTAAAGAATGAAATATCATCAATACTTGTTCAGCATTTAAGTAATTTTTAATAAAAATATTAAAAAGAATACATTAAAAATATTGAACCAATTGGTTGATTTATAGACATAAATGGGTGGATGTTGATTATCGATGTTACAAGTTCAGACCAATATCAATGTTTCACCATAACATGCAAATATTCTTGAATACAAATGATACACATTTTTCATTTTAATAATAGTGTTCCGCGATATATCTATTCCTTAGAATAATTGTACTTTGCAAATTATAATTTTACCAACATCAAGACCATTGATGTTAGTTTTAATTATTTCCCGTCTTTTGCAAAAGACATTTCAGCTCTGTCAGACTTAATTATTTTCAGCGCAAAACAGAGATTGTGTTAATGTAGCATAAAAATATCAGATCACTTAGTTCGGATTTTATTTTCGCAGAAGTCGAAATGCGGCGCAGTTGAAGTAAAACAAGTTTGAAATTAAATATCTAGATTGAGTGGGGTTAAAAAGTTTTGTACAACTTGTAAACCTTACGAAATTACTTAAAATAATTAGTATAAAAGTTGCTTGAATTGACATTCTGAGAATGAAATGTACGGGAATTCATTTCAAAATTTTGTGCGCTAGTTTGACATTGCAGCTTAGTAAGTTTGTTTTTAAGATTTCATATCTGAATGTTAAGAAGTTTTAGATGAATAAATCATTTCATCGCGGAAAGTACGTTTAAATAAAAAGTGTAATCCAATAATTGAAAAACTAAATGTTTCTTGCTGAAATAGATATAAAAATGAAGGATTTGTTAGCATAAAGTTATTCAAAAAACTTATATATATATATATATATATATATATATATATATATATATATATATATATATATATATATATATATATATATATATAATATGATACAGGGTAGAGCAGGGTTAAAAGTCCGTAAGCAAAAAGATCCATCGCCGATATCTCAAAAACAAGTAAATTTACGATTTTATTAATAAAAATATTTGAAAGTAGAGGGCGAAAGACGTATACCCAGCATTCACCTGAATTTAAGACGTTTCTATCAGGAGATAAACGGCAATGTTTAAAAATCCATGGCAAAAGTATTTTCTTTCGTTTTTAGTTTCTTTGTCTATGAGCACTGTTGTTCAGTTTACGAGAGCTTTATATATTTTTTTAGATATACGTTACCTAAATGTTTTTTAAGATGTATTGTTAATTTCAACTTAGGTTCAACAGCTTTTTTATATAACCCATATAAAAGCTTACAGGTGGTAGTGGTAAAAAGGACCAACTGAACCTTCGCCCTTGTAAAGGCGTAAGCAATAAAAATAATATATGAACAATGAAATGAAGTTAAACACAGCAATTTTACAAGAGATAAATCAAATAAATAAATACTAAGACTAAATACTAGATCACGGTTATATACAGTTTTATCTATATAAAAAGTGTATCTCTGAAATTTATATTGAGCATTGGTTGAAAAATGTAGCTTCTATTTAATAAAATTCCTTTAAATCTATATATAAGACATTGAACTTTTTTACCCCGCCTATGGGGTAAAAAGGATCAGATAAATTTTTGAAAAACGGTAAAAAAGTATATTTCCATAATGATGAATTAGCTTTGATTTTTACTGAACATCAGATAGTTGTTTGTTTGATATGTGTTATTTGCCGAAATATAAATAATTTGGTTTTTGCAATATAATTGTCAAAGTCAAATTCGGCTTTTGTGCCCACCCTACCCTAAATATAATATTCATTTTTTATCCATTCATTTAACAAAGTTTCGCTATTAACCAATTTATTCCTATATATTAACAACAATAAACTCCTTCAATTTATAAGATAATGCAAACTGTAATTCAAAACTTTGATTTCGAAACTTCTACGTATGGTTGTAAATTTATTCAGCAATATTAGACAGCTAATGTTTCTATGATATGGTATTTTGCCGGCTAACACGAAAATAGCAATAACGATCCAAATTAAGATAATGGCTGTAGGATCTTAGACAAGACGAAGTTGCGCTGTAAGGGTTAAATAGGAATCTATAGACTGTGCATATCCGAACATTTAATAGACTCTTCAGAATCTACCTACGTGGGTGAATCTCACTAATGAATTCCCTTCACTATATGACCATGATTTACTTGATTCATCACATGGAACTTTGATATCTACATATCTGATAGGATTTCGTACCGTAATAAATAAAAAATTAACACAAAAATAGCAGTTCAGGCAGAAGATATTTTATCAAAAATAGATTAATGTAATATAATAAACTTTAGATAAATATCAATAATTCATAGCGGAATTAAATTTATTAAAAAAAATTCTATGCCCATATATATCAAAAGATCGGACCGACATCGAATACTGTCAAAATATTAAGCCGGGGTTACCAATAACAAATTGGCCAAGGCGGGATTAAATATTTTTTAGTTATTGTGATATTTGTTTGACACTGTTTTCAATAGATTTCACACATTATATTAGTAATATGCATCATCAACATCGGCACAATCATCACAATATATAAATCGGTTTGTCAACTTGGTTATTGTTTTATATTTTTTACCAACGTTTTTGTAACATTGTTCTACTACGTTTGGTAATATTTTTCTGTATTATTTTTCTATATCGACATAATTTGTTTGAATTTGTTTTTGCATTCAGGTCATAATTTTATTTTACAAAAATAGTACAAATTTATGAAAGGTGCTATTTAGAAAAAGTTTGTCGTTATCTTTTACCTTGATTATTTGAAACAAGCAAAGCTATGAGATACATATACTAAAATAACCTAATAAATAAATATATCTCTGAGTTGTGCCTACTATAAGAATCCGCCGTATTAGTCAATGGGTTTGATTCTAGCCTCCGCCAAGCTCGATATCAGGCGGCATAATATAAAATTTACAATTAAGGTACAGAAGTATAAACCGGTTTTATGGGCATTGCTATATACATTTATAAATATTACTTACATATATAATACTAGTGGGACGCATGGCATCGTGCCTCAAGGCAAATTGCTGGAACTTCGAGAACCGTAATTAAACATTCGAAGAATGTACATAATCAATAATTGTTTTGAATAATTTCAAATAGATTATTTATTACATACTTTTTTTACCCGCGGAACTTTAAGCCCCGCTCTACATTAATTTGAAAAATACAAACATTTTATGAAGCTGATATATAATCAACTTCCAATCACCGGTATTTTCTTGTGTAAAAATTATATGTATCTGCCTCAATTATATTGTTTTCAAAATGAGCCTTATCAAGTTTATTATAGCAAAGCATAAATGATTTTCTGCACTTCCTAAATAGGGCAGAATATGGCACAATAAAACATGTAGTTTTCGAATATTTAGAAAATTCGGAAAACTGAATGCCAACCTGCCTTTCAAATTACATTTACTTTTTATTATATTGCACAATAAATTGCAGTCTTCCCTTATTACAAAATTATCAATTTTCAATTGAAGAATTTCACAATTCGTATTTTCTCAAGTAATTTCAAATGCATAGTTTTTTATAAATTCATACATTCAGCAAGATAAATAAAAAATATTAAGAAAAAGTTTAATGAATATAAGGTACAATTTAAAATAATACTATTCAATAATGCCCATTTAATAAATCCAAGCCGATAAATCACAATTCATATGAACATAATGTGTATGACTTCTCGATATTAACAAAAACTGAATTTATAAAAAGTTTTGAGCCAAAAATGTATCATAAAACTTTACAGCTCTAAATAAAAACAAAATAATGTTATAGATTAAGATTTCTTAAATCATATTTAAATAATATGAATTATGATTTTTGGAATAGGTTTTATTAAAGTTTATTAAATTCATAACTACATACCAACATATGTATATCAAAAATCAAGTTTATCTGTCATTAAAATTAATTAGTCTTCACAGTTTTATCTGCAGCATTCTTTAAAAGAAAAGTTGTTCTAGTTCCACTATCATCACTGCTAACAGTCTTCTTTAATTTCCTATTTTCAGTTTTTTTTGGCATTTTTGTATTGGGGAAAGTGGCAGTACGTTTTGGATCAAAATGGGAATCTAATATCTCTAATAAATCATGTCGTTGATCTTTTCTTGTAATTTGCAATTTGGCTAATTCCTTTATTAGGCCTTGTTTTCCATCTGTTTCATATGTACTTTTCATGGTATTATAATCAGATTTGCCTTCAGCCAATATTGATCTTAAAACATTTATGCGCTGAATATCCCGAAAATTCATTTTCCCAGCTGCACTAAATATTGGCTGAAATGAACTGCTTCTTTCAGCTACTTTGCACAGATCTTTTAGTTCACCTAATTCTACATAAATAGGATAAGAATACTGGCGAACTACTTCTACCATGTTGTCTAATATTACACGATTTTGATCTTCATTACCAGCTGCTAAGTTCTTTCGTTCACCTTGACCAAAATGTTGAGCTATTTCCCAAATAATTTTTGCTCTATTTGATGCATTATCGAATTGTTCTTCTCGATCTAGTAAGACTCTGGATAAAACTTTAAGGTTAAAAGACTTTATTGTAGTTAAACATTTCTTTTTGGCTAATGCATGTCCATTTGCAAAACCCTTAACAATTTCTTGAAACTTTTCCACTAAATCGTGACGTTGAAGAGCTTCTAAGAGCATGTAAGATACCATTTTCTTAGGTTCATGAAATATGAGAATTACACCTGCTCCATCTGACTCTGACTTCACGTCTTCTAGCCAATTTAAAAAATCTATTAACCCAAATATTTCTGACTTCGTTCTTATAACCTTGTTGTTTATATTGCTTCTCAAAACTCTAAAACGGTCATCAGATGTAACACGAACGATATTATGTCTTAGTCTGACACTTGGTTTTATATTTGCATATGGCATGATGTACTGGGAAAATTGTCTATTAAAGTTGCATGCTGCTATATGAAATATTTTGTCTATCAACCTCCGTCCAGTTGTATCCATATCACAACTGATAAGGCAGTATTTTCCTGCTGGAAGACATTTAGGCTTATGCTTTTTGCCTTCAGTAGCCTTCTTCCTCTCTGGCTTCTTAACCATGTTGTCCTTACTTTGATCACCTCTAAAACGTTGACAAATATTTTATTTGTAAGAAAATAGTCAAACAAGATGAGTTGAAAAGTCAATCGTATACTTGTTAAGAGCTTACCGAATCATTGTATATTAATTGAATTATTAACGTAAAACATTCACCGATAAATTAATTTTATAATGAGATTTTATTTCTACTTTACTGTTTTTGTTTAACGTCAGAATGCGAGTTTGTCATTTGTTTTCAGAACATTTTACAAAAATATATTTGGCATCATCTGTCTAAATGTTTATTGTGAAACTAATAAACATCAAGCTTTATATTAACCAAACATATCAATCATGTTGAGAGTTTTCGAAGCAACCTAGATTAAATTCCGCTTTCGGAAAGCAAAACATTTCAAGTTCTCAATTCATTGATTCGCCCTTTTGCTGGTCATTTAATGCTTTCTTAGTAGATCGACGACACTAATTGGAATTTTATTAAAAATCCAATGAAGGAATTTTAATTGAAGACTTCAGTTGTTCTTTCTGGAGATTTGTTTTATTTTCTTCTATATTACACAAAGTAAGTGACAGGATAAAGAAAGTTTGATAGATTTGCCTTTAATTTCTACTTTCATTTAACTTGATCAATTTTAATCAATCATACGGATTAAAAATTCAGAAGTAAGTAAGAAAGTAATAGATAATAAAATTCAAATGTAGAGTTACACTCGAACCATTATTAGAAGTTTTCAACAGTAGGAAAATGTACTTTGAAAAATGCATTCACCGACAGCTGAATAAAATGAATACAAACAAAAATTGTATATAGTATCTTGTTCAAGTATTTATTATTCATAAAAAAATCAACTAATGTAGTGTATGGCATTGTGCCTTAAGGCAAATTTGGTACGGAACTTCCCGTACCGTAACGAAATGTTTGAGGAATATTAATTGTTTTCAAATAGATTATTATAAATAAATACTGTAACTTATATACTGTAAATTATATAAACTGAATTGCAAAGATGAAAATAATTGTTTAAAATATATTAGAACTTAAGTCGAAATTACAATTAAAACCAGAATTATTTTCTATATACAAAAAAAATATTTTTTGAAAAAAAAAATTTGAAAACAAAAATTGGAACAAAGTTTTTTTTTCCAAAAGCAATTATTATGTTAAAACAAGCAAAATGTTCTTTGAATCATTCATATCGGACGCTTAGTTCGTTCAAAAACTGCCAGTAACTCTGAAACCGCTGGGCCAAAAACTAATCACTCCATCTGCGAATTGAATATTTTTTGGATCATTCAAATCGGATGCTCCGATCTCTCAAAAACTGGATTTCTATTGTTTGCACTCTTTGCTTTGGCAATTGTAAAGCTTTGGAAATTCGACATTTTATTTCTGTTCTACACTGTTAGTTGCTTGGTACGTAAAGATATTCACAAATACGAGTCTAATTAATGTGTTGAATGCTTGTAATGTATGACGATCCATACAATAATTCACCTATCGCATTAAGTGGGAGGCACCGCGTACGTGCGCGATGCACGCGTGCGGTTCGGCTCTATAACGCCGATCTAAGGAAATACCAATTTCGCTCACAAAGGACGGTGTTTTGATGGCCTTTCCAACAACGTTGTGATTTTATGATGATATTGTGTGTATTCCGTATACCATATTATATATCGGGTAACAATTTAGGAAATCAGGGCGTTGAAAGCAGTTCTATCAAAAAGGCCAGAAGTTATCGGTATTCATACGGATGAATTATAGTGTATATTGTACAAGGCAATTTGTTAAGTTGGAGAAAATACAGATATATATATATATATATATATATATATATATATATATATATATATTCTGAATGTGAAGTTGACATATGTAATAGCAAAGTCTAATAACTGGGTATAACATAGATAAAAAATGATACATTTCTTTTTAAAATGTATTTCATTAACCATAGTGGTAACTTCTAGATAAAGAATAAAATTTGGAATATTATAGATCTCTGCAAAAAATATAGACAGTTTAAAAGTACTTATAATTATCTTATAATTGTCTAGTTAAAAACAGAAAAATTAATAATCCATGGTACGAGAATATGGTATTGCACTACACTATGTGATATAAACGCTAAACTTGTAATTACAACAATTTTTTGTAGTTATGTTAACATTAAACTGTCACAAAAGAGTAAGTGTATCATATATGTAAGATCAGTTAAATAGTTCGAAAAATAATATTGGAAAGATTTTTTTAAATATTTTTTAACTATTTTGAACATTTTTACTATTTTGTGAGAAACTTGAAAATACTGTCTAGATAAAGGATGTTTGTCTCATACGGCAAGTGAATTATTTATGATTTATCATTATAATATCGTTACAGTTTCAAAGGATCCTTTCGCAGATCGTCTTTTGAATAATTATTCTTCAAAATGTAGTACGGTTGAATTAAAACAATCTATATTGTGTTTCAATGTATTAACGTGGTCGGTGCGCATAGTTTTAAATTGTCTAGGATTTTTATTTATTGTGTTCATGTAGCTGTAATATTTTCATTAAATTCTGACTAGTTTCTTTGATGTAAATAAAATTTCAACCTAAGTAGTTATTTTAATGAATAAAATTTCTAACTTCTAAATCATTCTTTGTTAAAAGAAGTTTTTGTACTAGTGAAATTTCAATTCCCCATTTTCTAATTTAACTCTCTATAATTTTTCAATCCTAATTGTTTGTTTTCACTGATTGAAAGCTAGTATTGTAGCCAAAACGTACGGATTATAAAATAAATTAAAAAAAGGTCTTTTTATTGATGTTATGCCCAATTATTAAAATTCGTTAATATATATATATATATATATATATATATATATATATATGTGTGTGTGTGTTGATTATAAACTCTATTAATCTATCTTTTTGAGCTGTCCTTATATATATTTCTGCAAACAGAATTTTCTGAACGTTGTTAAATAATCAAAAAAAAAAAAAAGAAATCTGTTGAATCAATTAAATATTATGAATTCACTCACTAGTAAGATTCATGATAGTAAGTCGTGAAACTAAGCGGAAAAATATATACAATCAAACAAAATGATTGATCACACATCATTGACTTAAATGGTTTTATTAAGTGCTGTAAGTTTAGTATTGAATAAATTATTGTATCGCTTTAACAAAACATATTTACATCTTACATGTGATCTATTAATCAAATAATATTCCTTTACTAGTACAAATGTTCTTGATTACAATATATTCATAATCGACCAGCTCTTTCTTAAATGCCGCTAATAAATAATTCTTAACTGAGTCACGTGTGTTTGGAATAATGTGTATATACATAATCACGAGTTTAGTCACATAAATCGAAGCATTTGTTACGGACATGTAAATAATTAGGACATGGAAAACCTAATGGCACTAGTTCTTATAATAAATATGAATATTCTGATGGCGAGTGAAGGAACTTGTGGTACAATATTAAAACGGTGCATACACATTTTAACGAACGAAGATTATCAAGATCTGCAAATACTTGGAACCTTACATAGGTATACCTTTCCGGTGTTTAACACGTGGTCTGTAAAAAAGAAACCAGAAAAATTTGCTTGCGAAGATTTCATGGTGGAGTGTGAATTTAGTTTAGATATAAATGATTGTATAAACTATTTGTTGAATTTCACAAAAACTACGCAAATGCGTCATAAGCTTAGGTTTATGTTGGCGATACGATTTTATAAAAACAATCTCATAAATGATCAAAAATTGATCGACAAACTAAAAACAAATCGTTTAAATGTGCTGATTACTTGGCGAAGCGTTAAACCCGTGCATTTGAGACCAATTTGGAGCTACAATGTTTCAACTGGCAAAACCAAGCTTTACGCTCCTCTAATCAACAAAACAGTTTCTACAAAACTGAGCGATTACGCATATAACACAACGATCGACAAATTATTTTTCCAACAGTATAAAGAATTAGTACATCTCATGATAGATCAAAGAAAATTCCGTGTGAGTTTATTCCAGTGCCCACCATTTGTGATTTATGTGGATAACAAAATTGACGGTCTCGAATATCGTATTGCGGAAGAAATGAGTAGACATTGGAACCTAACGGTGATACATAGAGATTTTTCACAAGAAATATCGGACCCTTGGTCAGCCGTGAAAGATGACGTTGTAAAGGATAGAGCCGATATGGCGATGTGTTCCATATGGTTGACTAATGACAACTGGACTCGTATGGAATTCACGAGGAGTTCGAGCACATTGTGTACAACTTTTCTTGCGCCTAAACCGGGTTTGGTCGATCCCGCGGAGTATATAGTTTTGACGCTGGACATCACAGCTTGGATAATTTTGTTATTGTCAATGGTTGTAGCTGTGCTTTGGTTATATATTGTTGCGATCAAAGGAAACCAGTAAGTAGTAGCAGTATCTTGAAAAATTGAATTATTAACTTATAAAAATCATTTCTGATTAGAAAAATATCTTTCACACAATATTAGACATCAATTTATGTTTTCAAATCCTAGACGTTATATAATATGTGTCTAATAAGGTCTATGTGCAAAATGAACAAACATTTGCTTAACAAATTTTTACGAAATAAAATTAAGTATAAAAATTTTACGATGTAGGGTAACGTTGCTTTAGTCATACCCCATAAGAAAAAATGTGAATGAGTTTCCAATTAAAATTAATAACATATTCTAAACATATTCTGTCATTTCATTATTGCTAAATATTTGTCAAATAAGTAATAAATGTGAGTGCAAAAGATTATTTTTTACTTATCTCTTATTCACAAAATTCATCAGCCTTGCAATTGTAAATATTTGCTTCACAAGTAAACAGATTTATTTAATGATACCAGATGATAGAATTTATAATTAGCAAACAAAATATAGCCATTATACGATTTGAGCAACCTTACCCTACCTACTACTTTAAAAAATAAAAAATTCTATAAATTGACAATATGGGCCCAAAAACTTTTTTCATAATCATTGATTTAGTAACAAAGTGGTGTATTAGTTTCTTTTGTTGAAATATAATTAATTGGTGTACCTACCAAAATAATAGAATTTTACATTATTATTTTTGATATGTTTATTGATAATAAAATTACACAACAGTTTACTCGTGCCACATTACATTACATTATTGGTGAAATATCTTATTATAAAAAAAGTTTTACGTAATAAAAATGAGAGCTTTTGAAAATAATATATAAAGAAAGTTAAGAAGTAAATTTACACAAAGAAAAGTGCACAAATCCGTACGACATTGAAATAATTTTCTGCAAACTTTTGCAAACAATTTTTATGGTAAAACCATTATCGTGTTCAACATTTTAATGTATATATTGAAAAGTAACATAGGTGTTATTGAATATATTTATGTATTGCAACTTCCGTACTATTATGCTTCTCAATGATAAATGGATAAGATCGTACTACACCAAGCAATTATGGATTTTTTTTGTACTGGTGCAAAAATCTTAATTCTATAACGTTATCAAGAAAACCGAAATCAAAATGTATTGCTTTGCTATGCTTCCCAGTCTGAAATAACATTTTCATACACATAAGTGCAAACATATAGTTCATCATTACCAAGAAACTTGCAAAAATCACTGGTTTTTTGTTTTCCTAATTTTTTTGGTTATAAAACAAAAATTCGGACCGTAAATAGTTAATTTATAATAATTTGGTATTTATTAATGGGACACAAACATGACTATTATTTGCGGAATTACTTTTACAGTTATTTTTATGGCTGATATTAATTGTTATAATAAATATTATTTATGTGTTCATAATTGCAACGTTCTAGATCTCTCGTATTGGTTTGGGAATCTAAGATGTATACAAGTATATCTTACTGTGCATTATGCGTTATAGAAATGACAACATCGCATGGTTTAACGTCAGCGCCAAGAAAGACGTCATTTAAAACCATGATTATTTTTTGGATGATTGCTTGCATTTTATGTGAGTACAGCATATTTGCCAAAAATACTTATCTATCTACTATCATAAAATCATCATAAAATCTCATGACTTACTTAAAATTTATAGTGGCAACAGCTTATTCTACCGGGTATACTTCATTGTTGACGGCTCCAAGACTTGGAAAACGGATAGATACATTTGCGGATATTATAAAATCAGGTTTAAAATATCTATTTTTGAAAATTATACAAACAATTATAAATGAAAATATTGCTTTAGCGCATTGCCTTGAATTGAGTTTTCCCCACAACATACACACATACCGTAATATATTAACAATTAAAGTTATTGTCATATAATTTTGGAACTTCTAATGGCAATTTGCTTACTATTTAGGTTTCTATTTCAGAGTGAATAATTTTCATATAAACTATTTCAATCATGAATATTTTTAAATTTCTGTATTAACCCAAAGGTATTTATTGGGCTGATCTACAAAACAACACACGAGGCGACTGGAGTAGAGATGAAAATTTCCAGAAAATTGCGAAGGGCCGCAGGCACAAGAATTCCGTCGAAGAATTGATAAAAGATATCGAAAAGAAAAAATGTGTAACATTGGTTAAGCGTCTAGGATTAGATTATATAACTGATACCGAAAGATATCAGAGCGCCGCTGGCCACTTGGCATGTTTGAAACAGTGTATCAGTACAGACTTCATAGTATTTGCAATGCAGAAAAATTCAATTTATCGAGATTATATTAACAAGAGAATGACGGTTTTAACGGAAACTGGGATTATACAATATTGGCAGACGGCAATCATAGGAAAATACATGAACCAGACGTACATGAATCTATTTTTCGACTCGTCCAATTCTTTGACGAGTCAATTCCAACCGTTGTCAGTTTCCCATACAAGGGGTGCATTTTTTCTATTATTTTTCGGATTTCTTATAGCCAATATAGCATTTTTGAATGAAAAATATCAGTTTTCAAAATGTGGACAACTTAATTCCAGATTAGAAACTGCTAGATAATTTTTTAAGCAAAAATGTAGCCAAATTAAGTAAGTGAATCCTTCTAAATATGCAAAAATGATACGGCACTGTAGAATGTAGACAATCGTAAGGAGCTTATTAGTCATTCTGCTAAAGGAATGCAGAAACAACTGAATAATACAGTACAAATAGTAAACATTTGCAACAAAACATTGAAGCTGCATTTGATTCTACTTATTTTTCATTAAGAATAAAAGCATTCAAATAAAATAAAACGCTCTTATATAATATAGTTATGTGGTAATATATTTAAAACTCTTGTGTTATTATCACCATTATTCTGTAAATAACAGTAATTATGAGGTGCATATTAAGATGAATTATTTGCATCAATATATTGTTAATTGTACTTGTGCGTTGTTACTATAATTATAATAAAAAATATAGAAAATATGTTGAGTATTCCTGATATGATTACTTCAGATTTAGCCACTAATGTTTTTATTACCATAGGTTCAAAAACAGCACTTGCAAGAACTTCAGATTTCATCAACAAACATTGATTTAACTTTCGAATTATATGAAATTCAAATGACAAAAAATATCTACATTTACCTAATAATAAATTGCAATATAGTAGCAAAATTCTTGAAATTCAATTATTTATAAAATATGCAATTAATTACAAAACAAACTGGTGAATGGTATAGTTTCTAAGGCAAATTTCTGGAACTTCCTGTGCGGTAATGAAATATTTGAGAAATTTTAAATATTGTCAAATAAATTATTATATATACTATAACTTTGAGTATTTGTATTTCATAGACGAAAGCTCTTGCAGCTTATAAATTAAAATGCAAAGTTAAAATGATTTGCTCAAAGTATATAAGTGGGCGTTATTTGAGGTATAATTAAAATTAAAATCCAAATTCAAATATTATAAATGTATATTAATATTGATGCGTGTATTACTTTTAAATTTCATAGTAAAATCCAATAAATTAAATATCTTATATAAAATATTTCGGAAAACAAAATATTAGTACATAGTACTTATAATTTTATAACTATATTACACTACTTATAATTGTAATATAAATGAATTGCTTGTAGCATCCAGATTATCAGGAGATAATTTTTCAGTAATTTCATCAATGTGCACACTTTGACTATAGAAAATAAGCAAAAACTAATTGCAATAATATATAAAGATGTAAAATAAGCGGTTTTCTTCTAAAAAATAGCATTTTAGGTGGTTACTGATGAATATAAAAATAAATGTTAGTAGTAAAACATTGCATAATAATAAAAATGCCTTTCACTTTCCGCTATATAAACTAATATAACATAAATATTTGATATTAAGGAATAAACATCGATTATTTTGAAAAATAATTATGATAAATTTTAGTTTTTTCTAAGCCATTTTTATTTTTTGACAATTTTGACTTTGTTTGATATATGAAATATTTTCGATCACTTTGGTATATTTTTAGACTATTTTGATTGTGTTCAAAAAAAAAAAACAAAAACAATCAAATCAGATATCAGATTTACAATATAAAATTATTTTTGTTATGTCCAAAAGATTATTAAAAAGAAAAAATGCAAAACTTATTTAAAAGGTGTTTTGAGGTGTTTACTGTTTTAGCACTTACATTGTGTATAAACTGTAAAGTTGTCAAAAACGAAGAAAGTGTGCTTGAACTCACAAAGGACACTTTTTTTGACGCAGTCAAAAACAACGCGTCCGTATTAGTTGAGTTCTATTCTCCATCATGTGGATTCTGCAAAGCCCGAGCTCCCGAGTACGAAAAAGCCGCCAAGCAGTTACTAAAAGAGAATTCAGAAATAAAACTGGCCAAGATTGATACAAACGAAATAAGAAACTTGGCTGAGCTACTTGGTGTTTACAGACATCACGCAATTAAGTTTTTCTATAGAGGAAGCGAAATTGATTATCCAGGAAATCGCTACGCTGAAGATATTATTGACTGGCTGAAAAAGATGACAGGATCACCAGCTCAAGAACGGGAATCTGCAGAAGAGGCCATTGTATGAGATATTGTTTTGTCCAAGCACCAACATGCTTAACATGTTCTAGTATTTATAACTTCTGAAAAATTAATAATAATAGAGATACCTAAAATTATATAAGTAGAAATAATGTATAACTTTTGTATTATTTTAAAATCTCGATTCTAATAAAATAATTTCTAATGTATTAAAAATAGTTTCAAAGCTAGCAGCGAGTTTTAATGCAAATGATGTTGATGAAAATGAAGGTCAATAACTTCTTTCAAACCCGTAAACAGATATTATTCACACTGAACATAGTGAGATAGTTGTTAGTTTGATAAGTGTTTTATTTGTTGTGATATAATTCGTTTGGTGTTCACAATATAATTGCTCAAAGTTAAATTGGACCTTTCTGCTCCTCCCCACCCTATATACAATTTATTGTTTATTATTTTATTAACTTATGAATATTCCGCAATTCTTTAAGGAAATATTTCATTTTTTGTGGAACCAAGTTTGTTGGGTTTTAAGTGGAATTAATATTTTTTTATTTGATGAATATATATTGATCATATCTTTCAAATATATTTGCGGGCCGTGAATCAGATTAACATAGTTATTTAGGATACATTAATATAACCCTAGACAACTTGTTGATTTCCAGGTCAGAACAAAATTGTCTACCATTGAATAATTACTGAAATAAAAGTGTTAAGAGAAAAACATGAGCGAACAAACATCCATTAAGCACAGCCGTATGCTAAATATTCAATCATTAATACGTACTTCAAATGAGGTAAATGAAATTATTAAATTAAATATTGGTCTCGAGAGATATGGTCGATATTTAGTGCTAAGACTCTTCCATGTATTAGTGGATAGAACCGTGCAAGTACAGAGTTCCAAGTTTGATACCTGCCTCGGGCAGGCTGATGCCCAGCAGTAGTGGTGACATAGATTTTCACTTCAAAATATATATATTAATACGTTTCTAACAAGTAAGTAAATTATCCCACATTGATGCATCAATATAAAATAATCACTATGACATAAATTGTAATTGTACAACGGAATTAGTTAGGTGAAATTATCACAACAAGACCCTTAAGTTTTGATCCATATACACGAGTATACAAGAAAGTAGTGTATAGTGACTTGGTAAATAAAAATTAAAAAATTAATAGTTTTAAATTATAAAATTGTGACATTGATCTTAGGATCGAATCATGTCATTGACCTAGAATTTATGAAAACCTATATTAAGTTCATTTTAAATTATATAAAACTAAATTTGTAAAGTAGAATTTCAATAAAAATTGAGAAAAATAGGATTCACAGAATTCAAATAGCTGAATTTCATTAGGAGTAAGAAGAAAAAGTAATAGAACTCGCAAAAATTAAAAAAAAAAGAATGAAAAAAGAATTGGTTGAAGATAGAAGTTAAATAGAATTATAAATATGATATAAAAGAGCAAGAATTGAAAAAAATAATTAAAAGTAATTGAAGAAGAAAAATGTAGAAGAATATATAGTAAAATCATATATAGATTGAATATGATATAAAAAATTAGTATAGAATGAATAAATATGTTGTAGGTGGCTAATTGCTCAAAGTAAGCGGAAACCAAATAAAAACGGGTTGAAGCGTCCTCAATGTGTATACAAATTAAAATTAATATGTATAGTTAAATTATTTGAATTAATATCATATATAAGATGCCTCCATGCATCATTCAGCATCATGTAATTACACGTCTACTATATAAAACTTGTGTGTAGATTTTACCGCTGAACACGAATCTTAAGTCAATTTTAAGGATCAAATGTCAAAAATGGCTGGAAGTTTCAGTACCAAAAATTAAATTTTTAAAATAAGTTTAAATATGTATTAATCTTTGAAAAAAAAATTAGAGATTAGATTTTTGAGAAATTTAAAAAAAAATTACTTTTTTGTAAAAAAAAACTATTTGGAAAGAAATGTTTTTTCAGTTTGAACTAATTTGAACTTTTTTTAAAGCAATTGCACTGCAGTCTAACGTACAAGCATTGGTACGGAACCCATAGAAATGTTAAAATTATTGTTAAAATCTCTATAAAATTTTTGATAATTTGATGTGCATATGCCTAATGATCATTTTTGACCGCCAAATGGCATTTTTCGTCTCCATGCAGTTAAATCAGTACGATTGCTTTGAAAAAAGTTCAGAATTTCCAAAATATTTCAAAATACACTTTTCTTCAAAAAGTATTTTGTTCAAAAAAATGTAAATTTTCGTCAAAAATTTATAGTTTCTCAAAAATCTAATTTTTCAGAGTACATTTTTTTTTCAAAAATGTTAATCTTTTAAAAAAAAAAAAATTTGGTACGGAAAGTTCCTGCAATTTGCTATAAGGCACGATGCCATGCGCCCCACTAGTTTTTACTAGATCTCCGAAACCGCTTGACCTGCCTTCCCAAAAATTTAATCAGTTCTTCACCTTGTCAATATAAGTAATATGTTTTTTCGATAGTTAAAATCGAACACTCCGTTTTTTTTTTAACTGAGTTACCGTTTTTGCTACTTTCTGCCCCGTATCTTCGAAACGGCTAGAAACTAATCAGCACGTCTCCTTATTAATAGGAATCGAATGTTTTTTGAATAATTGAAATCGGTTAAACCGTGTTCCCGAAATTGTCGACGAAAATTTGTATTCGCACACACACACCTACACACATATACATCCACTTTTTCTAAGGTATACTAAAACGTTCAGAAACCTCTGAAACGTAAAGATATATAAAAATTTTCATTTTCGTTTTTTGTGTATTACGGAAAGTTAATTACAATACACCTTTGCACAAATCGTGTTAATTACAGTTTATTACACCTGGTTATTTCATATGTAAGCCAGGCATTCTATAGCAATTATAGAATGCCTATATACATAGGAGTATCCGCAAATTAAAAACAAATATAGATGTAAAAATTTTGGATTTATTAATTTTTATTGGTAATATTAAACGTAATAGATATATTATGTGATAATTATGATAATGGATGAATCTAATCTGAAAAGTGTTTAGCAAATATTTTTTTAGTTCTTTCTTTTTCACTATGAAAAGAGTGACGCTGGTGTACAAGCATGAAAAAACCTTTTACCCGCGGAACTTTAAGCCCCGCTCTACAATATTTTGAAAATTACAAACATTTTATGAAGCTGATATATAATCAAATTCCAATCACTGGTATTTTCTTGAGTGAAAATTATACGTATTTGCCTTAATTATATTGTTTTCAAAATAAGCCTTATCAAGTTTATTATAGCCAAGCATAAATGATTTTCTGCACTTCCTAAATAGGGCAGGTTATGGCACATATAGTGTTCGAATATTTAGAAAATTCGGAAAACTGAATGCCAACCTGCCTTTCAAATTACATTTACTTTTCATTACATTGCAGAATAAATTGCAGTCTTCCCTTATTACAAAATTATCAATTTTCAATTGAAGAATTTCACAATTCGTATTTTCTCAAGTAATTTCAAATGTATAGTTTTTCATAAATTCATACATACAGCAAGATAAATAAAAAATATTAAGAAAAAGTTTAATTCATATAAGGCACAATTTAAAATAATACTACTTAATAGTACCCATTTAGTAAATCCAAACCGACAAATCACAATCCATATGAACATAATTTGTATGACTTTTGCATATTAACAAAAACTGAATTTATAAAAAGTTTTGAGCTAAAAATGTATCATAGAGCTTTACAGCTTTAAATAAAAACAAAATAAAGTTATACATTAAGATTTGTATCAAATTTGAAAAATATCAATTATGATTATTTGAATGGAATATTTATTAAAGTATATTAAATTCATAATTACATACCAACATATGTATTTCAAAAATCAAGTTCACCTAAAATTAATTAGCCCTCACTGTTTTATCTGCAACATTCTTTAAAGGAGAAGTTGTTCTAGTTGTATCAAGAGACACAGCTCCACTATCATCACTGCTAATAGTCTTCTTTAATTTCCTATTATTAGTTTTTTTTTTTGGCGTTTTTGTATTGGGGAATGTGGCAGTACGTTTTGGATCAAAATGTGAGTCCAATATCTCTAATAAATCATGTTGTAGATCTTTCCTTGTAATTTGCAATTTGGCCAATGCATTTAGTAGGCCTTGTTTTCCATCTGTTTCATATGTACTTTTCATAGTATTATAATCAGATTTGCCTTCAGCCAATATTGATCTTAAAACATTTATGCGCTGAATATCCCGATAATTCATTTTGTCAGCTGCACTACATATTGGCTGGAATGAACTGCTTTTTTCAGCTACTTTGCGCAGGTCTTTTAATTCACCTAATTCTACAGAATTAGGATGAGAATACTGGCGAACTACTTCCACCATGTCGCCTAATATTACACGATTTTGAACTTCATTACCAGCTGCTAAGTTATTTTGTTTACCTTGACCAAGATGTTGAGCTATTTCCCATATAATTTTTGCTCTATTTGATGCATTATCGAATTGTTCTTCTCGATCTAGTAAGACTCTGGATAAAACTTTAAGGTTCAAAGACTTCATGGTCTTGGCAAGATTAATAACTGATTAAATTTTTGGGAAGGCAGGTCTATCGGTTATGGACTTTTAATGAGAACATTTTAAAAAAATGCTAAATTAAAAAAAAAAAAATTAAGTTTTCAGATAACTCAAATTTTTGAAATTTTTCTTCATTTAGAAAAAAATATCTAAATTTCGAAAAATTTGAAAAACATCAAAATTAAAAAAATAACGATTTCTTATAAAAAATTGAGAATATTTCGAAATTTTCAAAAAAATCGGACATTTTCAAAAATTTCCAAATTCTCAAAAAAAATTTTTTTTTTTTTTTAATTCCAAAATTATCAAACAAATCAAATTGAAAAAAAAATAAAGAAATTTCTTGTAAATAGACACATAAGTTGTTTGTGGAATACGCTCGTCGCCTAATAAGCGCATATAAATTTACAGTACGTATTTATAATAAATAATCTATTTGAAATTATTTAAAACAGTTATTGATTATTTTCATTCCTAGAATTTTTAATTACGGTACGGAAAGTTCTAGCAGTTTGCCCTTTTTAAGACACGATGCCATGCGCACCACTAGTAATAAAATTCCGTCGATCCACTAAGAAAGCATCAAATGACCAACAAAAGAGCGAAATCAATGAATGATTGAGAACTTGAAATGTATTGCTTTCCGAAAGCAGAATTTAGTCTAGGTTGCTTTGAAAACTCTCAACATGATTGATATGTCTGGTTAATATAATGCTTGAATGCTTATTAAGTTTCACAATATTAAAGTTTTAGACGGATGATGCCGAAAACAAATGACAAACTCGGATTCTGACATTTATCAAACAAACAAAGTAGAAATCAAATCTCATTGTAAAATTAATTTATCGGTGAATGTTTTCTGCTGAAACAATGATTCGGTAAGCTCTTAACAAGTATACGATTGACTTTTAAACTCACCTTGTTTGACTATTTTCTTACATATAAAATATTTGTCAACGTTTCAGAGGTGATCAAAGTAAGGACAACATGGTTAAGAAACCAGAGAGTGAGAAGTCTACTGAAGGCAAAAAGCTTAAGCATGAATGCCTTCCAGCAGGAAAATACTGCCTTATCAGTTGCGATATGGATACAACTGGACGGAGGTTAATAGATGAAATATTCCATATAGCGGCATACACTTTTAATAGCCAATTTTCCCAATACATCATGCCATATGCAAATTTAAACCCAAGTGTTAAACGAAGACATAATGTTCGTGTTACATCTGATGACCGTTTTAGAGTTTTGAGAAGCAATATAAACAATAAGGTTATAAGAACGAAGTCAGAAATATTTGGGTTAATAGATTTTTTGAATTGGCTTAAAGAAGTCAAGTCAAAGTCAGATGGAGCAGGTGTAATTCTCATATTCCATGAACCTAAGAAAATGGTATCTTACATGCTCTTAGAAGCTCTTCAACGTCACCATTTACTTGGAAAGTTTCATGAAATTGTTACGGGTTTTGCAAATGGACATGCATTAGCCGAAAAGAAATGTTCAGCTACCGTGAAGTCTTTTAATCTTGAAGTTTTATCCAGAGTCTTACTAGATCGCGAAGAACAATTCGATAATGCATCAAATAGAGCAAAAATTATTTGGGAAATAGCTCAACATCTTGGTCAAGGTGAACAAAAGAACTTAGCAGATGGTACTGGAGATCCAAATCTTGTAATATTAGACAACATGGTAGAAGTAATTCGCCAGTATTCTCATCCTACTTCTGTAGAATTAGGTGAACTGAAAGAACTGCGCAAAGTAGCTGAAAGAAGTAGTTCATTCCAGCCAATATTTAGTGCAACTAGCAAAATGAATTATCGGGATATTCAGCGCATAAATGTTTTAAGATCAATATTGGCTGAAGGCAAATCTGATTATAATACCATAAAAAGTACATATGAAACAGATGGAAAACAAGGCCTAATTAAGGAATTGGACAAATTGCAAATTACAAGGAAAGATCAACAACATGATTTATTAGAGATATTGGACTCACATTTTGATCCAAAACGTACTGCCACATTCCCCAATACAAAAACGCCAAAAAAAACTAATAATAGGAAATTACAGAAGACTGTTAGCAGTGATGATAGTGGAGCTGTGTCTCTTGATACAACTAGAACAACTTCTCCTTTAAAGAATGCTGCAGATAAAACAGTGAAGACTAATTAATTTTAGATAAACTTGATTTTTGATATACATATGTTGGTATGTAGTTATGAATTTAATATACTTTAATAAATATTCCATTTAAATAAACATAATTTATATTTTTCAAACTTGATTTAAGAAATCTTAATGTATAACTTTATTTTGTTTTTATTTAGAGCTGAAAGTTTTATGATACATTTTTAGCTCAAAACTTTTTATAAATTCAGTTTTTGTTAATATTCAGAAATCATACACGTTATGTTCATATGAATTGTGATTTATCGGTTTGGATTTACTAAATGGGCATTAATTGAATTGTATTTCTTTAAATTGTGCCTTATATAGGGACACGGTATCGAATAGAAAGTATCGATACTTTTTTCGTGTCGCTATGTGTGTGTTGTATGCTGCATGTAGCGACTCGAAAAAAGTATTGATACTTTCTATCCTATACCGTGTCCCTAGCCTTATATTCATTAAGCTTTTGCTAAATGTTTTCTATTTATCTTGCGGAATGTATGAATTTATGAAAAACTATACATTTGAAATTACTTGAGAAAATACGAATTGTTAAATTTTTCAATTGAAAATTAATAATTTTGTAATAAACAATATAATTGAGGCAAATATGTTTAAGTCAATATTCACACAAGAAAATACCAGTTGGAAGTTGATTATATATCAACTTTTTAAGATGTTTGCAATTTTTAAAATAATGTAGAGCGGGGCTTAAAGTTCCGCGGGTAAAAGGTTTTACATGCTTGTACAGCAGCGTCACACCTTTCGTAGTGAAAAAGAAAGAACTCAGAAAATGTGGCAATTATTTACTGAACACTTTTCAGATTAGGTTCATCCGCTAATAAAAATAATTATGAAATTATCATAATGATTACATAATATATCTATTACGTCCATGTATAACCTCTTTTACTAAAAAAGTAATATTACCAATATTTCTTTTTAATTTGCGGATACTCATATGTATATAGACATTCTATAATTTCTGTAGAATGTCTGGCTTACATATGAAATAACGACGGTAGATAACCAGGTATAATAAACTGTAATTAACACGATTTGTGCAAAGATGTGTAGTAATTAACTTCCTAAATTTTTATATATCTTTACGTTTCAGAGGTTTCTGAACATTTTGGCATATCTTAGAAAAAATGGATATATGTGTGTGTATGTGTGTGTGCGCAAATACAAATTTTCGTCGACAATTTCCGTAACACGGTTCAACCTATTTCAATTATTCGTTTTTATACCTTTTGTCTGCCGATTTTGATTCGTGTTCAGCGGTAAAATCTACATTGAAAAACATATGCCGCACACTCAGGAATCTTTTTTTGTGTTTATCATTTAATTTGCTAAGCAAAATTCGATAATACTTATTTTTTACACAGTAAAAGTACAAAAAATTGCATTAAAGCAACTACTATTGCTTCTACATTGTATTTTCTAAGCACACAATTCCAGACACCATCTGGAGCACAGAATTTTTGATTTATGTCTTGTATGTAATAATTTCATGTTGTGATAGACACATACGGATGCGGAAAAGTAAACGAAAACAATATCTTCCTTTGTCTTGCTCAAATTTATTATCGCCGTAGAAAATGCTTAAAATCTCGAAAGTAACCGTTATCACGCTTGGTAGTTTAGAAAGGCCATAATAAATAGATGTAACGTAGAGTACCTATACTTTTTATTACTATCATGATATACACAGACATAGGCGGCTTGATCTCATATTCATAAGGATTTATAGGTAAATTTACTCCGCGCTTAAAATCAATATTGTTGCTGGAGCTCTTACTGGAATATTATTTCATACATGTTAATCTGAAATGGAATTTACTTCACAATGGACCTTTACCACACCATAGTATTGAATATGTCCAGCAGTATAATATTATCAGTACAATAAATTTGCAACTGCCACTAACATTTCCGCGCAACCGATGTTGTATTGCACTGATCTAAATAGGAGATAGAATTAGACGTATTAAATTCGACGACACAGCCCTGTTGGTTTCGATTAATACTAAGTTATAGGAGTAAATACATAAGCCATTAATGACACTTAATAGAATTGAATTCAATTGAATTAGACATAAAATTAGTTTGGCCTAAACACGCATAACGATTTAATGCAAGAGCTTTGGACTTTTGGACTATTCTGCAAACAGTTCAAAAAGACTGTTACGTTTCTTAAAATGATATCAATTATCGTCCATTAAAATTAGTATACAAATAATTGTATACTAATTACTTAAGAATTAAAAAAAGCTAAATATATAAGCAACATTGCAAATCCCTTTATTTCGCAGTTTAGAAGTAAAATATGTTTCATATTTATAAATACGTATACAGACAAATATTTGACAAAAACATATTTTCTACTATTACTCTATCAAACCATTTTTTTCATATAGAAATATTTATCTGTAAAGAAATATCACCGTAGTTTAACAGAATGTAAACTTATTGTGAAGGATTGTTAGGTTTAAATTGAACGATGTTTAATCACTACTTATTGTTACATTGGTATTAAGAGAAGAATAACTGATCAAAAGATTATTCAATAATCTTCAAACATGTGTTTATTTTGATATTGCTAATTACATTTTTTGAACATTAAGAAATTGTACAAATCGGTTAGTATATATAATTTCAATCTGAAAGTATATATCAAACTAACGGAATTAGCAATATAAAATGTCTATTGCAAATTTGGCATAAATGTAAGAAAAAACACATATTTAAATAATACCACTAAAATATTGAAAAGAGCTCATTTGGTTTAGCGAAAGCCAACTGTTGTGAAGAAGCGAACCATTGCAAACCGTTTTATGATCAAAAGTTATTTTGACATATTGTGACGAGAAAGGGTTAAGGGTCCTTTTCTTGAGGTGCAATCACTGCAATTGTCCTCACAAAATACACATCACATTTTATTATGATTATAAGCATAGTTTTCGTTAATATAGTTGTAGTTCCTGCACCAACATTTGAAATGTTGAAATCTTAGTTCACCACCCGTCGTCCATAGACGACATCCGCATAGACGACATGCTAAGTGTCGTTAACGGACGTCATGTGATAATGTTTGATAATGATAAAAATGTCTAAAGATATATCACTGTGTCTGGTCCGTTCAGCAGCAATACTATGGTACATGCTGTTTCGTACAGCAGCGACACTCCTACGGAAAATATTTTTGCAGTGAAAAGGTTAATCTAAGGATTATACTTACACAAGCGTAAATTCGTATTTGTAATTTAGTAAGTATTCTTGTTATGCACTTATATACAATACTATTGACGAACGATTTATTCGCAATACTTATTATTAAATCTTATTTTTCATTATTATCAAACCTTATTAACTTCCCGTAGGGTAATTTAGAGGATCAAAAATAGAAAATAATTTTTTTTGCATATCTTCACGTTTCACTGGTTTCTGAATACTTTGGTATACCTCAGAAAAAATAGATGTTAGTCTGTGCGTGTGTGCGTGTGTCGTGTGGATACAATTTTTCGTGGCGTTTTCGGGCGTGCCGTTCAACCGATCTAAATGATTAAAAAAGCAATCGAATCCTACTGATGGGTGTTAGTGCTGGATAGTTTTAGGGAAAGGTTGGTCCAGCCGTTTCCGAAATACGAAGCAAAGAATGCAGAAAATGGAAACTCGCTATTTGCGAGAACCGGGCATCCGATCACGAATAATGAAAGCTACAGTATTTATAATAATATATTTAAATACATTTAATATTCTTCGAATGTTGTATTACAGTACGGGAAGTTCAACCAATTTGCCTGAAGACACGATGTCATACACCACTAGTTTTTTAAATTCATTGTTACCAAACTGATTGACGCAAAAATATTAATATCTACATTCTTGGAGAGAAAAAAAAACTTCAAATTTATCAAATTTTTAAATAATGATTCTTTTTATTGTTCAAAAAATTCTCAACAAGGACAAGGTATTTAGAATGGAACTAAATAATCGACTTCAGCAAAAACATCATGGTATATGTGATTGATAAAAAAAATAAAATTACTCTTCAAACTTAAGGAGTTTTTTCTTTCAGAATTCATTTTACTTTAACTATAATTTATATGCATTACAACCGGTGTAAAAACAAATATATAATAAGTTCCTGCAAAGAGTGCCTAAAATAATAGCACTTTCCTCAACATTTGTGCATAGTGCACGTATGCAGAACGTAAAGTCTGATAAGTTCGCACTCGTTTCCACTTCTATTCATGCAATCTGAGGAAATATATAAAACTACAAACTTTCATTATTTAACTTATTGTTAGACGCAGCGGAATTGAAAACCTGGACCTGTGACAGTAAAAGCAAAAGACACTTTGCTATAATACATATTATATTTTCGAAAAGGAAGAATAAATTTAGTCATTCCATTGTGTCGGTTTTGGAACTGAAATTGATGTGTAACATAGACATTTTCATGCCCTGACATTTTGGTTATTCAGACTTATTGATATTGCATGTAATTGAATAATTTACATTAACTAGACCATGCATCAATATCAAAATATCAATTTCTGTATATTTTCAATTTATTACTCTCTATTGTAATTTGTATTTTGGTGTATATTAGTATATTGAAAATATTTGTTGCCAATAAAATATGCAAATGAAATGAAAATACTGAGTTCATTTCAAATCTTTAATTTTCTCATAAAAAGTGAAAATAAATATAGAATTTACGGTGGGATAAAGCGGGGCTTCATCCGTGGATAAATTAGTTCACCACCAATATCTCAAGCAAGTAATGTTTTTAATTTTTAACAACAATATTTAAACGTAGAAGGAAAAAAAGTTGCTATCGAGAGAAATCAGCAATGTTTAAAAATTCATAAGAAAAATATTTTCATTCATTGTTAGTTTTTTTAGATTATAAACACTGTTGTTTAGTTAAGAGGCAAAGAGTAAGTAGTTATTTCAACTCTGATAAACAATATTTCTTACAAAATGCCAGATCAAGGTTATATGTAGCTATTATTTTAATAAATCCATTCGTAAAAAACACCACAACTAATTCATCTAATTTGAACAAACCTTAAAAATATAATTTTGCAATAGGTCATATTATGAGTGATAAAATTCTCATATATTATTTTATAGTTAATTAATTTAACTACTAGCTAATTAACAAACAAAAACTATTTTATAGGTAATTATTTTCTGAATTAATTATTCAAACATTATGCACATACCCATTTGGGTACTTTACCCATGAATGATTAATATTATATTTTAATTCATCAGTATATAAATGTAGACAAATTTGAAAACATATTGCATACATATGAGTTACAAATTAACACTCAAATTAGAATAAATAATCATATTTTGAATAAGCTCTAAACTTCTCTCATGTAGGTGAAGGTTTTATATTACCCAATAAATACGATTTAACTTCTTGGATTTATGAGTGTACATGTGAACCAAAACTGGACTATTTGTCGATGTCATAAAAAATGTCAGCACTAATTTCAAAAATCGAAAAACAATTTGATAAAAAAGCACAAATAAAAAAACAATCCTTTTTAAAAAAAAGAATTCAAAATAATAAAAAAAAAATTGCAAGAAATTTTATTCCTCAAAAGTTTTTCAACAGAAGAAATGCATTTAGAATAAAACGGATTAATCGGCATAGTAGAAAAGCACATTATAGACGATTTAAAAAATATAATAATGGCAAATTAATATAACTGTTTAAACTTGCGCTGTTTTTATGGAATTTATTTTGCTATAACTGGAGTCTATAAATGTCATTGATGTGAAAACAAATCACACCTATAAATTTGCACTAACAAAAACGTTAACTGACTAAGCCGACATTAAAACAGCATTGTAACCCTCTATAAACCCATTAAATAAATAGGGAATCAAAAAATCAGCAATTATAGGATAATATATGCAAATAATAACAAGAATATTATGTTTAATTTTTTTTGGTATCAATGAATTACCAAAATCAGAAAAGTTTTATATGTGCGGCGACTCAATTGTGCGATTAGAATTAACATACATTCAATGACTGCTTGTATTTCTTTTACTTCTTTGCTGGCTATATAATCTCATTCTTTGAATAAAAAATTGCATAAAAAATATTTTCTATTTTAATAACTTCAAAGATTTATAGAAACTACGAATAATATAGAAATAATTTCTAATCAATAAACTTACGTTTAGTACACAGCACATATGTTTAATTTGTTTTATTACTTTCAAGGATCAGGGAAAAATATTCTGCTGATTCAGGCATTTTTCAATAAATCAAGATTTGTACTACGATGTAACTTTGAACTATTTATTTATCTATGCCGATTTGCTTGTTGATATCGGTACGCAAGCAACGTTGATGCCGGTTTGCATACAACGACAGATCTCTATTCACATATACGACGATTAATCACAATCGACCCGCGTTGAAACGATTTTATCGAGAGCGAATGACGTACAGTTCGGGCGTAACGCTATTTCCGTTGCATTTGTACGGATTTACACCCAAGTCACCTATAATGCTCGCATTTCTGCGAAAGAAAATGTTACTTCATGTTGAAGAACCTAATCATTATAATTGATATAGTGGCATAATTATGGCCAATAGAATAATTATTTTGTAGAATATTGAAAAATTTGCAATGTGACCTGTAAGTTACGCAGATCCATTAAGGTTTAATTATTTGAAACATTATTATATTATTTGCTACGTCAGTATAAATTTTATTAAATTCGAAATTTTATTACACAGGTATTGTCTGAATATTTAATATGAAAATGTAATATTAAAAATATAACAGCGGACTTTATGAATAACATTAAAAAGCCAGTATTTGTTAAGAAGTAAAAATTCATGCGTTCAACACACATTCATAGGTACATCGTGTATACCATTATTCTTGATTATGTTTTACTCTTATCATTCTGTTTCCTCATTTGTTATTTCCGTCAGACGCCGCAGAAAAGTGACTGCACATGTTTCGAAATTCAAAACAAAATTTTCGTGTAACAATTTTCAAGCACAAAATTAGTTTAAATTAAAATATTTGCATATTTTATGAAATTTTATTCAACCTGAAACGTGACTTTAACGCTGAATTCATTATTTAATTTCTAAACATGAATAGAAATAATTTGAAATATTTGAATACAAAATAATAAGAAAATTAATATTCTTGTAGTACTTTCGTTGACATAATGTTACTTGATAATTAAACTTCTATATTATAAATTTATTTTACTTGGTGTATTATCTATATATATATATGGTTTGATGACTGTGATTTTATATATTAAGGAAAGTACGGACTCTTGATTATGTATATGAATGACATGGTGTTTTGTTATTCAACGTTCTTTTATTACAATCGGTCTCTATCGTTTTCACATCATCTTAGATTCATTGACTACTAGAAATACTCTTTTAAAACAGTAAGAATTACAATAACATATTTATTAAGGAAATATGCAACTAATTCATGTCCATATCGTATAGAAAAAATGACATATGAGGTAAGGACATACTTAGATACTAATTTTTAAGAAGATACTTCACAAAAAATCGTTTGGCCTACTTTGGGACATCAACACATGACGCATAATCCCAAAGGAAACAATACTTCGTAACTGACCTTTGCAGGGCTTCTAACGGAAAAAGAGTTCTGCAACAAAGCAAGTTACTTTTTTTAACCAGTGAATCCCCTGGTCGTAGTAGTTAAGCAAGAAGTTAAAAGACAGGTTTTAAAAAGAATAATAAAAATTCCATCAAATTATTGCAATAAATTGATCGAAACCCCTAAGTCCATTAATTTTAAATACATTATTACAGGTAGCAATAGAAAAGTCCCAAAAACATGACAAAACCACCTTCAAAATAAACCTTTGTAGGCGCGATACATGTCTGAACGGACTACATCGACAAGACTGTGACAATGACGCTCAACATCTGACCTGATTGTGATTGTAGTTTTCTTCGTGTTACACAGTCGCAAAAACGTTATTTAAACTAACCTATTTTTAAATAAGGCCACTTTGTCATTTTGTCCGTTTTTTACCCTGTATCCAAACACTTATACTCTATACCGACTGAAAACCAAACCATATACATTACATGTATATGTATGTGTAAATGTGTGTATATGTATGTGTGTGTATATATGTATAGACATATTTAACTATGATAATTTAAAACATTGTTTTAAAAAACAAACCGTTCTTATCAACAAACATATTATTATCCTATAGCGAAATCTAGTTTCAACTGGACCATATTCCTTCTCATTCCTATTTGGTATTGCATGACTCACCAAAGTGACCTTCAGTCAATCATAAGTTTTCAGTCGACTACAATTCGAATGGCACGTGCATTTAGTAAAAA